>NC_139930.1:24059326-24071826 GCF_963514095.1 Eutrigla gurnardus
GGGTTCATTAACAGACTGTACTGTCCGTACGTCAACGTCACTCATGTGAGCCCGCTTTTAGTGTATGCTCGACACAGAGACAGCAGGCTACTAGTTTGTAAGCTACCTGGCTCTAGCAGTTCGCGTTAGCGGCTTATAGTCACTCACGTTAAGTTAACGTTAGTAAGCTGGTCAAAATTGATCATGGATACATTTGTTTTTAAACGTCGTCGGACGGAACAACCGATGCGGTGGCGGGCGTGTTGGATAAAACTACGGACGCACCGTTGACACCTGCAGGGGAAGATGACCACTCGGGTCCCGGCTGTTAACGGAACTATTCACGTTTCGCTGTCTCTGTCTCTCTCTCTCACTGTGTGCGTGATTATAGCTGTGGGAGGGTGTTGTCAGCGCCGCCGCCAGGATTCAATTTCAATGTACGCACAGAAACGGCAAATACAACAACAAATGGAAAAATACTTTTTTAAGACAAAATCTAATGTTTTCAGTATCAGTGAAATCAGTAGGCCTAGTGTATATCATGGTGATAGGCCCCGGTGCAAATCGTTTTTTGTGCCCTCCATCCCCGACCTAAACACAAGCGCACGCTTGTGAGCACTCCACGCACGCACACACACGCTTGGACACGCACGCACAGTACGGTATGATAACTCTGCCGGCCCGGGGAGAGAGGCATGCATCGGCTCGGCCCACAGTGCTCAGCAGCAGAGAGGTGACGAGACTAGAGCCGAGCTGTATTGTGTAGTGGAGAGGGGCCAACACACGCTATGCGTAATTGCGCACACACGCGCGATCGTCCTCTCAAATGCGGCTGCATCCGGCCCGGTTCAGCAGCATCAATTTTTTTTTCCACCTTCAAAAAAAGTCCTCCCAGTGCGTACTGGATTCCGGCTGGCAGCGCCACTGGGTGTTGTTATATATTCACATTGAAATTCTGACATTGATTTGAGCCCCACCGTCGTATGAGTTAGCCCCACCGTAGTTGAACCAGAAAAAATACTCTGGCGCCGCCACTGGTTGTATGATGTGAAGCACTTTGAGTCTGCCTTGTGTATGAAATGTGCTATACAAATAAAGTTGCCTTGCCTTGCCTTGCCTTCCACCCATGGCCTGTAGGTGGCAGCAAAGCACCACCGACCATCAATACAGTACCACAAAACACAATCGAAGAAGTGTCGAGCCTGGCGATCGGATAACCAATGCAGGGCAATGGGGTGAGTATCGTTCTATATATTAATGGTAGATCAATACATAATAAATTAACATTTAAATCACACAATAAGCGACTGAATTACACATTTTAATTGCAAGCAGTCATGTTGTGAAAATCAGCGCAGTCACAGCGGAGCTGATCGTGACAGCTGCTGTCCGCCTACACAAAGCAGCATCGCTCACTGTCACTATTAGCCACTTAGCTGCTAGCTAGCTGTCACCGTCCGTCCTTAGCTAGGTAAGATACGGTTATCTAACATGTCTTCCTTTTAAAGGGGTCTGACGTTAACTGTTAAATGTCAGACGACAGAAATAACGTTAACCACAGTAACGGTGTGGCTAAACACACACAAATACTCGATTAGCTAGTAGCTAGCTAATTAATATTTCATACTCAGGGGAATAATGTTTTTTTTCCAAAGCAAGCGTTACATCAGCGGTACGTAGCGATGAGGTACATTCAGATAGACTGCCAGTTGAATGTGTCCTACATTTCACGGAATTGCGCGAGAGAAGGACCTATTTTTATGTCCCTTCTGGGTGCAAAAGACGAGCAATGAACAGGGGTCTCTGACTCCAACACGCTGTTCTCTGACGGGAAACGAGGAACTAGAAACGTTGTCGAAATGTTGCCTCAGACCTTCATTGTTCATGAAACAGTAGATTTTATTCAGTGACTTCTTTGCCAGCTGTGGTTCTGAAGATGAACCTTCTATTGTGAATGTGATGCAACCATATTATTCTTTTCAGTTGTTGTCTTCAATGCTCAATAAGTATACAATTGAGACTGCATTATACAGTATATAGACAGAGATCTCAGCACTGTATTTGGACTGTATATGGATGTTTTTTGTTTACATATCGAAGCCCACCCGCTTTAATTCCCGTCTTTGATTCTCCCTCATTGACACCTCTCCTTCCTTCCTTCTCCAGTCTACCTGACCTTTGCTGACCTTCAGTGGCGATTGGCAGACAGCCATCTGTCAACATGCAAGGATTCTACTCCAAGCTCGACTCCTCGTCCGCCTCTTCCCCTTTGTTGGGGATGGGCCTCGGACTGGAAGGCGCCCCCGTACCTCTCAGCCTGGCTGTGGAGACGGAGAAAGCTCAGGCCCTCCTACAGACATTCAGCTCCGCGTCTCTGCTGGCGTCGGCAGGGCTCGGGATGTTCTGCGTGGTGGCGGACCACGCCCTCCAGCTGTCCGTCATCCAGAACCACCTGTGGCTGCGCGCTGCCTTAGACAACGCCACGCATGGATTAGTGGGGTTGTGGTCATGGGCAGTTGTTATTGGACTAAGGAAAAAGAGTGATCTGTATGAGGTGCTGCTTGCCGGTCTCCTGGCATCAATCATAGACCTGGACCACTTCTACATGGCTGGATCCCTGTCACTCAAGGTAAGCCCTGCTGCCGATTTAGACCACTTTTACATTTTACTCTGTTTTACCCAGGTTTTATAGATCAAGAGTAATGTGTGATGCTCTTTCTTTTATTAACGTGGATTTATACAGTAAACTGATGTAAAAACCTGACAGAAAGCTTGCTTTTTACTCTAATAAGAGGGTTGATTTTACTGAAGAACATGTTACAAAAATCCCTCTCCAACTTTCTTCTAGGCTGCCGTCTCACTCCCGCAGCGTCCTCCTCTTCACTGTTCCTCTCTCATCCCCATCCTCTGTCTCTCGCTTCGCTTCCTCATGTGGATCGGACGCCTCAAAGATGCGTGGTGCTCGTTGCCATGGATGCTTTTCATTTCCATGGCGACACACCACGTCCGCGATGCAGTGCGCCACGGCCTGTGGGTGTGCCCGTTCGGCAACACGGCGCCACTCCCGTACTGGCTGTACGTCAGCACCACGGCAACGCTTCCTCACCTGTGTTCGGTGCTCATGTATCTGACGGGAACCAGGGATGTGATCTCCACCAAACACGGGGTGGCCATTGATGTTTAGAAGTCGTCGACTTACCGTCTCATGCTGATCTGGTATGGATTGTGGCCAAAAACGTTGCTTATGTTTAGCTGTTTCATACGACTTTCAAATGCTTGAAATTACTAGAGAAATGGAAACTAAGAATCCAAGTTTTCTTTCTACCCGCAAGGATGAACAAACTTTCACCGAAAAATGTCAAAATAACAATTGGCTTTTCGAATCGTTCAAGTATGTGTGCCAATCATGGATTATTTTCTCTGAGATTTTTCTTTGTATTAAGGAAATGTATAAGAATCTTGCTCACTTGCATCTGGAGAGTGATGCTTATCTCAAATAACTGTCCTAAGTGTTTGGGAGTGACCCTTTAAACCTTTGACTTATCGTTTTGCAGAGCCGTTGCCTGCTCTCTGTTCATCCAGAACCTTGATAGGGGCCCAGAAACTGTTTCTTTGCCCCTCAACTCTTAACCCGTCATCACCTGAATTATCACGTCCTCGTCCTAAGAAGGAACGCTCAAGGAAAAGACAACCAAAGGTAATTCCCAGGCTGCATGACACTGACTTATTGTATCGGTGTCACTTTCACTCCCAGCGTGTGTCCAACAGTATATTACCACTATTATTCAACGGTGCATATAACATGTAAAATTACATTTATTGTAGAGTATCTTTTAAATATCTCATTACAATTTCATGTTCACCATTATTGGCCACCAAGGATCTTTAGCTGTTATTAACACTTACACACACACAGACTCATGTATACTGTGTGCATGACAACGTGAGAAGTGAGAAATATTCCACTTTCACTGTGATGGAGAGATACTGTGCTCAAGATGCTGTACAACTTACTGTGGATTGTTGGCTAGTTGTGTTCCCCCTGTATCAATGACACCAAATAACCTGCTTTTTTCTTTAGTCCAGGAGTATTAGTTTTTGACAGATTTGGCTCAGGAGGAAATTAATATATAAAGGGATATCGATGAGGGACGCAGAGAGATACTGGGTTGTTGTGTTACAGAAATATAAAACTGGAGGAAATGTAGTCTAGTGGCTACGTTAACTTGAGGTATATTCTCCCACTGCAGCTGCTGTAATTATGCCGTGATTCAGTGACTGATACAGTTCATACTACATATTGAAATTACCCTGTCGGCTTTTCAGTAATTAAATCCTGACCTTACCGAAGGACAATTACTTGAACTATTTGTCAAACGTGAATATCATCATCCATGAAGACGCAGAACAGTTCGAGGCAGGAATTCATCACACTGTTTCAGATGTAGACTGATTACATGCATTCCTGTTACCTTTACTATTCTTTACATGATGTATACTATGTGGTAATGGGGTGACTTGTATGGGTTTTAGGGACTTCCACTTATTTGAATGTAATTCTTTGAGTGTAGAAGAGATGGTGGACTCCTCAAGAGGTTTCTTTCAGTCTGTAACAATCCTTTTGAATCGGGAGATATTTAGTTTAGCTTTCGTGACATAATCACAGAATTCTTAAATATCCACCAGAAAACAAAAAACATGTATTTTCATTTCTGTTTGAGTTTTTGGTTTTTACTTGTGTTCTTGTGAAGCAGCTGGTGAGGTGATTGTGAGGTTGTAATGATGATTGTTGTCCACTAGGCTGCTGCAGTGAGCTGTAAAAGTACACAATTTGTTAATTTGGTACTAATCAGGCCTACAGTTGGAGAATTACACAGTGCGTTATAGAAGAAACAGCTCATGTGACTCAAATTTAATAATGTATTTGTTGAATTTCAGAAAGAAAACGTGACACAAACTGTTCCATGATAGTAACCAGTTATTTTGACTTATTTACTGCTGCTTATCTTTACACTGTTACCTTCATAATGTAATATTAAGTTGAATTTTGCACATTTCTTGTTTAAATTATTTTTTGTATCATTTGTTTAAGATGTTTTTTTTTTTTATGATAAAGTATTGATTTCAGTGGTGGTGAGGTAGTTTTAATGTAGTGGTCTTTTTATCCCAATAAAATATATCCTGTGTATGTTTGTTATTCTGTGTTTGTGAATCATGCATGCTAGCCATAATACGTTATAACTTTGTTTTTATGACTTTTTAACACGATAGTATGACTTTATTACTTTTTGTCCACAAACTATAATATGACATACTGAATTAAGTCTTTGAAAGTCTATTTATTTCAATCAATGAGCACGGTATGACTAACTGTCCACACACATTAATCAACAAACAACAGATTCCAAGTCATTATAGAACTAATTCATCTCTAATGAGCCGTCAGATCAAACAATGCCTGGACAGATTTACTGCAAAGTCAATCAGTCGTCATTCATAACAAACGCACCGTTTTGATAAAATGCAAACAATGCCGACTCTTCAGAGGTTCTCATCGAAGCATTCATGTTCAGTTCCAGGTTTTTACACTTTCAAAACAAAGACGCCATTTTATTCGACCTACAACCGTCATGAGAAAACAGACTAAATCGGATATTTTTACTGAAACTGGACAGTTCAGCATCGATGTCAGAAACAACATTTTATTGGAAAAATAAAAATTGTCAAAAGATGTTAAATCAATATTTTATATAACTTTTATAAATACTTAAAGTAACATACTTAAATATGTTCTGAATATTTTCCATTTGTTTGTCAGAAATGTTTGACGTCTTGAATTTGATTTCTGTCTTGAAGGTACAGTGACTTGATGTTGTTTTATTTTACTGATTTAGAAATAATTTCCTGTTTTTTATTATAACATAGTATTCAAATCCAACTTTAAAGCAAAGAATCGCCGCATGTCTATATCTCAACTCAAATATGTTGTTGCAGTGAGGCTTTGTGGGCACCGTGGGTTACCGCTACCAGACGCTTCTCGAGGTTTGGGGTTTTCAAAAAAATGTAAAATGTCTCAACTTTTCTGAACTGCGACCAGCCAAAACCAAAGCAGACTCTTCTGGAAAAAAAAAAAACACGGGATAAAACAAACACAGATTTATTAAAGGCTCTGACATCAGAGACATTAAACGCATCACAGGTCATTTCATTCTTATTGTGTCAAACATGCTGATGGTGCAACAAACCCAACAGACACACACAGGCATCGTTACACACAGTGGAAACTGAAGGAACGTGTAAAAACCGCAGGCATCAGAGAGAAATTCACACAAAGGGGATTTCCAAAAATAATGTATCGGGTCTCTTTTGCCCCTGCTTCGTAATCTATAATCAATGCATGAAAATATTCAGGAGTTCACAAACTTTACAGAGGATCAGATAGAAGAGTTAGTAACAGGCACAACATGACTCTTCAAACAGTGTAAACTTTTAACGTGAACTCACAAACGACCAAAAAAGCAGTTCAAACTTGTGGAAGAGACGCTTTAAGACAAACTTGATTCAAGACTGAAAAGTGAATTAAAGCGAAAAGGCAAATTTTATGAAGCTTGAGAAAATATGAGTGACATAAAAAGGAAGGCTCAGATACAAGTTGATAAATTGGTTCGGAGGATTTTAACAATGAAAGATATTCATCAAATCCTCAAATATAAAAAAATGCCAGAAAATGAACTTGTGATCTTATTTCGTGTCCTTGCTTTATTTGATCAGAAGGTGTCAAGTTGATCTCTTTATCTTTTGTTTTTCCCTAAATAAATTAATTAAAACGAAGGCAGACTTGAGTCATAAGTCTGCTTTTTAAGATATTGTTTTCCTTATTTTTAGCCCATTGTTTTTGCGTTTATGGCACATTATGTGTGTGAGTTAAAAAAAAGTCACTGCAGATTTAACATATTATATACTGAAAAACAACTAACGGGACTCGCTTCATGTTAAAAGTTGGAGTAAATTAAAACAAATCCAGTTTAAAGAGATTTCCACTAAGTTGCAGTTTGCAAATCAGTATTTTCTGTGAACTTTATAGCACTTATGTTGCTGAGTAACTGGGAGAGAATGTGACAATGTTAGCCAGCTGCTTATGTCTTTATAGTCAGCAAATATTCATATTTTTTTACATACTTAAATCGAATGTTAAATATGGCACCGAGTTCAGCTGTTGGCAGGTGACCGTTATATTAAACAAATCAAAAACAGCACATAACATAAAAACACATGTAATCTGTTTGTGGCAGTTTTTAAACAGAATGAGGTTTTGGGTCGAAACAAAAATCCTTTTTTTAAATATATATATATAGCACACTGGTAAATGTAGGTGACAATGAGGTGAAACCAATTGCTTTATGATGCTTTTACTTTGGATTAGTTTAACAGATCCAGCGAGCACAATACAACAATTACCAATTCAAATAAAAGTAATTTAATCAAATATTCAAATTCAAAATGGTATATTCTTTAAAATGACCCCAGCAGTGTTTTACAATTAAAAGCTACACATACAGTATAGTTAACCTTACTGCCAACCCACTTGGCAGCCCCTGATTTCAGCACACTTTGAAAACCAACCACTATGCAACTGAATTGAGACTCTACAAAACCTCCCTTTGGCTCGCTGGAGCACAAAAGAAGAATGGCAGGTGGCAAGCGAAAAGATAAGTTCCCTCGTTTTTTGCTGCACCTCAACTCGGCTCAAGATTCTTCATGAAATAAGGCAGACCAAGGTGTTACTCGATATAATGAAAACGGTTGAGTTGCACTGAAAACGGACACAAAGCTGATTAGTGACATCTAAATGGCTTCTAAAGACAGATGTTCTCGCTGTGCTCAGGCGTCGCGTCATGGTGCAAAACATGGGACTTTAGAGATGAAATCTAGTTTCAACATGCCGTGATTTCATTAGGTTTCATAGCAGCTGTTTCAAGGTCTGGTACGAAATGATTTAAAAAAACAAAAACAATATAGTGTTAAGCAAAAACCAACAACAAAAGTTTATCAAAAATGTAACAACTTTTACTAGACTTCTTCAAGGGTTTATAATAGTGTACTTTTATGCTTCATGTCAGAGAGAACATTTGATAAAACTTGTTATGTGTGGATTAATTGGACAACCAAACGAGCACTATAGCAATGAAAACACAAATATAGAAAGATATGAAAGAAAGAAAAGGACATAACAGAAATATGACGACAAATCTTTGTTTTGCATTTAATACATATAAATAATTGGTCGCTTTATATTCTAACAACATTGGTCATGTATGGGGCCTTAAAGCGATATTTCACTTTGCCCCCCCCCTATCTGTGAATCGCCATTATCTTTTATAGGCTATGGATTACAATGACTTCATTTTCAGCAAGTGCTAGCAAATTACAGTGGCAATGTGTCCCCAGATCAGCTGATATTTGTTGACTTATGTCAAACTCCCACAGAGTTCCAAACCGGTTACGCCCCAGTGGAATAACGCTTTAAAAGCCAAGGCAGTAGATACATTTGGAACAATACGTCTACCCTGGTCTTAGACACTAAATGATATACATACATGTTGGCAGGTTACACAGGCTAAACTTACTAGAAATAGCTAATGTCAGATGGAATTCAGAGAAAACTTTACGATTGGCACAGAAAGCAACATCTCGATACTAGTACTCGTACTAATACTAGTTAGTAAGCTAGTAAGGATAAGAAGATGTTGGTTGTGTGGCACGAATTACACACACACAAAAAGCATTGTGGTAATGTTTTCTCTGTTTAATATCAGTTACTGAAACATTGTCTGCTTTACTCTCATAAGCTGCTACACTCATAAGCTGCTTTTGTAGATATTAGCATTAGCACTTGGTTGTTTGTGGCTAGCTAGCTACATGAGCTGCTAATCAGGAAGTCGTGAGCTGAGCTCGTCACGTCAACAAAGGTTTTTTTTTTAGGTTTTTTTTTTGTAAATGGGCTTCAACACAAGTTTGAAATTTATTAAGGGTGTCGATCGAAATGTGAATACATAATACTGCTAAACATAAAATTGATGGTGGCCATAAGGAGAACAATTTGCTCTGACCAGTTCTGTTATCAAATCATATAGGCTACTGCACAGAGACGTTTTTATTTACTGTTAATAATATTAAGTTTGATATGGGCCCAATATTTATCTGTGCAGCTCTTTGTGATTTAAGTGGTCATTATAGTTCCCATAAAGTTAGCCATTTAAGCTAGCAAACTTCCGTTAGCATAACAAACAAAATAAGTGTCCAAGACCTCCACCGTGACACCATAGGCAACTCCATGAAAAACACAATTTGGCAATTTTTTTTAGCAAACAGATGAGCCAGACAAAACTGCTGGGAACACTGACAAATGACCATCCTTGTCTCGTACGTGAACAGCATTGAAAACGGTGTTGGGTCACACATTTGTGAACGTTTCAGGAGAGGGCCATTACCTATAGGCTAATTTACACAGACACACAGCCTGATGTTAAGCTCTTTATGTCATAAAGTGACAGCTTTAACAGGAGACAAAACATAACCCCTGTGACGAACTGATCAAACATTAAATAGTTGAAATTAAAAGCTTTAAACGTCTCTTTTTGCCCCCACAGATCCATTTAAATCATTTACACCACTCGCGAGCAGAGACATCAGTAGCGTGCAGAGCTCAATTCCCAGGCTGCATGTTTTAAACGAGGCACATTATGTGTCTGACAGTGATGAAACTGTCCCCTCCTGTTTAATTTCCTCCAAAAACAGAACTGTATTACCTTGATTATCCACTAGAGGGGGGCAGGGTTGTATCGTTGCCCTCTGGCAGCCGGTTTGGGAGCAGAAAGGAGGAGAAAGGAGGGAAGAGAAAGTAAAGCGGAGCAGAGTATGGTTAAAGGTTAGTTTTTAGAATAGGCTGGACAGGAGAAGATGAAGAAACATGCCATCAAAGAAGACAGAGAAGGTTAAAGAAGTAGGGAATGTGGCGAGTAGAAAGGACAGGACGACATCGGAGCGCTTTCCTTCTTCATCTAACATGCACATTTCTTCTCATTGGGCTGCTCTTCGCCGAGCTTCGTGGCCCCGTTCCCATTGGCTGGCTCGGCGGGCGGTTTGTCGACGCACTGCTCCATCCTCTTCATGACCAGGTCCAACAGTGTTATCACCGCCTTGTCTACCTCCGTCCCGGTAGCCGCACTCGTCTCGAAGTACGGGATCCTGTGGGCAATAAGAACAAATGGAATTGTTTACAAGAAGGTTTAGAAAAACTTTCCAATTAATCTCATCGGTTCTTTTATATTAAAATGACCTTACAGAAACCATAACAGCAACAGTAATAAGGGACATTGTTCTTCCAAAGCTACATAATCATGTTTCGCCATAATGTTTTATGAGTGCTCCTCCAAATAATATTTCTCCTTATACAGTGTAATCTGCAGCCAAAGTGATTTTATTAAAATTGGTTCTGCTGACTTAGTTTGGCAATTAGTCCAAATAGATTTCCAAATGCACATTTCCTATACTAAATTAACCTCAGGAGACTTTGTAGGGACTAACAGGAACCAACCAAACTCGCATCTTAAAGTTTTGTCGTTAAAAACTTAGGTGTTGGAAGATTACATCACATTACAAGCGTGGCTGTTAGACAAGTTAACTAATTGAGATCCCAGCGCAAATCAACATAATTGAACTATCTATAAACCGATGGATTGTTAGTAAAATGATCAGCAATAAGGAATACAATCGACATTAAACTTTCCCCAGAGTTTAAGACAGAGGTTATAACTTCCTGGAACATAATTCTGTTGCTGGGTTACATCAGATCGAGGGCTTAGTGGGCTGGAATGACACCAGGAAACGATTTCTACCTCGTCTAACAGGAAGTCATTTGGCGAGACATCAGTGCTGCAAACAAGTCTAGTACTGCCCGTCTGTAATGTTGTGTCTTGTCTCACTGCTCTTCACTCTGTGTGTGTGTGTGTGTGTGTGCGTTTGTCTGTGTGTTTGTGTGTGTGTGTGTGTGTGTGTGCGTGTGTGCGTGTGTGTGTGTGTGTGTGTGTGTGTATGAAGGTAAATCGATGTCAAAACACTTAGAAAGATGCGCAGCAGCGTGTGTGTGAACGCATGGTTATTTGTTATGCGTGCGTGCGTGCGTTGTCGTGCGCAGGTTGTATGTCACGCGTAACAAGAAGCTGCGTACATATGAAGCAGCGTGCGCACGTCTGTCTGTCACTGTTTGACAGATGTTGTTACGCGTTCACACGCACGTGCGGTCGCAGATTCTGATGCTGCGCGGCCGGAAGTTGATCTGCTGTGCGCACCTACTCCGCGTAACATGAGCGTGTAGTGTAGTTGCCTCCCCTGGTTGACTGAAATGAACAGGCCAACTACATTACACGCTCATGTTACGCATGAATGTTACACGTAGTTACTCCGCGTAATGTGATCACAGGCGTGCAGCAGCCATCACGCGTGAACGTGCGCGTGAACGCGTGACCATTATAAGTCAATGAGGAAACTACATTACACGTCAGGCGCTGTGTGCTGCACAGGCGTCAAAGCACGCGGGTGTGACGCGTTCAGTTGATAGTTGCGCAAGTAATATGAAACGATTCTGACGCCATAGTGTGTGTGTGTGTGTGTGTGTGCGCGTGTGTGTGTGTGTTTGTGTGTGTGTGTGTGTTCGTGTGTGTGTGTGTGTTTGTGTGTGTGTGTTCGTGTGTGTGTGTGTGTGTGTGCGTGTTTGTGTGTGTGTGTTTGTGTTTGTGTGTGTGTGAGTTTGTGTGTGTGTGTGTTCGTGTGTGTGTGTGTGTGTTTGTGTGTGTGTGTTCGTGTGTGTGTGTGTGTGTGTGTGTGCGTGTTTGTGTGTGTGTGTTTGTGTTTGTGTGAGTTTGTGTGGGTGTGTGTGTGTGTTTGTGTGGGTGTGTGTGTGTGTGTGTGTGTGTGTGTTTGTGTGTGTGTGTGTGTTCGTGTGTGTGTGTGTGTGTGTGTGTGTGTGTGTGTGTGTTTGTGTGTGTTTGTGTGTGTTTGTGTGTGTGTGCGTGTGTGTGTGTGTGTGTGTGTGTGTATGAAGGTAAATCGATGTCAAAACACTTAGAAAGATGCGCAGCAGCGTGTGTGTGAACGCATGGTTACTTTGTTATGCGTGCGTGCGTGCGTGCGTTGTCGTGCGCAGGTTGTATGTCACGCGTAACAAGAAGCTGCGTACATATGAAGCAGCGTGCGCACGTCTGTCTGTCACTGTTTGACAGATGTTGTTACGCGTTCACACGCACGTGCGGTCGCAGATTCTGATGCTGCGCGGCCGGAAGTTGATCTGCTGTGCGCACCTACTCCGCGTAACATGAGCGTGTAGTGTAGTTGCCTCCCCTGGTTGACTGAAATGAACAGGCCAACTACATTACACGCTCATGTTACGCATGAATGTTACACGTAGTTACTCCGCGTAATGTGATCACAGGCGTGCAGCAGCCATCACGCGTGAACGTGCG
>NC_139930.1:24074326-24422678 GCF_963514095.1 Eutrigla gurnardus
AAAGAAGGAAACCCACCTCTCCTGTCCAGCCGTGTCCCAGAGCTGAAGGTGAACCTTGAAGGTTTTCCCTGTGGTCGCCCCATTGGGGTTGGACGCTGTGTACACCTGGAGACACAGAAACAACAGTTTAGTTTTCATCCATCAGGTCTAGGCATTCCTCATAACTAGGAGGAGCCTCAGCCCGAATGTAAAATATATCGTTATTGAAGTTTAGGATTACTGCATTACGACGTTGAGATGACTGCACAGTCTTCCATATTCTCATTATACTTTTATATCCAAATTATAAAATCAAATAAGAAGAAAATCACCAGTTATTCCATCAAAGAATAAGTTGACAAACTCTCCAGCGATCTATTATCTATCTGTTGCAATGCATGTTCAATACCCGGCCCACCGGCAAAAAGGGTAGTTCAGGAGAGTCCAATCTTAGATTTAATCTTATTTTCTTTAAGTCAATTATTCTAAATCAAACATGCATGTAACTGGTAAGATATTCATCTGTTTTGCTGTTTTCCCCAAAAAACAAGTCTATAAACAACTGGACTGAATGTTTGTCGCACTGACAACCCAAACAAATATTAAGAGGAAAGTAGATTATTTCACTTTTCCTCAATACATTGTTGTAGACTCCCAGTCACACAACAGTATCTATTCAATGTATTTAACATTAATTACAATATTGATATTCAGCCAAAATATTCACCATATTCATCTGAGTTCACAGCAGCAAATATTTCATCACAGCTTATCAGAACCGTCTATTCTGGTTCAGTGGCTTAAATGAAAAACAAGCGGTGTGTCCATGTTCAGCATCCGCCTTCAGGCTCCACAGAGGCCCCGAGGAGGAGGAGCCCCCGAGGAGGAGGAGCCCCCGACAGCAGCGAGCTACAGCTGCGATCACACTCTTGACTCTTGAACACGAGGTGTGATCTCAACACGCAGTAGATCGGAGGGGAGGAACAACAATCCATCCTATGAGTCATCCTGAGTGGAGGGATTGAAGCAGCGCCGCCAGTGTTTCCGACAACGTGAAGGCAGTGACCTCTGAACATCTGGTTCAGAGGTCAAACTCCGACTCTGTCTGGTGACTGGTCATCTCTGTGCGTTTACCACCATGTGATTCCAGCCACAGGAGTGACAATTTAAAGTTTAATGCTTGGAGAACATCGTTCTTTGTTCGTTTTGATATGACAAAGATAGACTTGGATTTAAAAGAATGCTCGATTAGCTTCTGATGCTCCTTTTTGCATTGCACTCCTGTCAAGCTCACAATGGACAGTTGAAGAAATAAGGGGGTTTAAAATCAATGAGACGTGGTAAACTCAAAACTACACTTCCCATAATGCAACTCGATATCTGACGGTTTTGTGGTGGGGCTTATGTAGCAACAAGCTGCTAAGTTAAGAGCTATAGAGGCCAGATAAGCTCACTACTTTTTAACTCCTTTTTCCCCCCATTTTCACATTTGCTGTCTTCAGCTGACTCAGTTTACTTCACACAGCTCCATTTAAGCATCATTTTGTACTCAAACCCAGCGGTTCCAAAGCTGGCAGTCAGGCCTCAAGGGAGTTATAAAGAAAATCATTTTGAGGGGTCAGAAAAATATTGAGGAAGGACATATTTCTGATGATTTCCTTTCTTTTTCCATGTATTAATATTGCAGTAATCATGGATGTTAGAAACTCAGTTTCCACAGATAACGTATCCAGGGTTGCTGGATCTGAACCCGGTCCACGTTGATATAATGATTGTGACCCAGAAAAGCAGCAGAGAAGCCAGACCTGACCTGACCCACTGTTTGCTCTTTGATAAGCTCAGCCCAAAGAAAATGCCTGGGAAAATTCCACGGCATGGTAACTATGGTAACCAAGCCTGCATTACCGGCGTGGTGAGCATGTGAGGGTTGGCGTATTGGAAAACTGACGTCTTGTTGAGGTGGAGCTTCAGATGACTTAGAAACAAGCACACATTTCCCCGCTTCTATTCCCAAATAAAACATCAGAGATGAGAACTCACCACTCTCTTTTCCCTGAAGTCAATCCCGACTGTGGTGATGAACTTGGGGTTGAATTTGTTGTCTGTGTATCGGTACAGGAAGGTGGTCTTCCCCACGCCGGAGTCCCCCAGGGCTAGGAGCTTTATAAGGTAGTCATAATCTCCATCAGTCATAGTGATGCCTGCAATAAACCTGTGGAAAATAGACAGAAAGGCACTTTAACACAGAGAAATGTGTAGCTCAAGCTAACACCGTCACACCCCGGGGATGGTGTGTGTGTGTGTGTGTGTGTGTGTGTGTGTGTGTGTGTGTGTGTGTGTGTGTGTGTGTGTGTGTGCCTTCACTGTTTATCTACAGTTGAATTATGGAAGTGTGGTCAGAGGGTCGCCCTGACCAGAACTGAGACTTTCTGGGGAGATGGCAACTTTGTATGCATGTGTGAGTGTGGGAAAAAGGAAAAGGGCAACAAAAGCATCCCCAAATAAAATCTAGGAGTTTCTATGAGTTTTGTATTTGAATTGTAAAAATTCGGAAAATACCAAACCTCATTTACTATAATTTTCAAAAACTACAAAACTTCCATCTCACTTCCTTTCAAAAAAAGACTGCTAAAGAAAGTACTACTTACTACTCTACTCTACTTACTTTACTACTGTTTAATCTGACAGATCCAGTCAGCGGGTACTCTATAGATCTATAGATAGGTGGTAATGGGTATTAAAAAGCAATGCAGCAGCAGAAAAGGTAAGGGAGAAGAAGGTTTCTAGCTAACAAATGTAGTTGTTAACATGGCAGGTTTTAAAATATTTAAAAAAGGAGACTTGAATATTTTATGATAAGGAAAATCAAAGTAAAGATGGATGTAAGAATTGAAATAAGCCTCTGCAAAAATCAATAATGCAAAAGTCTTGAGTGAAAACTAAATTTGCGTTTTCTGGAAAAAAAAAAAGTGCATGCAGTCAACATGGCGTCATCTGGAAGCTGTTTTCATCACAGCCACCGTATGAACGCAATTATTTAGTTACACTTGGAGCCTGAGGACAGTGTTAGAGGAAAGGTCATGGGGGTCAGAGAAAGGGAATATCTTCTGGGGAGCATGACCAGTGGTTGTAAAATCAAATTCAAATCAGATTAGATTGTGATATTTGTTCTCTAAAGCTGACATGTTTTCTTATGATAATGTTACTAGAGGAAGAGTCAGGGGCTCACCAAAAGACACTGGGGTTCATCTTCAGGGGTTTATGAACATCCACAGAAATCATTATTGAAATCTGACCTCTAGTTGTCAGACGTCATTAAGACTATTTTTGCTAGAGAACCAAACTGGAACAGAAGATCAACTTTCAGAGAAAGCGTGTGTCCGTTTGAGGAGATCGATAAGAGAAAAGGAATGCAGTCTTCATGTGAATTCTTAAAGCGAGTGATGGTGTATCTAGTGGTGGTCTGGGGTCTGTTTGTCCCATGGCTAAACGCGGTATATTTAGAGGGAGGATCACAAGACTCTAATCCACTCAGCTGAGAGGAAGCACACATTACATCGTGCCTTATTACAGTGAGGACAGTGATTAACCAGGAACTCTGATGTACAGGGAGGTTGTTGTGAGGAGATCAGACGGTGACGCTGAGAATCAGAGCTGTCCACCAGCCAGACTGAAAGCAAAGATAGTACTACATACTACCGTATAATTGGCCAACACTCACTCCTGATGGTATCCAAACACAATTAAGTGTGTATAAATAGCAGCTCTTTACAGTCGGGCTGCCGTAGAAAGAGCAGACACAGATGTTGAGTTACGTTCATGTTTTAAGGCACATTTGACTTTGAATTTTTCCCACGACCTACTTACACACTCAGCTTTTAATAGCAATGAATGACATGAATTATAAACACCTGGAAAGTCCAATAAACTGTTAACTAACATGCTACGGGTTGCAGTAATAATAGCAAGATGATCTCTAATAATTAACGTACAGCATCTAACATATGTGCTGCCACATCGGGGCCACTTTGCCACCACATGGCAGTAAACTGATGTTATTTTCTCTTTGGTCACACATTTAGCTCTGAGGGTGCAGGTTTGGGGCCAAACAAAGGGGGAGGTCATCGATCTGCTGTCACTGGTGGAAAACCAGGAATGCTTGTAGTGTGATCATCGGTCAGTCATGACACCCTGAGGGCGAAACTGTTAACAGCAGCTCGGTCAGCTGACAGAACAGCACGACTCACCGTCACCCTGACAACGGACAACCGAGCAGGACTAAACAGAATAGGAGAGAAAAGAAGAACGTGGTGATGTATTTAGAAAATGCATGTTCATCTTCTTAGTGGTGGTGGAGGGAAAATAGTCCTATTAACAGTGTATTACTAGACTGTATGGTTCTGAATGGATTCTCAAATCTATAAAATAGGTTTGTTATCTAAGAATCTTCGACCTCAGCCTTCATTTGATCTCAGCGACGCTCTTGTTGAGTTTCATGCGTGGTTGTGATCCCATTGTGGTGGCTGGTTAGTTTCCGCTGCAGTAGGTGTCTTCAGGACCACATGTTGCCTTGACGACACACACGCATGCGCACGCAGGCGCACACACACACACGCGCACGCACGCACGCACACACACACACACACACTTTTTCCCTTCTCAAAACAATGCTTAAGGATTCATAAAATAAAAACAAAAATGTAAAAACTAAAAAGTCATTGACTCAACTTTATGGCAAATGTAGGAGCTGTATGTTTCTAATAGTTAGCATACTCTCATTGATACATATGATTAGGATTTATTCATTTAGACTGCATGATCTGATTAATACGACTGAATGCAAATCTAAGAACGACATTATTCACAGCTTTGCTCCGATCCAGTCGTGGAGGAAAGGTTTCACTGGTCTCTGCTAAACCTTCCATCGCAGTAACAAAAAGGACAAAAGCATAAAACACACGCAGACATTAAAAATGTACGAGCCATCACAAACAGAGAAACAACAAAAAGAGAGGCAAACAGTGGAGTCCTGTTGCACAGAGAAGAAGAAGAACTAGAGTTTGTATGAGGAATCATCAACATCACTATCAGGATATCTGTCAGGAAGTCGCGTGTTGCTCTTCCTCCGGTTATCATTTACATCTGTGAGATAAATACATTTGTCACTGCTCGCAGTCAGACTGATTCACAGTCTGCAGCTTCTTAACGTAACAGATAGTTATGGGTTACCCATTAAATATGTACAACCAGCAAAGCAACCTGCTTTTAGTTTAGATTGGTTTGCTCACAAAGAAATTAAGCTCTAAATCTTAAGCCTCCGAAGCAGCATCTTCCTTCATATGTGCATCCTGATGACGTCACTGACTCACAGCAGCAGACTGACTCCATGTTCTGGAAAAACTAGTCCTCTCACACGTTCATCGAGCTCTCTGATGAACACATGACTGAAAGACTGAGTGTCTACAGATCTGCTAACCCTGCCGTATGACAAAACGGAATGGATAAAAAATATGTCATTTTATGTGGAATAAATAAGAAGTCGAAGTTGACTGTTCAATGTTTTTTGGGTCCATGTGATGAAATTTTCCTGCACTCTTTCATAACAGCAGGAATACAATGGATGCACAACATGGCCTGATAATGAAACCACATCGTGTTGTGCTGTTGCTTTTCCAATCAACTGGTTAAATCCTACACTGAAGCCGCTGCATAAATCAGGTCAAACACTCGAGGAGTCTGCACCCCCGTGGAGAAGCATGAATCCACCTGACAGACCCCGAGTGTAATTTCCAGGGCTGCGCTGCTCTAAACACACTTAGATTTATTGGACACTGTGCAGAGTGTGCAGATATTGTGTGTGTGTGTGTGTGTGTGTGTGTGTGTGTGTGTGTGTGTGTGTGTGTGTGTGTGTGTGACAGCACATTTGCAGCAATGATGGAAAAATATGACTTCATTATGAGATGGGAATTCTGCCCTTAGAAAGCTGGCTTCACATCACCAAAAACAATGTAACAGACTGGATGTACCCCTAGTTTAATTAGCCAATTAAGAGGTCCTGATCATTGGAAACCTTTTGTTTTAATGCTGCTAATATCCTGCTAGTCTTTTGTTTTAGCTTAAGAAATGAATTAATTATTATATTTGTCAGAAATCTTTGATTTTTCCGCCAAAAAAAATTCATCCATTATATTGGGGAGAGAATGATCAAAACAACAGCATGTACTTATACCCTGATACCCTCTATACCTCATTATCTACAAATTACTGCTGATGAGGAAAGAGGGTTCTGTATCATTGGGGTTCATTAGAGCTTTATACATAATGCAACTTTGCTCCTATAATGAATACATAATTCAATTCAATACATAATTCATATCTGCTTAATATGTTGTTTATCCAAAGTTTCCAAATTGAACGTATTCTCATAAGACCAGACGTTTCTGGGCAAAAGATGGCTCTGATGGAGAGTTCAAAGCTGCACAACAACATGTGACAAATTTGGGGATTTTAGAGAGAGAGAGAGAGAGAGAGAGAGAGAGAGAGAGAGAGAGAGAGAGAGAGAGAGAGAGAAATAGACAGACAGATTTTTATTGCATTACTGACAGCAGCAAGGACGCCATAATTGACAGACAGGATTAATCTGCGTATTCTCACTGAAAATGCTCACTAGGGTTTTAGTTCCCAAACGCGGAGTAAAATAGTTTTAATCAGGGTTGAAACACGGGGGAGGTTAGCTCCCCGAATGAGACATGAGCGCTCCAGAAGCCTCATTTGAGAAATTTACGAGAGATCTCTAAATAAAATATCATAATGTCTGATACGGCTGGGTTTTTTTTGTGTATATTGAGGTTCCTGAATTGGACGTAACAATATTCTGTCAACTGTGCATTTCCATTTTTATCACTTCTGGGGGGGAGAGTGATTTTTTCCTTGCAACGGTAAATCATTGATATAAGATAGGTGGGCACCATCTTGTTGAGTGTGGGGTGCAGGTTGTGTGCATTTCAGATATATCCTCCCCAAACTGGTGAAAAAAACTTCTCTTTCCAAAATCTAATATATTTTTAAAAAGGTCAGCAGACATTCGTCAGAGACCTTTAAGTCTGACCGTCGTGACTCCGGAATCATCCAAAAACAGGTCAGACAACTGATTGGTTTTCCATCTATTGTCGGACTCTGCCGAGGGGGCCTTTGCTGTCGTTACCCAATCTATTCTCCTGAGTCAACGATCAATAACCACTAACAAGGAGGAGGATTGACCCTTGATTATCCAATTTGCCCAGACGTTTTCCAGGTTCACCCTTCAGATTGTCCAAAACCTTTTAGCATTTCAGAACCACTTACCAAAGCAGCGAGTTACATTGGAGACGGCACAGCAGAAAGATCAATGAAGTGAACCCAAACAGCAGCTGGGTGGTCTGCTGCGTCCAAAAAACTGCAATTACTAGTGAGAAAGGAATGAGCCGTCCTCTGCATGTGCAAACAGATGGTTTTATCCAAGGGTTCTACCTTCTGTCACTGGTTTTAAAATGTAGACCAGACAGTCTGACTACATTCATGAGGCCAGAATAACGCTCGCCTTGGCTATATGGTAGCTGTTTATTCATCTATGAGCCCCACCAGGGCTTCCTCAATACCTCCTTAATCCCACAACAGGAGGTGGACTTACATCTGTACAGACAGCACACACAGCTGGATCTGAAAGGTCAGCATGGATGTAGGAATACTGGGCAGTAAAAGAGAATGAATGAGGAGGGCCTTCGAGTGAAAACATGGTGTGTTCTTTCATCCATTCAACAGTAGGGCCCAAAACCACCGTCCAGATTGGCATGAAACGCCTAGTGGGTATTCTTGGTCTCCAGGGGACGAATCCGAATGATTTTTGATTACCCCCATGACCTTTCTCCTAGCACCATCATGAGGCCAACGACTTCAACAGCCTACAGCTATGCAAGCGCTTCTGTGAGGCTGCACTGACACAATTAAAGCGGTTTTATTTAGTTATCTCCACTGAACAACTACACATAAGGACACAGAGACTGAACAGATTGTGTTTACTGCAGTTAAAACCCGTGACATTTCTGTCTAAACCAATGTGATCTGCTCTTCTCTGTCAGAGGCTGATTTAACACAGCGTTGATCCAGCCCACAACATTCCCAGGTCATGAAAGCTTTTCCATAGGTTTCCAGTCCGATACTCTCAACCCGACCCTAAAAGCATTCATTATTATTCTGTGGCTCTTGTGGAGATTGCCAGCTCGAGAAACAACAAACTGCAAAACAAAGAATGCAAAGAAGAAGCGTCACAGTTCCCTTTGGATCAGAGGGACTTCTGAGAAGTACAAATGAAGCTCACAGCGAAGATGTTAACAACTGAAACACAAAAGGAGCAGCGGTGTTTTTCAAGGCACCATCAAGCTTCAAAGTCCGAACGCAAAGCTCTTCTTGTCCAAATAGGATTACTAGTTTTTCAAGTGCAAGACCTATCAATCCAACCGTATGAGAACCCGATCAAATACTAATATGGAGCATTGGGCTACGACCTGCAGATCCTGTGACTCCAATAGTCCAGATGAGTTTAGTTTAAACTCTTCAGCTGTCACCTTGGACATGCCACACTGATGGAAAACACAAAAACAAGGTACAGCGAGTGTGGGATGGCTGTTATATTGAGGTTTGGGTGATATCATTATTTTTCAGAGAGCCTTAGAGTGCATTATGGTTATTATACTGCGATAGCTCCCTGAAAAACAGAAAGAAAAGAGAGAGGAAAAGTTAGAAAAGGTCTGTGATAAAAGTCTGACCACTGAAATTGACATTGGATGACCAGACAGTTTTACCAGTGAAGCTCTTATTGAACCACTAAATAGGCCACTTGTCCACTAGTGGTCGGAGAGTGGTTTGGATAGTAGTGCTCTTTCTTTCAATGCTTTCTCCTTTGCTGGTGGGCATTGATACATTTTTTTTTTTAAATTAGGCTCAGAGGTTAGTGAATCCAGGTATTTTGCCTGTTTTTTTTACTGTAACAAGCAAAACGTGTTAATTTTGAACAGGGTTACGCAGGCCGGTTCGTTCACCCAGTTAGCCAACTGCCAAGTTAAGAACTCTTTTTGGTTCTATATTTACATTTTTTCCAACACCTCCCATAGCTAGCTAGTCTTAACTCTGCCAGGTCTCACGTCACCAACCCAAAAAACACACAAACTTTCTATAAATAAAACACACAACACGTGTGCCTCCTTCTCTCCTTTTCCGTTTCATTGCTTATTGAGTCGAAGTCATGTGATCAATCAGCTGACTGAACATGTGGTCCCGCTGTTTGCTCCCGGGACAGTAAAGCACACAACACACAGCGGAGCGCTGGCCCCTGCTCCCCCGATGTCTCCCGGATCCTTCAGATTAAAAGTATATCAATTCAGATTTCCAGTATTCAACGACAAGGTATTCAGTTACTACTCTACGATTCTAATAATTACTCCTGTTACTTTCCATGAAATGGAATCAGCGACGGTTAGGCGCTCTGTGGCCGCTGACCTCATTTTTACTATACTTACTACCCACAGGAAATGTGGGTAGTAAGTGAACCACAAAGAGGCATGGTCACAGTGTGTGTTGACTCTTGAAATTTTGAGCGTATTCTAGTCCTGCTCAATGTGTTAAGTGTCCTGAGATGACTTCTGTTGTGATTTGACACTATAAATAAAATTGAATTGAATTGTGACTACTGAGAGAAGTACATAACTCATTCATTTACTTCTTTAAAGAAGGAAATAACGCAGATTTAACATGTTGTGGATCAGTTTCCAGCTGCTGCTTGTTGACCTATCCGTTATGTTCATGGTGAGAGGAGTCAGCGAAGAGTTGAGATTTTGGTCGGTTAAAAGAAAAAAATCCACTATACAATGTCTTCATCATGCACAAACACACGCCTGTTTTCCATGATGAATAGACAGAAGAGAGTTTTACACCAACGTCACATGCCTGACTCATTACACATGGATATAGAGAGGAAAGAGTGGTTGATGGGGGTTATAAATTACTTTTTATATAATGAATTATTTCACCTATAAAGCATGTTGTTGACTATAAAACCTGAAGCTGAAACTTTGGTTGCTGCTGTTTTGTCACGCTTATCATTTACCGACCGATAACGGTCTAAAACAGTCGCTTGGCCAAGACTGAAAATGTGGGTCTGTTAAAGGATTAGTGCTGGAAAGTTATGAAATTAAATGATTTGCTTTTATAAAGTGGCATCTTTCAGAATATAAGTACGGCTGGTGTTTTAAACACGGCATTTTTAGAAGAGTTTATTATATTCGAGTACCTCAAAGTTTGGCCGAGGGCAAGATATCAATATTAACAGGTTTCGGTGGGTTTATGACCACGAGCTGTTTCACATACTAGAAACAAACACACTTGTGTCATTTTATTTTCAAAATGGCTTCTGTTTTTTCACCATTTTGTATGCTTGCCCCAGTCAAATATTTACCTCAGAATCCCCCTTCGCTATAAATCATGAAAGAGGAAAAGGCTTCCGATAAGAGAGCAGGAGGAAGAGACGTTTATCAGCACACAGACCTTTCACAAACACTTTCAGAAGTCGCATCCAGCGAACCCTGCAGCGACTTACTATTTTCTTACATCTTACAGCCTTTTAAATAACATTATTTCACCTCTGTAGTCGAACCAGTTTTTAAGATAACACTGTTTCAACAAAGCTCGGGGGCTGTTTCTCCTCACAGCAACAAGTCACATTCACAAAGTGCTCGGTGAAATGAAAGCGTGCCCTGGTAGATAATTACATAAACCAAACTTCAAAGAAACCTGACAAAGAGTACAAATTCAGTTGTGAATATTTTGTACATTTATTGGTTCATGCTCATCGGGCGAGTTTAAAAGCAAATTAGTAATTAAAAAAATAAATTGTATGTCGTTTCTTGGTGAAATGAGCTTTTAGAAAGTTGAACGGATTCAATTCTATATTCAGAGCGAATAGCAGCAGACAACTGTTATGTCTACCTACGCAGAGAATTAAGTTGCTCTCCCTCTGTGTGTGTTGTTATCCGAGCTTCTCTTTGCTTTGTTTATATAGCCTGGCTGGCTGTGTTTGTTTTTACTGTAATGTTTGTGCAAGTAAACATGCCCCACTGGCTAGCTCATTTGTCCTCACTAAATATTTGGTTGTAAAAGCTTGGTTAACTACTTGCACGCCTACTTAGCGCACTTCAGGAGCTGGTAAGCTAACCGCTAAAATGCTAGCCTGCAGCGACTGTGCTATTGTTAGTGACAACTGCTCACCAAGCTAGCTAGCAGGTTAGCTAGCTTGGTCGCTAAAGGAGCAATGCATTAAGCTCCCACAGGGTTTTCAAGAGACTGACTCCGCTCTCATAATTACGCACTTGCAAGCTGTTTTATCGTCAAGGTTTGGTCACAGCAGCGTTTAAGATAAGGATGTAAACCGTGTTTCTATACGTCCGTTTAAAGAACACACGGGTGGATTCTTGTTAAGCACTCACCGTCAAGTCTCAAAGCAGCCAAATCTGTTGAAAATAAGTTGCCTTCTCTTTTCGGTGAAGAACGAAATTTTAACTCTGTATGCGTTTTTCGTCTCTTTTCACCCATCATCTTCTCTGTCGTTTATTTCTTCATTTGTTTGTCTGCGTCCCACAGAGCTACTGATTCAAAAAAAGGGTTCACAATGTTTTAAATATTTCAAAAGAATCTTAAATCTGCTAAATTTAATTTAAAGAAATAAGCTTATATGTACAATATTAAAAATGTGCTTTGTAACAATAAAACCAAAAAAGTGTGTGTAAAAGTATTATTTAACATTTATGCATCTCTTTTACAAATAAATAAAAAGGTTGAAAAAATACCTTTATATTTATTGCTGTTTTGTCCAATTTATATTTGGTAAAAACTGCTCCTCGTTTCAGATGAGACACAACAAAGCAAGTATATAAATAGTACTAGAAGTCAAACTGGATTTCTGATCACAACACTAGTTTGATCAAAGTAAAACAAGACAGTCTCCGTTTAAGCTTTCAACCATCACCACTATCATGAGACTGAATTCATGACCAGATAACGAGCGGCCTGGATGATGCAGCTGAGCGCAACAATACGGTAACAGTTATCAACTTGTAGAAAAGGGTGTGATCACATTCCACAGCTACAGATGCACCGGCTGTATTACACCGTTTAATAACATGTTGTTTATTTTTGAGTCTACATCTGCATACAACCCTCCCCCCGTCTCTCACGGATCACCCTGCAGCCTGTCACATGCCTACAAAAGTCGGCAAAAACCTCCCAAACGCAATCAACAAAGTTGAAACAAACATCCTGTTGCTTGTCTGAGCTCCCTACCTCTCAACGGCTCTTTAGATGATTCCACGGTGCGAGATCCTTTGGGAAATATGAGCCGTCCAGAGCAGCTGACCAGCAGCCCTGCATCTATCTCCACCGACCAACCAAGCGACCAACCCACTGACTGCCTGACTGCCTGCCTGACTGAAGAGAGTGGCTGAGTGGGAGGCTGGGTGACCGACTACCATTCAGCTGAAGGCAGCAGAGCAGAGAGCCACTCCCCTCAGCGACCAGCTGACTCGCTGCCTGGCTTGAGGGAGAGATGATGACTAGTTGAATGGCTCTTCGTTGCTCAAAGTCACGAATCATCTGAATAACTAATTCAATAATGGAGTGGACAAAGTGAAAAACGGCCTGACTAAGTAACAAACTCTTTCATCGACTACATAACTGGCTATCCAAATGACCGACTCATTGATTGAACTAACTCAGTCTGCTCAGTTGCTGACTTATAGTGACGGGAAAAAACAGTCCAAGTTTGTCTGGTTTCCTGACCACTAATTTGGCTGGCTCACTGATAACCTGACTGACTGGTTTCGTTCTCATGTCCACATTAGTTATGATGCATTCCGTCTTTTGCTATTCCCTCTTCCTCATCTCCAATGTTCTGCTCTCTCTCTCTGTGTGTGCTTAATGAAAGGGTGGGGCTGAGCAACACACACACACACACACACACACACACACACACACACACACACACACACACACACACACACACACACACACACACACACACACACACACACACACACACACACACACACACACACACACACACACACACACACGTGAGTGCAGAGCAGCCTCAGGTCATACTGGTAGAGGAAGCTGTGTGTGTGCAATATGTAGTTAGCAGCGGTCAAACAGGAAGTAGCTAGAAATGAAAGAGGAGCGACCCAGGTAAACTCTCGAATGGAGGAACTGCATTCTGTTTATTCAGCCATTCAAAGACCAGACAGTCTGCTACATGCAACAAAACGTACATGAATAAAAACAAATATTAGTTATTAACTGGTGCTTACTCACTGGGCGGAACTTGAGGTTTTCAAAGTGATCTTTTAATGCAAAACTCAATATTACATCTCCTGAATTGTTTTACTGTTATGTCACACTTTTAGTTAATGTTAATTTTTTTAATTTTTTGGAAGAAAAAAAGTTTGGGATCAAATAATTTCAGTAGATACTGAAAATAATTTCAGTATCTACTGTTCATATGAAAGTATTTACTGGTTTAAATCATGATTTTGTTTAAGACTGAATTTCTTTTTGAGGTAAAAGTACAGCTTCTTGTGTTTGGAAAACATTTAAGAAGAAAATAATCTTTTCCACCCACTGATATTTACCGCCAGTGAGATTATCGCTGCTTCCACAGCATTTCCGCCCAGCTCCAGTCCGTTTTGTTGCTTCCAGGCTGCTCTGAGCGACATCTTAGCAGCCGCGTGTCTCTGGCTGGCCAGCAGCCATGACAGCTTCATTAGAAACGTACATCATCCAAAGTGACGATAACGCGAGGAGACACCAGCAAAGCGGAGGGAGGGAGGGAGGGGAGAAGGAATACGAGTGAAAGACACAGCTCAGCCTCTCACTTGTTCTTCCTCATTCCTCACATCCCTTCACACAATGATGCTCTTCAATTACACTGAAACTTGCTTGATGACAGTCAGGCCTAGTCGACACATTTCACTGGTATTGAAAACTTGATTTTTTTCATTGGAGATTTTTTAAAACTCTTGCCAGTCTGAATAATTTTTCAGAAAGTCCTAAATTGAATTTGTCTCCTCTCGGACAGCGTCTAGAGTCCGAATTTGTGCAAGAGAAATTCTGAGCGTGTTTTACCGGCCAGATATGGTGGTAAACAACATCAATAATTTAAGAGAAAATATCTCCTGCCCCCTGTCCAGGCGATGAAGCATCATGCAGCTCGTGTTGGTGACCTTTAGGCCTTTAAAGGCCACCTTACCACAACACAGATGGTTACCATGACAAAATAAGATCCATCACTGAAACACTGACAGCAGGAGACGATATTCTGTTACACGATATTAATTTCTGTCCGGTCTGGGTGTCATGAACACATCACCTCGGCCACTATCCATTATCTTCCATCCATTTTGCACTGGTAAAATATGTCTTTGATTTAATTGCAGTTCTATAGGAGACTCTTACATTTAAACAATTGAATAAGACGAGCAAACCCTCCAGTCAATATCTCAGCTACTTAGTCTAACAGTCTTTTTGTAAGCAAGCACCAACATTCTCTTAAAGCACATCAAACCTTTATGACAATTACTAACTTTTGATGTGTAGTGACCTGATTTCATTTGGACCGTCGTAACTGAAATCATACGGTTTGTTAAGTGAAAAGCATCATTCACTGAAACATCAGCGGCCTAGTCTGGGTGAATATTGTTTTGGGGCCATCATGGCGGCGTAAGTGGGACAGTGACATCACTCAGCGGGACAGTGACATCACTCAGTGTCAAGGATGGTCTTTCATTGCGGTCCACGGGATTGGTTTGATGAGGAAGATTCACTGAGGGAAGGCAGAACATGAAAGGCCACCGGACCAAACAACGAATTCACTGAGACAAGAAAACACACACATTCACTCAATCTGAGTATTACTTTTTCTTCTATGATAAATCCTTGACAGAAACATTTTAAATCGATAGCGGCGCCGGACTCTGGCCCCTCAACCCCCCACTGGCTGAATGTGAAAAGGGCAACGGGGTACAAACCAATCTGCTAAGACTTTGACATTAAGCATGAACATGCTCCCAGTCGGGAACAGCAATTCCCACAATTCCCAGTGAACCAGAGACAAGCGCTTAGAAATAACTGTGTTAATATATTGGATGGGTTTCGCTGGTACAGAAGAGAGACACACAACTGACCCGGGGATGGGAATGAGATCACAGTGAGCACTAAAGCTCACAATGAAGATACACACCGCCGGCATCGGCTTCACAGGGTTCATCGGTCATACGACGGTCGCCGCTATCAATTTTGAAAACGGAATGTGAGTGGTGGGAATTCTGTGTGTCGTCTTGTGTGCGGTTGCGTCTGTGTGGCCATATTCCATAACTGCAGATAGTAAAAAGTTAACAGCCTGACGCAGGACAGACATAAACCACTGGTGTCCAACATAAAACTACAACCTGCAGTAGAGGCATTTCCCCTGGCCCCTTCCATCCGCCTGTTAGAATTTATACCTCACACTTTTGGACAAATATTTCTGATAGAGAGCCTAGTTGAAAGTGAATGTCGGGGTTTCTTCGAGCAGCACACTGAAACAACAAATACGGAACATATTTGCACATTCTCCCTGTACGGGTTTGTAAACGGAGAAAACGCTGCATCCCCCAACACTCATATGATTTTGTCGACGAATCAATTGGTTCAACCAATTAAGTTATGGTCAGATCTGTATTCCCACAAAGACTCACACTAAAGCCCCACTATGAATCTTGTGTTTACCAGAGATGTGCTCATATGGGTTTCATGGAAATAAGTCATTCATCAAACCACCGACCTTGGAAGTGCATCAGATGCAACAACTTCCATAAAAAGAAACTACTAAATGTTTGTCCAGACTGCAGACTGATTTCCGTGGATATGAACGGAAGGTCATGGAAACGGAGAAGCAATGAAGGGATTAAAAAAGACTGATTGGTAATGCAATGACTACGAACTGATAGAAACCATAGGGATGTCTTGATTCCACCAGTAAGGTCTCAGCTGAGATGGAGGTGGACAACAGTGTCATGCCGTTTCTATTACAGCCCTGTTCAAAACACTAAAAGAATGCCCTCTCCTCTCTCACATTATCTACCCAGCAGAACACAACAACCCAGTCTTTCTCCCGATCGCTCCACAGCTTGTAAGCGACAGGTCATCAGTTCAAATCCCAGCATGAAGACAAAGTTGCTCCCAACAAACAGGAGAAAAACAACAGGGATCATTCATTTTTCATTGACTGCATGTAGCATATATGCACTTAATATTAGAAACCCACAAACCCCTTCAACGTTACGGAAATTAATCTGGTTATTCATTTGCAGTCCACTGGTGACAAAGGCGGGACAAGTATTCCTCTCTGAGATAGAAAGAAATGTTGAGATATACCTGAGGTGAGGGAATGCTATGCTGGTGATGCAGCTCATGTGTAGATAATAATTGGGAGCAGTACCAATCATAATTCCCAGGCGATCTCCTGACTTCACCGCAAGCGACCATGAAATTGACATGTGACTCAAAGTAAAACGTCTCCAGAACAGTGGTGAAATGTAGTGTAAGAACATGACGGACAGAAGCTCATGTATAAGTTACAAAAGCAGGGTTAACGTCACATCTGAAGTGAGTCGAGATCAACAAGCTGCCTGAACACGACGACGGCTTCCTCACAAACAGGAAAACAGGTATTAATTGTTTAGGCACACCGTGGCAACATGTGACTCAGCAGGAGCTCACATTGTTGTTTCCTGCCAGCACAATGGGGACCGTTATAGCTCGACTGCTCGTCGTCATGTCATAATGTCACGCTCTTCACAGGCCGCGGTGATGTCGTCAGCCGAGTCAGCAGAAATGACCATCGCCGACGGAACACCCGGGTCCTGTTTGAGATCAACAGCAGCTGATCGGCAAAATGGTTAATGGAGCCAAATGAAAGAATGCATCGATTAAGAGGGTGAGGATAATGTCAGGGGCAGATGTGTCGTTTTTCCAGGAATTTTAACTCAAATTATTCATGAGCTGAGTTTCAGTCCAAAAGCAACAACAGATATATGAAGGAAATAAGAACCTCCGGCTTATGGAACTAGAAATTGCGCTCCTGTTGTGAGCAGTTTCATGTAGGAACTATTTTCTTTCAACCATAGTTTAGGTATCAGGACAAGATAGATCACAAGAAGTTCTACAATTCTTATAGTCATGAAAATGTGACATTATTTAACATCAAATCCCAGACATCCCGACTGAAAACGAGCTCTCTCTTGGAGGTGACACATTTTAATGGGTGAAACAGAGCAGTTTCCATGACGACAGTAGTAAACAAAGATGGCATCTGTGGAGGAACGTGTACTGCTGGGATTTTTGTACAGAAGGAAGGAAATAAGAAAACAGACAGATGGGAAGTTTGTCTGAATGAAGCGACATAGTATCATAAATATGGTGAGGCATGCCAACACGTTCACCTACAGCTATCTCTGCTTTCTCTTGTTGTTTCATGTTATATCGCGCCTAGAGCAGCACTCAGGCTGCAGCTCGTGCTCATTTCTCATTATGATTTCCTGGTGAGACACTCCAGAATCTAACGAAGCGGGAAATTGATATTGTGTAGCTCAGTGCTGCTTTTTTCATGCACCTGCGTGGACCTTAGTCGTGTTTTAGCCACATTGTTGCAGGGATATTCTGGGCGGCCCCCAACCACTTAGGGCACTATTACACTAGGGCCAGGCACAATACCTTTCCATATCGTGCCTAAGCACAATTCCCCCCCTCCCCAGTCCCCCAGCCCAACTGGGCCTAAGCATGATTTTCCCCTTGTACATGAATGGAGAAAACAGAGAACTGCAACTTTGCACTGAGCGATAATGTGTAAAACGGCCTATGTTGCATACCCGTGCATTAACCGTGCCGAAAGACACCTCTTCCAACCGTGCTGGGGCCGAGGAAGTGAACCGTGCATGGAACGGAGCCCTCAAACAAACCGGACCAACACGGTATGGACAGGTCGATCTTTTTTTTTTTCCTGGAGGGCAGTCTTCATTCATTAGCATCAAAGAAGCACTCCAAAAGACAACACATGACCTTTTACTGGTGAAGGAAATACAGAAGGAAACAGAAAAAGGTATGGAAAGAGAAGAGACAGCGAGGGGGGGAAAGGGAACAGGCTGACGACAACACTGCAGTTTAAAAATGTATGAGTCTCCAGCAGATTGCCTGTATCTGTGTGTGTGTGTGTGTGTGTGTGTGTGTGTGTGTGTGTGTGTGTGTGTGTGTGTGTGTTTTCCAGAGAATTTTATTGTTTCTCACATTTCACACGGTGATGATATTTATGTACGTGACAGAGAAAAAGACACCTCTGTTTGGCTGGAGCTCAGCATAAGAGTCACAAGTCCCCAAACAAGGAGGAGAAAGAGAAAACAACACAAGCGGAGGAGAAGGGAAAAGAGACTGGAGGAGGAGGCTGGGAGGAGGAACAGTAGGGGGGGGAAGTAAAGGATTTAGAGGGAAAGGAAGACCAGGAGATGTAAGTGGAGGCGTGAGCAGGGGGAGATGAGTAAAAAGAAAAGAGGAGGAAGACAACTAGGTGAATACAGAAGAGGATGAGGAAATAACAGAAACAGAAGGATCAAAGAAGAGAAGGATGCAGAAGATGTAATAAGAGGAGGAGGAGACCAGACAGAAATCAAAGGCAAAAAAATAAAGAGGACTGAACAGAATGCCAAGCACCTTTTAGAGGCAGTGTGGTGACGATGTGAAGATGTGATAAGACACAAATTTACGTCATCTCACATATTTTCACTGACTGTCATAGGCCATATGTCATAGGTCTAAAATTTGCCTCACGTTCTGTCTGAACTCAGCGAGGAGGAGGAAGTGGAGGGCAAGAAAGAACAAGAGGAAGAAGAGAGGTGTGAGGAAAGAATGAGGAAGAAAAAGAATAGTATGAGAGAGAACTACAGTAGAGGAGGAAAAAGAGAAAAATGAAGAAGAAAGGACAAGAAAGAAGGAAAAGGCTACTATAAAGACATGAAGCTATAAAAGCTATAAACTGAAGATGTGCTATGCGGCTATAAAAGATACTTTCATAATGACGATGTATCAAATGACAATGTGAAAGAGGTCGCTCGTAGTGACGAACCTTCAGAGATTTATCAGCCGAATCTGCTGCTTTACGGAGCTTCATAGAGAGTCTCGGCTCCTTGTTTAGCCGTCCGACTGCAACTTTACCGTTTCGGTTCACTCATAGTGTTGCATTCAGCAGCAGCAGGCATCGTTTTCAGAGGAAAACCTACCTGTATATTAAAAAAAAGACAGTAATTGCACATTTTAAGGCCACTCGGGAGCATTAAAACCCCACTGCGTTCACAGCGCTGTCATAATATCACCACCGATGTTGCTCTGGTTAATATGTCAGTAAGCAGTTGCCTGCTTTCGTTCAGCAGACAGAGCAACATGATCATCCCATTGGAAGTCGTGATGAATGCAAATCCACTTTGCTTTTAGCTCCAAGTTGGGTCCCCACCACCCGAGAAAAGCAGTCAGCTAGCCACCTTCTATATAGTCATTTGAATTATTGATCATTTATATCAATATATCAATATATATATGGAGCTTTAACCGCGAAGGAAACTGTGTTTCGTCAGTCAGTTTAATAAAGTTGGACGGTCAAACCTGAGGCGGCGCTTGGTGAGAAGGATTCGACTGCGGCCTGAAATGAGATTTGGGCTGCCGGTCTGAAAACACACCCTCATTACAACCATTTAAACCCATTAATCATTCAATAAAACGCACGATGTAGAGACGGAGAGCCAACACCTCTTCTTCATCCTCCGAGCGAGCGCAGTGGGAGGGATGGCAGCAGCAGATGTGGCATCGTGACCAGTAACTCTTTGCACTTGGAAAACAACTCCACTCTTCTCCTCCTCCTCCTCCTCATTTGCTCTCCTTTCTTCACCTTCTCTCTCCTTCTGCATCCGTCACCAGGCAACTAGCCTTTCCTTCCCCTCTCTCTCTGCGTTTTCTCTCTTTCGCTCTGTCCCTCCCTCTTTTCTCATGCATTAAAACCTCCCTCCTTCCCTTGCTGTGTGATATATGAAGGGTTTTTCACAAAACGGGCAAGAAAGATTTCAGTTACACCTTATTGTTTAGTGAACCTAACACTGAAATGTGCCTGCAAAACACAGAAAACATATATAACATCTCCTCATCTATCCGTTAGGGGAGCAATCATTTGCATTGTAAAGTATGCAAAATACTCACCATGTCTACATAACACTGACTGTGTTCTCACATTGCATTCCCTCTCCTTTTTCCCCCCCCATATATCACAAAAAAAATCATAACTTCTCAAAGACGCAATTTCTAGCTAATATACGATCTATAATGTACAGCAGATTTTGATAGTAAATAACCCTTTCCAGCCTGACCAAGTGATGATTCATCAACTGTGCAGGTATTTCTTTTATCTCGGGTGACATGGGACGATTGTGAGCAACAGGCTGTTCTCATTCCTGTTTTTGATGCTACAGCAGGAAGGAAAAGACACCCATCATCAAACAAGGACTGAATTCCATTTGGCTGCTTCGGTTTTAGGGGCCTGTTGCATTTACTTGGACACTTGAATAGAACAGTTAATGTTATCAGTAACACATGCTTTTCCTGCTATGGCGAGTCAAAATGTCTGCTGTGAAACGGTTCATGTTGCAAATCCAAATTTCATCTGGGCTTTAAATTTCACGCTGCGACAAAAGATGAATTTGCGACGGACTAGCATATAAGATCGGCCCGGATGTCTACAGTGGTAGTGTTTGTTCTTTCTTTGACTCTGGCTTTGTAACCTCAAATAACTTCATAGGTTACTTTCATCCTTTCTTTCCTCTCTTCCTCTGCCCATCCATCGTTCTCCTCCATTTCTCTTTGAATCTCGTTCATCCCAGCCTCTTCTCTCCCGCTGTGTCTCTCGCTCTCTTAGCATACGTTGGTTTCCAAACCAGCACACTCCTCCCTTGAAGCCGTCCTCACAATAAGCCGACTTTTGATGTACATCAACCGAACCCCTCACAGCAAGAGGGGAGATGAGGGATCAACACGAGTAATATAAAAACCTCGCCGCCCTCAGAACTTTAAAAGAAGTCGCACACTACATTTTAAAGGCTTATCGGCTTTTTCAGTGAGCTTTTAATGGTTGAATACAAAGACATTTAAAGTTTTTAGATTATGTATGCAAAGAACCACACACACACACACACACACACACAGTTACATTTATTATTAATAAGATGCAATTAGCTTCTAATCTGCTGCTTCCTTTCACAGCACAGACACAGTCTGATTACCAGACACATAAACACTCCCTAAAAACATTCATGTATCAATTAAACATGGTTTCAATGCATGCTGTACGCGGTGATCCGTCCGGGGAGGAGCAGCATGCCTGTCAAAAGGTTCCCAAAGCACAAAGTGATATTTAAAACAGACCCCCCCTCTCAAGGGAAAGCTGAAATTAAATGGATGTTTTGTACCTTTTTCACAGAATGATTTATCATTTACTGAAATTGTAGTAATAAGTTCATCAACGGGACAGCCTGGCAGTGTTACCACCTTGATTTAGAACTTTTCTCCAACCATGACAATGTTAGTGCCTTGCTCAAGAGATGCAAACTTCTAAAACTGGCACTGAACTTACAACTCTAGTGCCTGCACCAAGGCACAACCCCTGTTTTAACTACTTGTGGAGCTGAACTTTATACACTGGCAATGTAAGTGCCTTGCTTCAGGGAACTGTACTTCCAATCAGTGCTGGAAGGTTTCCACTTAATGCAAATAAAACAACCTCAACAATCGTCAGTAAAACCGTGCAGCATAATGACCGTGTTACATTTGAGATTGATTTTTCAATCATTTTACAGGGTTGCTGAGATTGTTGCTTTGCTCCGATTCCGTATAATTATATTATAAACCATATTTATCATTCTGGTTTCTTTAGGATTCTGTCTGAAGGAGAATACTCTTTATATTATTAGCAACAAGGGGGGGGATGGGGGTGGGGTAAGGGGGGGGGTGGGGAGGGGGTGGGGGGAAGATGTCGTGGAATCGGGGTAGGTTTAGGTCGACGTGTGGGGGGGGCGATCGTCTGAGACACCGGAGTGTCGATATTTACTTGACCGCTAGAGGGCGCGCTATTTTGAAACGTAACATATGGTCGTAATTCGGTGCTTGACACACGACCTATGTGGTCGTTTTCTCGAGGAGGACAGTCTGATTATTAGATATTGTACTACTATCTCATGCACGTGCTTCCAATGTATTCTCAGAAAGTTGTTGGCTAAGGAAGAAGTCCAGTTAAAACTCCAAGTCAATTCTTGGATACGGTTTTACATTTTGTGCCCATTTTCTTCTACAAGGCTTATGTAGCTCTGTGGTAAAAAAGAAAATATGAATCCAATTCTTTCAGAAATGTCCTTCCGAAGCGCAAAATCTGAAACCTCTTCCTCCCACAGCATGGCAAGGAACAGAAGAAGAAGAAGAAGAAGAAGAAGAAGTAGAAGTAGAAGTAGAAGAAAGGATGGCACCAAATCACAAAATGTCAAGGCATCAGTGTAATGGAAGATCACTCTGCCCTCAACGAACTCCTGCCTGTCACGCTGGAGAGACTTAGAATGTATATATAAAAATGCCAAGGTTTCCCCCAGAACATTAAAACTACTGTAGCCAGGTTCTCCCTCCAGATGCCCACTCTAAAAGGTATTAAAAAAAACTATGAATCAAAAGAGGCAACACACAGAAAGGAGGACACATTATTTCCAATGCAATAAGATGAAGCCGTCATGTGAAAGAAAAAGAGGGGGATTGGCGGGTAAGAGAGGGAATGAATGACAGACGAGAGAAAGAGACAAACAAGTACAGATTGTGTTTGGTCCCATGGTGAATTCTTGGCAGTGACATATAGAACTCATTACTTTTCAGTTTATTAATTCATGGTCAGTTCATCTAAAAATGATCTCAGCTCCCGCTTCCCGGATTGATCGGATGCTTTCATCCTCTCTATCAAGGATTTAATAACGTCCCTAGTTACAAGGCTTATTAATCAACATTAGCAACATACAGCCTGTTACATACAGAAGTACTGCTTCCACATTTTACACCGCATGTTATATTTAAGTCTGGAACATTTTTATAATAGTGCTAAATTATTATTTTCCTCGAGACACTCGAGCATTTCAATTGCTAACAATATATATTTTATATATTATATTATATTTATTTAGTCATGGTTTCATTTAAAAAAATGTTTTCTTTAAAAACCAGAAGCTGTTTCGTTTTGACAGATAAATAATAAAGACATACTAATTAGCTTTTCACTCTTATTGTCTCTTTTGCATAATTACTATTGCTTAATAAAGCCAAAGTTATCCATTTACTTAATTAATCAATGAAACAAGCAGTAGAATACTGGCGTACTACAATAATCCACATATAAAACACAAGAGTACTGTGAAAAACGGCCATCACAATGACCCCAAGCCAGATGTTTAGTTAATATTTACTATATTTCAACTGGAAAGTAAAAGAAGGAACAGCAGAACATGCTCCCAATAGAGAAGCTCGGACCATCAATGTCAGGCAGAGTAAGTCATTTTCTATATAATAATGTACAAATTGTCGATTTAATCCTTCAACAGCTGCTTAAACCACAGTTTACCTAGAGTCATATTTCTCACCAAAACCTTTCCCCAGGAAAGAGTATCCAAGTAATCATGAAATTAAGTAAGCAATATAAATAGTTATCAGTAAAGATTCATCACGTTCAGTCATGATTTTCAGTTGCTATCAATAAGGAAGATATTTAATTACAGATGTGGATCGGAGCTGGAGGGATTGAGAGAAAAAGCATCCGAGATGGATTTTTTTTTTAAAACATTATTTAATTTGGCTAATGCCTGAAAAAGCAGTCAAAAGGGAAACAATCAATAAGAAAGAGAGAGCGCTTCATGTAATCCGGTTCCATTTGAGTCCTGATACCTAATTTGATGTGTGGAGACCACAGCAGAAGGAAGGAGCGTCTATCTATCTCACGGCGTGCCTGAGCTGTATATAAATCACTAGTAGCCTCCATCATTAAAACAGCACTACGCTGCGAGGAGTTCCCCATCATAACAAGTTGTAGTCCTGGTATTTACGAGTGAGGGTAAAAGAGGCGGCTGAGGGAAGAGGATGTACTGCCGAGCTGATTTACTGTCCAGGAGAACAGCCTGCATCATTGATCCCACACTCCAACCCACAATTCTGTCTCCGTCTCTCTCTCACTTTTAGGAACATATTTTTTAACAAACAGTCTAAGGAATAGTGCTAGACTGACACATTGGCTGGGCTGATTCAGCTTCTTGCCAATGCATCGGTATCAGAGAATATGGCCGCCGATATCTAACAAGGTTTTGTAGTAGAAAAAATGTCAAACGATTCTTAAGTACAGCGCATCCATTAATCAGTTTTTTCCACCAGAGTAAGTAAGTAGAAGAATATACTCAATATATAAGTATCGAGCCTCAAAAGTACAATATTGTTGAGGCTCAGGAATCACAGTCTGGTGCTTGTAAAGTTCCAACTTGTTAGAAGGAAAAGCCATATAAACCCGAGGCAGGTTGAAGTCAGTTTTTTGTTTTTTTTGCAGAAAGTTTGCTCCACAGTTTAACACCATGAATATTCAGCATCTGTACGGTTGATTTTAAATCCTCCCCTCACCCCCTCACCCCCTCTGCTGCTTATCCAGCTGTGAATGATCCGAACCGGCTGGCTGACGTGAGCGAGGCACTTGAGATCAAAGCGTTCACCATCTCCAAAAACGCAACTAAAACCGCTACATGGAGCTTAAAACAACAGCAATCACGTAGTCTATGTGAGACAAACTCCCAGAGCCCACCTTCAAAATGATCGTTCTGTCCAACCAGTGGTACACTCACTATACAGCAATATAAACCAAGCAAGAAGAAGGTCGGATAACAACGCACACAGAGGGAAAGCCACTTACTCTCCTGCACAGGTAGACATTTCTCCACTGTACTTTTATACAACAAATAGTTGTTTTCTGCTATTTTAATGCATTCATGAGATACAGAGCAGAGATTGTGTTCATGATGACTGCAAAAGCAACATTCACGTTCCTTTTAGCTCCGTTTTTTTGTCTCCACCAACTACGTATAACATCACGCTTATAAGCTCCTAAATGCTGCACTTAGTTCCCCAGTTAGTCTCCAACTGTGTCCGTCTCCCGCTGGATGCTGAGCCGGCAGTGTGGACGGGGATGAAGTTGGTTTATCATGGCTGTAAAATCAAAACAAAGAAAGGAGCTATAAATCTTTGTAGAGCTGAGGGGGAACTGCTGCATGGCAGAATTCTCTATGGATTCAACATCGCAGGCCTTTCACATACATGCAGTCGTGTGATTTATTATTAAAAAATATTGATTAGAGCCGTTTAAGTGGAGGTTGAAAATGCCAGACATAAATTATTGCTTTTTTCATAAGTACTGTCGCCATTGAACTTGTCACCGTCTGGTTCTTTGGCTCCAACCTGCTTCAGAGTCAACTCGACCACATTATTGCTGCCAAGAAACGTTTCTATCACTAAAACGCAATTCTGCTGACAGCCAATCAGGAGCACACACACACACACACACACACACACACACACACACACACACACACACACACACACACACACACACACACACACACACACACACACACACACACACACACACACACACACACACACACACACACACGGAGAGGAGCGTTACTGCAGTCAGGCCCTCGCTATCAGGTGGCAGATCTTATCTATGCATTAATCATCTTAGGGAGGCTGAATCCTACTGTTTCTGGTCAATACACTGCAGGTGGGTGGCAGGAGGAGGAGGAGGTAGTGACGGAGACAGAGAGAGACAGGGTGAGTGAGACGAAAAGGGCACACTGGTTATAGAGAGCCGTCCCAGAGTTAAAAGGTCACAGAGAGTCATCACAGCAACACGCCCAACCTGTATTCTCACAAGCTGCAATTCTCTCCGGATAAAAGCCAGTAAGCACAACTGGATTCTCAAACATTTCCATGGAAACTGCTGTTGCACCTCCTGAAAACAACGTCATGAAAGGTCTACAGGCCTGAACATGTGCACATGGATTTAAGATTCTGGTTAGTCAGATTGCTTTTATTGAGGAGCCCTCTGCAGGAAGGTGAGATGGCAGACGGAGCAGGGAAGCACGAGAACTAAAAACATTTCTGCTGCACAAAATTCTGTGGAATCTTTCTGACTTTTTCAAAAACTATGCTTTTCTTCTCGTTTGAGGACAAAACCAACATCATGTCACCCAAAGATGTGTGCACTACCGTTCTGAACACTCCCGTTTGGCATATTGGCCGTCAACATCTTTTCTTTTTAGCCAAAATTGATCATATTTGGATGAGAGAGTGGAGTCGAGGATGGAGAAGCGTTGCTGAGCCTCTATACAGATCGACAGGTCGCCATGGCAGCAACTTGTCAATCACAATCCCCCCTAAAGCATTGCGTGCTTCATCGTCCGTTTCACTTTAAATGGGCTCATAACTGATGAACGACATGCTGTATTGGAGAAGAATATTTAACTTTATTCTACTTATGTGGTACCCTGGTTTTAATCGTGCTTGGGATACAATATGGAACATAAGATCTGTTCTGAAGACAATGTACACTTTAGGCCAGCATTAAAATCAGTGACACAATTTAGTTTTCTGTAATATTTTGCATAGCGTCATACTATATTATCGGAGCGAGAACGTCAGTGTGGATCTTTTGCAGGACGGTCTGGATTCTTACCGTCTCGTCTTCAACCTCAGCATCAGCAAATGTTTTCAACAAAAAAACTAAACTTTGTATTCATCTCCCACCATATCCCTCTTTTATATTCTGTGGCTCCTCGCGATCTATCTGGATTTATAGCTAATATGTAACAATCCAAAATAAAGCCTGGATTGACCCCAATCGTGATCCAGAGGACATCAATTCATTCTAATTTTAGAGTTTGTCATTTACATCTAATCCAGGGAGGGTGTTTGTGTTTCTACGGAACATGAGTGGCCTGGTTAGTCATATGTGATTTTGATGCAGAGATGTGAGCTCTTTGGTAAAAAGAATTAAGCATTCAGTAGTTTTAATTAATGATATGATGGCACGTGACATCCCCTCCCTGCAGGGTCAGCCTGTAGGCTCCTCTCAGCATCGTGTGTCGCAAGCAGTGGGGTTCCTTATCAATATAGGGGAGAAAAAACTAAAAACCCATTCGAGAAACTTCAAAGACTTCACAGGCAACCTGACAGAGTCATGAGGACGCAATGTTTTGCTTTAAACACGACTCAAAGAATGGGGGGGGGGGGGGGGGGCTTAGCTGTGGATAGATCACCAATGTCTCACATTTAACAACTCTGACGGGACACAAACGCAGCATCAGGCAGAGCTGCCGTAGGGGGATGACGACACGACAGTAGTAAAAACAGGAAAACACCCATTTAATCTTTTTATGAATTTTTCACAAATTAATAGCAATTTCGAGGAAACTGATGTCTTCAGTGTATTATAAGACCAGCATAGATAACAACCCCACGGGCCAAATGTGATCTGTAATTTTCATTACGAGTCCATCAGCGAGGAATCAAGTTGGATTGATACTGGAGACGTGAAACAATAAAGCTGCCAGCAGCTCCAGGGATGCAGAGTGCATTTCCAAACCAATAAAGGCTCCGCTTCCACTAATTACCTCTGCTCCTTCCATCTTTGTGCACAAACTGATTTATGAGTCGACAAATACCTTGGAGTCTGCCTGTGGGATGAAGAGAGACACTCATTACTCTGGCAGCAGCAGGGGAGCTCCTCAGGAGTTTGCATCTGAATCATAATCTCTCATTCAGGGAAACACCTGGATGAATAGTTTACACTGAATTTAAAACACGTAACCAGCACAGACATGTCGCTGGATTTCAATTGGAACAGATGCTGAACAATCTTGTATAAAGAAAGATCTGTACTAAATATAAATATATGATTTGGATAGTAGGCGTGGGAATCTCCGGAGGCCCCGTGCACCCAAATCACGGGATGATTTTATTGCGATTTTCAACATTTTGTGGTATGCTCCGTGTTGCTATATAACATATAGGGTGATTTATTCTATAAGCTGCAAAATATGCAAACAAAACAAAAACAAAACAACAGCTTTTTTTCATTCACCTCCTGCTATAAGAGATTCTTTTTGGGACCTGGCTGCAGTGACCAGTTCCCCCTCAGACATCAGTGGGATCCAACGCTGAAGTTGGTCTGGTGTTGGATGGGACTGCTGAGGACTCTGTGCAGGAGAATCAAGTCCTTCCTCACCTAACTGGGAAATGCATTGCATTAAGGACACAAAGTGCTGCCACTAAGTTGGAAGCACAGTTTCAACCAAAGCATTAAAAAAGAGCTCCAGACGAAAAAGTCCCTTTTGATATCAGAAATCAAATTATGGGAGCCTGAACGCTCACCGTGTCACACACACACACACACGCACGTGCATGCACACCCACACTAGACTCCAACTACCGACACATGGCAGATCCACGCACAGAAGCCCACGCAGTCATTTGCGTAAGCAGCACCGACGTTGCAGTGCTCTGATAAAGCGTTGTGGGTTCGGAGGCTGCAGACACTTTGCTCCTCGGCAGATCCTCCGGCAGCCCTGCGCCGGCTATGACTCATACCGCCAGCCTTCTACTGATGCTGGGAACGACAAGTAACACGGAAACGCGTAACCCGTCAACTACAACCAAACAAGCGTCGGCGAGCCGGGACTACGTTCCTCTCTCCTCTCTCCGCCACTTACCTTTTCTTTGACGTTACAGAAACAAACTCAGATCCTCCTCGCAGGTGTCTGCTGCTGCTGCCTGGCCAGTTGGTCTCCTCCTCCTCCTCCGAGACGTCGCATCTCTCCCACGGTCCCGATGGAGAGGGGGGATCCACGCAGGGGTCGCCAAAAGCCGCCCTGGAGCTCGACGTGACAGCCCGGCGGAGCGTCTGGCGGGGTGCAGCCTGGAGAGTGCTCGAGCGTACCTCCGAGAGCGCGAGGAGTCTGATGGATGTCGCTCGGCTTCCTCGAGGGGTGGAGGGTGGACGCTCCCGCCGCATTCAGGAACTCCGTGGAAACTCGGATTTCTCACTTGTTTGGGAAAACAGGCGCCCTCGTGTGCTTCTGATGATTTAGGCTGCTGTTACATAAGTAGGGGTTTGTTCTGGGGGGTTTCAAACAGTTGGCAAAATGCCATTTAGAAAAATATGTATGCATTCCAAGAATGCTTATAATATGTTAATTAGTGAGCTTTAAAGGTACTTATAGGCAGATTTTATTTAACCTTTGGACAGAGTTGTTTCCCACCTGCCTCCACTTAATGCCAAACTAATCTAACCTTGTCCTTATCTCTGTATTTATCTCCCACTGGACAGCCAACAATAATAACAATGGAAATGTTCAACTATTCCTTTCAATGACTTTGCTGAACTCAGACCAACCACATAAATAGCATATGCTTTTCTACAATCCATAAGAAGAGCAACAATACCTTTTATTTTCTATATTTGTACCCCGCAGATATTTTCTTCAATTGCATTTACAAGTGTCACCATGTCAATATGTTACAAAGTAGGTTGAGGCTCTGCACTATGACCAAATTAATACCAAAGTATGTTTCTTCCTGCTTTGGTTAGTTTAAATCTGATAATTCTTGCAACATGTGAAGGCAGCATTGTGTCTGTAACCTGAAAAGATGTGAGTCCACAGGGTCCTAGTGCCCGCATTTTAATTCTTCATTCACTGTGGCCTAAATGTGCAACAGGTGGAAACAAACAATACCAGTAGGCCTGCTGATATTTGACTTGATACAAGAAATGGTAAGAAAGAAGACAAACTGAATGAAAGAGGCGGTGTTATTGATGGTGTTCCTGCTGTTCGCAGTTAAACACACAGTATTGTTTTTTCAGCAATATTTATATAATAGAAATACTGTGAATTTTTTGTTCAAATATTCTGATGTAAGAACTATATATTCAGTATGCATTATGAATATACAAAGGTGTTTATCAAATATATGTTTTCATCAAATTAAATATTAAAAACAAACATAAAACATAAACCATAGAAACCTCAGGAAAGGGAAAACTGAAGATTGGATACTCCTCGAGGAGGGATGTAATACAAAACGTGGATTATAATACTGACAACAAATCCCATGAAAAAAAAAAAAACAGCTATGAACTGATCCAAAATGATTGTGTTTATCTAAAGCCGATAATTCTTAGTCCTCTGTGCTGTAGAGCTCTAATGTTGTCCAAAGAAGAAGAAATGTGGAAGAGACTTGCATTCTCTCTAATGGCCATCAGGGGGCGACTCTTTTGGTTGGACATAGAAGTCAGATTGTACAGAAGATTATTAGAAAATTCTGACTTGATTGATTATCTCAGTAAACATTGTAAACATGGGTTTATTGTCTCAATCGCATGTTTCAAGTCTTCTTGAATACAAGATGTCCATTTAGTTGTTGTTGAGAGTTACAGACAGGGAGATGTCGGAAAGTATTGAGACAGTCTTACACAGTCGATTTTTGTCTTTTTGTGGGATTTGCTGAATAATGATGTTGAAAAATAGAACAACACCAGCCTTATTTTTAAAGCACTTCGTTGTGTTGTTAATTAGTGTGTTACTACTTCTGACTAATATTTCTGTGGGAGAAGAACTGTTGTGTCTATCCAGGTTTTTTCTATAATACTAAAATACTGTGTAGTCGTCATGGATACCAAATGCCAAAGCAGATGCTCTATCAACTAGTGAATACACGTACACACATCCGCCTCGCAAGCTTATCGTGATTATTAGTTGACATAAAGTGTGTACATGTAGGTCCATGCTTTATGTGTAATCGTGCGTGTGCGTGTGTGCGTGTTTCAGTGTGATGCGGACATGCTTGAGTGAACCGTGTGAACTCACATTTGATCATGCATGTGCTGATGTCAAGCCGCGTTCAGGATCAAAGTTTTTACCACCCCATCCTGTTGCCATGGAGACATGACAGTAGCTTCAGCGTGTCATGTTTCTCTGGCCTAATTATTCAGGAAGCTCAGGGCCTCGTGTTGAATCAGAATCAAAAGAGATGCTGAACAAAAGAACAACTAAAGAAACTGTAAGTGTAAATGACAACAGCAATTCAATACAATACCATTTTTTTGTATTTTGTTAAAAATAATAACTTCTGTCACGGACCCTGAACGTGACATCTAGCTTTGCCCCACAACATATTTTCTAAGCTGTCAATTTCACCATTGTAATACAGTATAATACTGCATACATATAGTATGACTGTAGTCAGCCATAGCGCACTAGCATTGCTAACATTTGCTAGCACTAAAGCCAAGGTTAGTTGTTTTTTTTTCAGATCTTTTTGTCAAAAAACTAAATATTGGATCAAATAAAATCTTGACCTGATGATGACCTCACATGAAAAGTCATAGTGTCAGTGAAGTCATTACAATCCCCCCTGATGGGAAGGTGGATGTTTGTACATCTCAGTCATCGTAGTCAATATCCCCGATGACAAATGTGTCAAGTCGCTAGTGGAAAGAGTCATCATCTGGAGACCATGAATGTCTGCACAAAATGTCATGGCAATACATCCAGTAGGTATTGAGATATTTCAGTCCGGATCAAACCCACGACATCACCATACTTACGTTAGCCTCCTATTTGTGATTACAGACAATCCGTTCTTTATATACACATGACAGAGGAGATATGCAGGGTTTCCCTCAGCTGTAATATCTTACACTTGGCTAAAGAGTGTACATGAGGGCTAAACATGGCTGCAAATCCACCTTCCATAGAAGTGAAAATTAAATCTTGTATTACCAATAATTACAAAGGAGCTATTCTATTCTTTACCTTTTGTTCATAGGAATAAACATTAAAATGAGATTACAAAGCCTTCTCTCCGTCTTCCTCACCACCTATAAATAATCACACATGGAAATACTGATACCGTATTCATATTTTTTAGTTGTATTAAAGGCTCAGTGTGTAGGATTTAGGATATAGCTCAGCCCTGCTTTCATGTCAGCTGATATAGATGATGGTATTGCAATAGTTTAGCTCCAAAGTAACTCCATCTTTGTATCCAGTTAGTTTGTCTGGGAATAAAATGTTAAATTACGTGACCAAATAAATTAAACTGAGCTGCAAAGGTGAACTAGAGAACTAAACAAACTGAGGGATGAATACTAAGCCAAGGGGGACATCTGGTGGTGAAATGACAAAGAAGCCAAACTAAACGGAGGGTCCAGGAGTGGAGACTATGGTCCAATTCCCATACTGCCCCTACCCCCTCCCACTCCCTGACGGAGTGACTCACACTCACAGCTGAAGGCTTCTTTAACCCTCCTGTTGTCCTCAGGTCCAAATCACCCGCTACTGTGTTTAACAGCAAAAAAACAAAATTATATTATTTCAACTTGAAAATCTATGACTTTTCCTAGATTGACCCCAACATTTGAAAAAGGGAAATTTGGCCTTTATTCATATGTCCATGTAAGCTGTACAAACAGATACTAATATTGTTCACTGGCAAACAAAAAAAAAAGAACCTGACTTAGTGGTGAATGAAAGGTTGTTTCTTCAGGTTTAAAATTCAAATAAGCTGCTTTATTTTGGGGGTTTAGTGAAGGCAGGTCATTTGAGGACACGGGGTGTTTACAGAATATGTGACAAACATCCGTCTCTCAGGCCGGGGGAGTAAAGCAAGGAATGCTCCCTCACTGAAACCACAACTCTTCCTGAAACGACTCGGAGTGATAACTCCTCCCTCCCCTTCCTGTTGTCCAACACAGCCAATCGAAACAGCCCATATTATTCCTGCTTCCTGCCTCTTGTAACCAACACGTGTAAAGTGAAGCCCCGTTCATTGCGGATCAGCAAAAGCATGCACGTAGAACAAAGTTTTGTTTTGTGTCAGTTCTCCTTTTTTTAATCTTGAAGTGAAACTTTTCACTGTCTCTCTGAGGCGAAATGGCACAGCAGCAAAACCTGATGGACGAGAAGAAACTCTGCTGTTCCATCTGTTTGGATCGACTGGAGGATCCAGCGACTATTCCCTGTGGTCACAGCTACTGTATGAGCTGTATTAAAAGCCACTGGGATGAGGAGGATCAGAAGGAAATCTACAGCTGCCCTCAGTGCCGACGGACCTATAGTTTGAGGCCTGTGCTTGTGAAAAACACTATGTTGGCAGATTTGGCGGAGGAACTGCGGAGGACAGGACTCCAAGCTGCTCTGGCTGATCACTGCTATGCCGGACCTGAAGACGTGGGATGTGATGTCTGCACTGGACGAAAGCAGAAAGCTCTCAAGTCCTGTCTGCAGTGTTTGGTCTCGTACTGCATGCAGCACCTCCAGCCTCACTACGAATCCCCCGCCTTTGAAAAGCACAAGCTGGTCAACCCTGTCAAGGAGCTTCAGGAAAACATCTGCCCTCGTCATGGTAAAGAGATGACTGTTTTCTGCCGTACTGATCAACAATGTATCTGCATTCTCTGCAGAATGGACGAACACAAAGACCACAGCACGGTCTTAGCCTCAACAGAAAGGACTGTGAAGCAGGGAGAGCTGGGAATAAGTCGACAAAGAATCCAGCAGGGAATCCGGAACAGGGAGGAAGATGTTAAGGAGCTAAAGCAGGAAGTGGATGCTATCAATCGCTCCGCTGATGAATCTGTGAAGAAGAGCAAGAAAATGTTCACTCAGCTGGCCCGTCTCTGCAAGAACAGGAGCTCTGATGTGAAGCTGCAAATAAGATCCCGGCAGAAAACTGCAGTCAGTCGGGCTGTAGAACGTCAGCAGAAGCTGCAGCAGGAGATCACCAAGCTGAGACGGAAAGACACCGAGCTGGAGCAGCTCTCACACACTGAGGACAACACCAAGTTTCTACAGAACTACCCCTCGCTGTCATGTCTGAGTAAATCCACTGGCTCGCCCAGCATCAACAACCCCCAGCAATACTTTGAGGAAGTGACGGCGGTTGTGTCAGAGGCTGGAGATAAACTACAGGCCATTCTGAGTGATGTGCAGACCAAGCTCTCAGAGCCTGAAGCGGCTGTTTCAGAGCCGCCGCCAGAGCCCCGCACCAGAGCTGAATTCTTACAATATTCCTGTCAGACCACACTGGATCCAAACACAGCACACGTACGGCTGTTGCTATCCGAGGAGAACACAAAGGCAACAGCAACGGATGAAGAACAGTTATATTCATTTCACCAAGACAGGTTTACCGACATGTTTCAGGTTCTGGGTGGAGAGTGTCTGAGCGGGCGTCATTACTGGGAGGTGGAGAGGGGTGGATGTGAAGTTTCAGTAGCAGTCACGTACAAGAATATCAGCAGAGCAGGATATGAAAGTGCTTTTGGAAATGATGACAAGTCTTGGGCTTTGGAGTGTTTCAACAACAGATATGAGTTCAGGCATAACTGTATTCCAACCGTTATCTCAGGCCCTCAGTCCTCCAAAATAGGAGTGTACCTTGACCACATGGCAGGTATTATGTGTTTTTACAGCGTCTCTGTAACCATGACGCTCCTCCACAGAGTCCAGGCAACATTCACTCAGCCACACTATAAGGGACTTGCTGTTTTTTATACAAATGGAAACATATGTGCTGCTGAGTTCTCCAAGCTCGAGTAAAAACTAAAAATGTATCAATTGTGTGAGGAACTACTAAGTTCAAATTCCATTGCCATTATTTTAACATACGACCAAACAAATACATCATCCATTATTATGTGTTTTGCTCATGACGTACTTAAGGAGTTTTGCAATGTTTACCGCAGCTGCTCTTCTTCCGTTTGGAAGCAAACATAACTTTTTGGATTTCTGAGTAATGGCAGTGTTAAAAAAAACAATTTGGTTCCTGTCTTTTTGTGCCGTATTTACTTGTTAAATGTGGAATGAGTGAAGTTTAGTTACAGTGCCTTTTGATTATTATTATTATTATTATTATTATTATTATTATTATTATTATTATTATGAAGAAGAAGAAGAAGTAGAAGAAGAAGAAGGGAAAAAATCAATATTGATTTATGGTTGCATTTACAATCAGTCAAGATGACACAGTTAGAGTAAAGGTGTGAAGCATTCCAATGTTTGCAGAAACTAAAGTACATTCCAACTGTATGAGCCTCAGGTACGATATATGTATATGTTTAAGGGCAAAGCTATAATTTGCTTTTATATATACACACACAGTTGCACAGTTATACAAATGGTACCAATAGTGTTTCTTTATTCTACATTAACAACTGCATTTTTAATTTTAGTAACATTTTTGTGATTTTCTTCTATTACATAAACCTGTGATCATTATTTACAATTATAATGAAAAGCACATATATCAAGTTATTATTTACAATTTGGCGAATGATAATAATAATCATACACTGACAGCTGCCTAATACCTTTTGATACTTGAATCAATGACGTATAGTGAAGCATTTGTAATTATGTTCATGATTTAATGAAGCCTATTTATTCAGTAATAACATTGGAATCCCAGTGAACACAGAATTAACCGATTTTACCAACATAACTAAACCATATGATGCTGGTGTTTAAATAAACATGGACAGAATAAATATGTATGTGTCGACTTATTTCACTACAATCCTTTTGTATCGATGAACCTGTTTATGATGCCATGTTTTAATTGCGCATGTCAATAAAATAAATGAATAATTGTTTTACTACACATACAAAAACATGCGCGGAACCTTGGTGTGGACGGAACGGACACGGACTGTTTTTTGTGCAGCACTAGAGAACCCGGAAGTGAAGCGCTGCGTTAGTGTTTTGGTCTTCGCGGCGACTAGAAACGCTTGCTCAGTGAGACATTATGGCGGTGAGCGCCGTTCACCTGGAGTCCGACGCCTTCCTGGTGTGTATGAATCACGCGCTGAGCACGGAGAAAGAGGAGGTGATGGGTCTGTGCATCGGGGAGGTGGAACTCACCCGGATCGTCCACATCCACTCCGTCATCATCCTCCGCCGCTCGGACAAGAGGAAGGACCGGGTGGAGATCTCTCCGGAGCAGCTGTCGGCGGCCTCCACGGAGGCGGAGAGGCTGGCCGACATGACCGGCAGGCCGATGCGGGTGGTCGGCTGGTACCACTCCCACCCGCACATCACCGTGTGGCCCTCCCACGTCGACGTGAGGACCCAGGCGATGTACCAGATGTTGGACCAGTGCTTCGTGGGCCTCATCTTCTCCTGCTTCATCGAGGACAAGAACACCAAGACGGGCCGCGTGCTGTACACCTGCTTCCAGTCGGTGCAGGCGCAGAAGGGCTCCGAGTACGAGCGGGTGGAGATCCCCATCCACGTCGTGCCCCGCGAAGCCATCGGCAAGGTGTGCCTGGAGTCGGCCGTGGAGCTGCCGAGGATCCTGTGCCAGGAGGAGCAGGACACGTACCGCAAGATCCACAGCCTGGCGCACCTGGACCCCGTCACGAAGATCCACAACGGCTCGGTGTTCACTAAGAACCTGTGCAGCCAGATGTCCGCGGTGAGCGGGCCGCTGCTGCAGTGGCTGGAGGACCGGCTGGAGCAGAACAAGCAGAGCATCGTGGAGCTGCGGCAGGAGAAGGAGAGGCTGCTGCTGGAGCTGGCTGCTCTGTGAGCCGGGTGGAGGAAACGGACCTTCTGTCTTAGGTTCTCTCCCATGTTCTACCTTGCAGGCAGGACTGGATATCGAACCCAAATGTCGGTTTTGTACAAACACAAAAGTAATATGACACTTGAAAATGGTCTAATACCGAAAGTTGGTACAGAAGCCTTGATTTCTTGCTCCTGATTAGAAAATGGCCTTATTTAAATCATTATTTTTTTGAATATATTATATTTAGGCATATTATTTTGTTAAGAGCCTGCAATTAAAGATTACTTTCATAAATCAATAATTATTTTGTCAATGAATCTATTAATCATTTGGTCTATAAAATGTCAGAAAAATGTCAATCGACTCATTGATGAATCAACTTATTGTCTCAGCTGCAGTCACCAGACATGCTGCCTGTTGTCGGTGTCCTTGTTGGCTTTTCTCTGTGACAGAAACCGTGTGTTTACGCCTGACTTTTAACTAAAAACAAGAGAAGAGGTCACATCAGTCTGCCTTTAGCATCCATTTGTTGACTGTTTCTTCAACCCTGAAACATGCTAACTAGATCAACGTTGCTTAGCTGAGGAGGAGAGGGACAGTCGGGGGTCAATAATGTCAACAGGTGTCACAGTTCAAAGAGTAGCTTTCATTAGAGACAAATCAAATCGTTTAAGGCTTAGAATTATGAACAAACACAGCAGTTGATAAACTGAGGTATTATTTAATCTGAAGAATAACAATCATTAATGAGAAGATTTCTCTCACTCACAGTGACTGTGGACATTTTGCCGTCCTCAGTTATCTCCCCGTCTCCCATGTCTGCTGGGTGCATTTTGATGCCCTGGTGCTTGGTTGAGGATGCGGCCTGTGGGGGTGTGCAAGGGGCTGAGTGGGGGCAGGACGTTGCCTTCTTTACGGGACGGTAGGCGGGTTGCGGTGCTACCTGTGGGGGTGAGTAAGGGGGCAAGCGGTGGCTGCGGGGCCTGGCAGGGGGGCAGGATGTGGCCCCCTTTATAGGACAAGAGGCTGATCTCTCTCTTGAGGGCCTCAGCCTGCTGTGACTGGGTCTTCACCACCCACTGGAGCCTTCGAATCTCCTCTTGGTCCACACGACTCCTATAATCCTGGTACTGTCTGCCCTGGATACACGCAAACAGATATTCAAAAACATGCAGAGTACAGCTGGACAGACAACTCACACATATACGTTCATACACCTCATGATGCTGTGTTTTGTATTTATTTTTTGTGGTTGTATTTGTGGATGTTATTTTCTTTTTGATATATTTTTATTTTAAAAAAGCCTCCTGTGGAAAGGTGTTGTAAATCAACACTAAGCATATTGCATCCATTGCTCATGCTACTGAGATGTCCATATCAAATAAAATAACTAACAAAGGTCAGTGAAAGGGAAGTTTAATACTACCATATTAACATTGCGGAGCTCAGATTTGATCAATATTTATATAAAATTAACTTAAAACACAGAAATTACCATTTTCTTCTGCCTGTCTTTGAGTTTATCCTCCAGTTCCTTTTTCTGACCCAAAAGATTTGTCATGGAGAGAAGAAGCTTGGTGTTATCCCTGGTTACCTCCATCAGAGCCTGATGGGCCTCTTCTACCTTCACCTGAATATCACACACACACACACACACACACACACACACACACACACACACACACACACACACACACATCCAGAAACTGATCAATAAACATACTCAAAAAAAGTTTTTAAAAGGATATGAAAATGAAAAGCTTTAAGTTGAAAGAACAGAACAAAAAAGATATGACATTCGCCAAACACACACACACAGATCAGCGTACATCCCACTGTTTGATTTCCTTGGCATATGCAGCTTCTCGGAGGATTTTTTCCTGCTTGAGCTCCTCCAGCATCCTGTTCCCTGACAGCATCTGGAGTGCCTCGAGATCCACCAGCCTCCCAAACTTTGACATCATCAGCTGGTTGCACTTCTTCTCCAGCCCTACACCAACACACATACACGGCATGGCATCTGAATTTCTGAAACCTAACACCATCGGACATTTCATGTTCAACCAGGTCCAGGCCCAGGTGTTGGTGTGTGTCGATCTCACCCTGGATGTTAAGGTCCATGTCCTTGTGGTCATGGATGAGCCTGACGTGCTGTTTGCGTGCCTCACAGTACAGATCTCTCTGTTGGCTCTTCTCCACCTGCAGCTGCTTGACGCGCTCCTGCAGCCTGTCCAGCTCCGTCATGTCCAGCACCAACGCTTGACTCAGGTCTGACGGCACAGAGCCGTTAGAGAGGAACTTAATCTGGCAGACGAATGGAGATGGTGGAAAGAAAAGTATGGCAGGCGATGATGATATATGGATATGTTAAACTGGGCAAATCATTCTAAATTTCAGCTAATGGAAAAAATATATTTCTTGTATATATTTAATAATGGCAGGATTGTACCAGATCCGGCTTGGTTATTGGCCATGAAACAGAATAAACCACTGCTCTGGTCTCTGGCCAGGTTTGCCATGTCTGCCTAATATAAGCAGGGTTTGCTCTGCTATGCTTGAAAATAAAGGTGGTATGGTTGCAGGTTAGCATTGTCTTTAAACTGTCCATGATTTCTATTGGCTTGTTTATATTTGGTAAAATAAATATTAAATAATATATGAATATTGCCTTATTTCAAGTTGAGCTTTTACTTGGCCGTGCTGCACTGATGACCTCCTTCAAGGTTACCAAACAGTTTGCTAACAAATATGATGACTAGAACGTTTATGTGTTCTTCACTCAGTTGTTTTTTCACCAGTGAAGCTCCACACTTTTAGGATGTTTACCTGGTGTAGTCTTAGAGGAACTACCACATGTAGCTCGTTCATTTTCTCATGCTTCTCCCTGTAGACCTGCTCCAGGTCGTCCTCCGCTGCCTTCAATCTGGTCTTCACCACGTTATCCTATAGAGCCGAGCACACAAAATACACAAAACGCAACTTGGCATCTGTTAGTCAATTAAGGTTCTTAGATTCTCCCTTCACACATTCAAACAAATCCATTGATGGGCATCAAAAAACTCTCAAAAGCTGGGCAAGACATTAACTCCACTGTGCATCAAAATTGGCTGCATGAACTTGTTTTGATTGTCGGGTATTTTGCATTGATTTTTGTGTGGTTATATGTTCTCAAAAATGAATATGTTATGTGTACATTTTTTTAATGTTAACACAAATGATTATAAAACCCACCAGGATTTGAGTAACAAAAATAGCATGTGGTGACATAAACATGCAGGTGAGACGGGGGACAGAAAGAAGGGAGTATGACCTTCTTGACGAGGGAGTTGAACTCCTTCTTCAGAGCTTTAGCCCTCTTCTTCTCCTCTGCCAGTAGTTCCTCCAGGTCCAGCCGGCGCTCACGCAGCTGCAGTGTGTTCTCAAACAACTTTGGCTCACAGCCTGAGACACACACGCGCACACGCACACACACACACACACACACACACACACACACACACACACACACACACACACACACACACACACACACACACACACACAGGTGTTAGCAAATTGAAAGGGTAATGGCTATCATGAAAGGACATTTAAAAACAGCATAGCTTCGTTAAATTGTAAAGTAACAGCAGTTCTTTTTAGTTTCTGTAACTGTAGCATGAAAGCATGGTGATATTAGCTGCTAAATGCCATTTTTGTGCCTGCCAACATCTATTTTGTCCCACCACTGTTTCTTCTCAACGGCTTAGTGGCATAGCTCCCTTTTTAAATATGTTTTTTTTTCCAGCACAAAACTCACCTGGAGGGCAAACACTGTCATCCAAACTAGCTCCTCCCTCCTCTGTGCCGCTATCAGAATCATCATCGTCATCATCGTCTTCATGGACTTCATCATCATCATCCTCACCATCACCATCATCACTCCCATCGTCTTGAGCAGAGACTTTACCACTGTTATCATCACTGTCTTCCTCTTCTTCTGCAAACAACGAGTGCACATTGATACAAACACACACATGCAGTCACTACATAAGCATTGCACATTTGTGTTACTTCCTCTCACCGTTTTTTTCCATCTGCTCCTTCTTCTTAACACGTTTGATCTTTTTCTTGAAGACTTTGGTCAGAAACTCTTCCAACTTGTTATCTTTGCCCAGTGAGGCCTGGAAGGCCGAAATCAGAGCCTTTTCTCTCTTCTGCAGGTTGGCGATGTCCCTCTGCTTCAGGTCGAGGCGTTCGCTACACTCCTCCAGCTTAGACTGTGAGGAGAGAGAGGAGTCAGATGGAAGCATTAAGTCCATGAGAATCTATTAATGGTTATCTGAGGAAGATAATCATGGACCTCCATCATTCTGGCAGCGCTCAGCACCCCTACAAACAAGTCTGTTCTCAGGTCTGTATATCAGGTTTAAAATGACTCGACTACCACTGTCATTTCTAAAGGTTGGTTTTCATTCTGCACAGAATTGAACCGAAAACAAAAGCTAAAGCTAAACTATGGTATTATGAGAGAATGTTCAGCAATATTTATATTAAATGGATTACCAAAGGACCTCAAATGATAAGATAATTCCCATGAACACACAGGTACATAAACCTTTTACCACTGCAATGCTGCTCTCCTCCTCAAGGCTTCCGTTGTGCTCCTGCAGACTCTCCTCCCTCCCCTCGAACTCCTTGAAGAGCAGCAGCTCCTGGTAGAGTGTCAGCTGACGGAGGTCGGCCATCTTCAGCTGCCAGTCCAGATACAGTTTCTGGTGACGTAGCAGCAGTAGCTCCGCGTCAAACTGGCTCACTGAACTCTCCATCTGATTAAAAAAAGATGTTTAGGAGATTCCAGAAGATCTCTTGCTCATGATTAGACATTCAATGTGATTGGCTTTTATTTATGTATATCAAAGACTCATAATTTATTGGAAAACTGACCTGCTGCAGCAGAGAGTCCTGCTCATGCAGCAGTCTGATCTCCTCTTCCCTCCGGATCTCCTCCTCCAGCTCGCTCAGCTTGGCGCCTTCCTCTGCTGCTCTTTCTTCTTCTTCTTCTTCTTCTTTGGTTACAGTCGAAGCTGATGAAGCTTTTTCCTCTCCTTCCATCTCTTTCTCCAGCTGCTCCAGTAAACATGTAGCTCCCTCCTGCTCCTCCTGCTCCAAAGTCTGGAACCTGTTCAAATTAAAAAGTATATATATATACACCCTGGGACTGTTGTTGTGGCTTACAGATTTAAACGTGTGTTGTCTGGTTTGAAGTCTTGTGGTCATTGCATCTGAGGTTTATCTTAACTGAGGTTTAAGTTCAGTATAGATGCAGATGTGCAGATCATTCAGCTCAGATATTAATTTCTAACATAAAAAGAGCGAGCACACCAGCCATGACACCAAATTGGGCCAGGGCCATTGAGTGGGGATAGGAGGCGGGGTCAATGGCCTGCATGAATATGAGTTGATTATTGATTAAAAGGTCTGCCAGTTTGGTGCTGTATTGGAAAATTGGAAAAAAAAAAATGTACTGGTGATATTATTATATTCATTATTTGTTATGAATATTCTATGTTCATTATTTTTTTATGTAGTCACTCCTTCACATACTCATATTTGTTATTTATTTTATTCATATAATTATTTTCTCTGAAATTTTTTTTGAAAAGTCTAGACTTGATCTTGGATCAAACTCAAACCTCTCCATGCTCTTGTACCTCTGTTCCCTCAGAAGACGGTATCGCTCCAGGGTGGCGTGGCTGTACTGCAGCCTCTTCTCTGGGGTTTCCTCTGGTAGTAGCACGGGCAGGGCAGGGAGAGGGCGGTGGAAATGGGCTGCCAGACGTTGTTGGACCTTTTGGAACTGCTGAACCTGAGCCTTCAACTGAGACACCAGATGAACCTTGGAGTCCCGCAATGCCACGATCCGTCCATTCATCTCAGTCTGTTTCTTACGGATCTGGTTGGATGGAAGGAGTCATTAAATTAATCTGTGATGCATGCAACCATCATTCGTTAATCTATTGATTCATATTATGAGCCGTTCATGTTTTCTGTGTGTGTTTGTGTGTACGTTTTCCTCCAGGCCTATCAGCTCTGCTCTCTTTCTCTCAGTGTTCATCCTCAGGTGTTTCGGCACGGTGGAATCTTTGGCTGACTTCAGTTTCAAGTCTCCGATGTTCTCTTTGGCTTCGTGGATGGCCTGCACATCCTGAGGATCCTCACAGTTCTTGTTGGGCTTCTCTGTATACCTGAAAGTCCAACAAGTGGTTACAATTCTGCGCCGGCATAGCGATAGTTACGGTGTGACCCAGCCGTGACACTCACAGTTGGGCCCACTCCTGCTTCCTCTTCTCCATCTTGGCTCGAGCTTGTTCAGCTTTTTCCGCAGCCTTCCGGAGCCTCTCCACCTGCCGATTCGTCAGCTTTATCCCTGCTGGATGAGCTGGCAGGGGCTGCAGCAGCTCCTCTTCTGGAGAACACACACATGATAGGTCAAGCATGTCTTTGAAAGTATCTTCCATAACCAACATCCTCATTAATAACCTGAATCAACAGTGTACAGGGTACACTCTGGACAGGTCGCTAGACTATGACAGGGCTGACACATAGAGACAGACAACCATTCACACTCGTACTACTCACACGTACACACCTAGAGTCATCAATTAATCATAACCTGCATGTCTTTGGACTCTGGCAGGAAGCCGGAGAACCCGGAGAGAACCCACGCTGACGAGGGGACAACATGCAAACTCCACATAGAAAACCGGATTCAAACTACCCACTAACCATGCAACCCCCCACTGAATATGGCTTTGACATCTGAAAAAAACAAAACCTTCCAAAATGCTGTCTTGTGCAGGCCCGGCTCTGGGTTTTCTGCTCTCTGGGGCAGCAGCTCCACCTCCGTTAGGACAGCTAGATCTTCTCTGAAGTTGGAGCCGGGATGAAGGCTCAGCAAGTGCCGGCAGACGGTAGGTGGAGATTCTGTGATCGGTGCAGATGGCGACCACAGTGATGACGTTGGCCTCCAGAGAGTCCTTGAACCTGAAAACAAACAGGAAGTGAGGGTTTTATCCTGAAGGGTGGTTGTCTTCACCTCCTAAAACTTTCAAAACTTCTTAAGATGCCAGTCTGGTGAAAAGGGTGGTTTAATCAATTACAATTCAATCATCATAACTGTATTTAGATTACTGATAAAGGATCTAGTTATTTGTGTATGTATGAGTGTAGTCAGTACCAGTCCTGCAGTTTGCTCAATGCTATGCTGCAGCGCTCCTCCTCCCAGCCCAACTGCTTTCTGACCTCTCTCACCCGCTGGGCCTTCATCCTCTCTGCCTGCTCACTGAAGCGCCGGTCCAGCAGCAGCTCCTACAAACAAACACACCACACCCAATGGAGCATAAATTCATTCCCTGGAGACTTCCCCAAACCAAAATGTTAATATGCCCAACCCGACATTTAGTTTGATTGTCAAAGCCAGCAGCTGCAATGGCAAACCACATGAAGTTGTGTGTGCATCTGTACCGCAGGTTTCAGGCAAATATGCTCCGGCAGACTCTGGTTGGCGTTCAGCAGCTGCTTGAATTTCTTCTGGAGCTCAGCTAGCTTCTTACGCTTCGCCACTATCTTCAGGTTGGCCTCCCGACGGAGACGGTCCTTCTCCAGCTTCTGCTTGGCCGTCTCTATGCTGGAGGAAGCCGGGGGAGTTAGGGTGGGTTGGATGAGAAAGAACTTTCAGGATTTTCACGAGTTACAGTGACACCTGAATATAGATGTCAAAATGTATAAAAAAAATAAAATACATTTTTCTATCGTACGAATAACTTTACTAAAAAGAGAAGCAGAAAGAAAGAAACGGTACAGATACACAGAAGATAAGAATAGAGGCAAAAATGTCCTTAAACAGGTTATTCACGCTCACCTGTAGGCTGCTGGATCGTCAATGTCCTGTGCTAACGCCTCATTCTCAAGACCCACCTGTTTAAATACCATGAACAAGCTTTTACTTTTTCCATTGATATTCATCTACAACAATCCATTTGGCAAACCTCCACAATCTCCATGAGCGGTTTGGTTTTGCCACCAAAACATTCTGAACTATGTCATGATCTCTATTTCAGAAAAGACTGTGACTTTAAACTACATGTGACAGTTCAGCTGGATGAAAAGGTAAAAAAAATGTAATGATAAAAAACAAAATCATCATGTCCACGAAAACAGTCCAGCCAAGCACAGACAGTCGTCATAGTTGTTGAGCTACTGACTGACCCTGGGTGAGGGAAGCTTGGCTGTCTTTCTCTGGAGGCCTTTATGTAGCTCCTCTGGAGGAAGCAGGCTGAAGGAGAAGATGTTGCCGTCATCTCCTGCCGTCAGCACAAACTGGTCATCGTGGCTACAGCCGACGTGCCGCAGGTGTCCATACTGGTTGTCATGGACACTGAGAGCCCAGTAAGCCTGCATGGAGGTGAGGCTGTGGTCGCCAGGGTGCAGAGGGTAGACCCTGATGAAGCCTGAGTGCATGCCGCAGATCAGCAACTGCCTGTCGGAGCTACAAAACACCAGCAGGGAAACTTTATACAGGTAACAGAATAGTGGTTCCAAAGGTGAAGGGAAATGAGAAGAGTTCTCTGTGGGTTCAGCACTATGGATGACAATTTAACATTACATTCAGTGGTTTGCTCTTTGAATCATTGTTGATATAATGAATATTAATAATAATCATATTGTTTTTGTTTTAACCTACCTGAAGGTGACGGAGCGAATGGGGTCATCATCTGTGCCGTGAACAGGCAGGAAGTCAAAGGGCTCATCCTGGCGCTGGTCCGGATCCTGGTCCTGCTCCTCAGAGAACTCACAGTGATACAGGAAACCTGAGTCAAAGCCTCCCTGCAGGAGAGAGAAATGATAGAAATGGATTCAATCTTTAGAGAAGAACCAACTGATAACGAATTATCATTTAATATTGGTTTTATTAAACTGCTGGTCTGGGTATGGTTTGAACTTTTTCTGGACAACTGATGATACCAATTAGGACTGAATGCTTCAGTCAGCGTCAGCAGGTGTTGAGTCAGGAGATAAAATAATGCAGTGTGTGGTGTTTGGTCTCTAATTGTTTGTCTGCTGATCCAGTCACTGCCAGTTTCTCTCATTAACATGATTTCTCTCCTCCAGCAATGCACTGTTCTGTGGCTCATGACTGGCCAGAATGACCTCGGTTTCCGTGTCCCGTTACATTGTTAAATGCCACACTTACAAACCATTAATGTTTGTGCATATTCCCAGGGTAAGGAGGATCCTTAAGTGTGTCGTTTAATTTAATGGCTCGGTTATTTGGAGGAGAGAATGCCAGAATGATTTCTTTTCCTCCCTGTCTGCTTGTATTGGGGAACAAAGAGCTGAATGTGTAAACGTGTGTGTGTGTGTGTGTGTGTGTGTGTGTGTGTGTGTGTGTACCATGGAGAGCCAGAACTGGCCAGCCTGTGAGTAGAAGCCACAGTAAAGAGGACTTGGAGTGTCGGGGATGTAGATAGGGGGCAACGCTTCCTCTTCCTCCTCCTCTTCTCCCACTGGCATCGTGTCCAGCTGTCGTGATTCTTTCAACCTCTCTTCTCTCTCCATCCTCTTCTTCTCCTTCATGGCTTGACGGCTTGCGATTTCCTCCTCTCTCTGAAATACACAAATGAAAACACCAATGGGCTAAAAGTGACATAGACATGCAGATATCCTTTTAAATAAACATTATACATACACATAAATGCTTTAATGACACACAGTGGGAAATTATAGTGTATTCCATATAAAAACATGCAGTATAATATAATACAGCCACAAATAAAAGACATATACACTTAAACCCAATCTAAAACATATAAAGCTCAGACCTTGATTCGAGATTTGATGCTCCTGAACCTGAAAGATCTGCTGGGTAGGTCAGGCAGCTGGAAGGTTTTGGTCGGCCTCTGGGCCTCTGGATCCGGACTGTGCACCTCGACCACATGACCGTTCTGACACAGGACAAGTAGCCTGCTTTCACTCTGGGTGAGGACGTAAAAGAAATGAATAATCTTCCATCACTGATATGTTTGAGTCCAGGTGGGTCGGAAAGCAGACTCACGTGGGAATGAGGCGACCACTCCATCGCCTGCACCGGCCCGGGAACGCAAACAAAGCCGATGGGGTTGTATTTTTCCCCGACAGTGAAGAAGAACACAGTGCTGTCGGAGCTCTGAGCAGGAGGGTGGAGGTGAGGTCAGAAAGGTGAGACAATGAGCAATAATACTCAAAAGATTGGTTTTCAGGTATTTCTTCAAAGCTTTGAAGTCTATTTCAAAATACCCTTTTTTCAGAATCAGATCAAAACAACCTCTTACCCCCGTGGCTAAGATCTCTCCGTTTCGCTCATATGCAACAGCAGTTACAGGGGCATTATGGGGTTTGAAGGCCTGTTTTAGACGCAGCTTGGCGTCTCCTTTGGGGCTGCACTCAATGACCACATGAAGCCCTTGAGGGTCGTACAGCTCCAGTAACCGGACCACCCCATCCTCAAAGCCCGTCACCAGTAGACTTCCACTCTGGTTCACCTAAAGACAAAACAGGCTGTCTGTCGTCCTTTTTTGGTCATTACACATCATACATGATACATTTTCAACTCAGCTCCCTTACCAAAGGTGGAGCCCAGCTGAGGACAGTTCCACCCTGATTGAAGCGGCTGGTGGTCAATTCTCTTTTGGCCAGGAAGTCGAAAACTTTGACTGAGCCTGGAGAGCAGGGACAGATGCAGAAAGAATACCTGTTACAGTGTGTGTGTGTGTGTGTGTGTGTGTGTCCATGTCTTTGCAAACATGTATTGTGCATACGTGCAGGTATGGACATGTGTGGCGCTCACGGTCTAGAGCAGTGGTGGCCATCAGGTGTGATTTCCGAGAGACGTCCAGGCCCTGGATCGGCCCAGCGTGGAAGGAAAACAGGCACTCGGGATCAGGAGTCTGCACACACGGACGATACAACAATACAACTGTTATTTCACTGGGAATGGACACCTCTGATTACTTTGTGATCCGGTTTGGGGAGTAACGCAATGCATGGAACTGTGTCAGTGTAGGAAACTCACCGTGTAGGTGAATGAAAGATCTAGTTTCCAGATGGCTCCGCTGGAATCCTACAAGACCACATAGCTGAGAGGTCAGGTTTGGACTTTTTGATCAAGGTACAGCTAGATCATGTAATACCAGTGGTTTGAAATGATGACCTTTGACCTTTCGTCCTCTGACCTGCGCAAAACAGATGAAGGAGTCAGGCAGGGAGCTCCTCACCACGGAGGAGAGGCAGACGTTGTGTCCGACCATCATCTCATTCATGGGCTCCAGCTCAAACCTGCTGCTGCTGTCGTTAATGTCGGCAGTGTCAATGCTCTCAAAGTCCCAGCCCTGCAGGGGGCAGAGGGGGGGTTAGGTTCTGGACCACAGAGCTCTGTGTCACTACATGTCAAAATAAAACGCCAATGTTTTAGGGATGAGTGCTGCTGCATTCGGAAGATATGTAGTTCTGTTCTGACCAAACAGTTACAAGTGTTAGTTGTTCATTTTTAGCAGACAAACCTGACTCTCTCTAAAAGTGAAGGATTTGGAGGTCGCGTTAATTCAAGGATCTTACCCGGATCGCTCCATCAGAGCCAATCGTCATCAACTGTCCATCTTCTAGGGCAAATGGCTGGACCATCCCAGCGTGGCATTTCCCACCCCCCTTACGGCAAATCTCCACCTTGATGGCATTCCCATCCCACAGCAACATGTTGCCCCAGTCTGAGCCAGACACCACCTAACAGGAGGAGACGAAGGCCAATGAGGGTCACCAGTAATTGGCTTTTTGAAACCAAAATAGTTTTGTGATTTAAAGTTTGACCTGGCAAACAGCAGTTGATAAAAACAATCTCACCACAAAGGAAACAACTTTCTTTTTTTTATCAATAAATAAAAAAGCTCCAAAAGAGCTCCTGGGTGAGTTTGATCTGTAATCTTGCTTAAAGTAACGTTGTTGCCATGAATGCTGTCACAATCATTATTCAGTAAAACGTGTCAAATTTTGTGAGATCAGTCATTGTGATTGTAAACTCTAAGTTCTATACATTTCCTAACCCCCTGTCCAACGCTGTCAGAAGAACAGACTACAGACCTTTCCATCAGGAAGTTCCACGTAGCCCTCAATATCAGTTGCTGCAGTTTTCCCAAAATGTCCCATAAGCCCTTGCAATTTAAGACCTGTGAATGTGCTGGCCATTTTCCAGAACCTGATAGAGAGGAGGAGGAACGGTACAGTCACCTTATTTTAAAAAGAACAGATTTCATATCAATGTTAGGGAATGATTCAACTTCTGACGTCTGAAGTCATTTCCATAGCAGTGCTTTAACAGGGTGACAGGGTTTAAGGAGGATACGGTATGTCCCTTACTTGATGTGTCCAGATCCTGACGACGTGAGCAGACCCGGGTTGTATGGGGAGAAGCTGACTCGGTAGACCTCCTGAGAAACGGCCTTGCAGCTCAGCATCACCTCCTCCCGCCTCCAATCCCACAATGTCAGCATGTAGTCAGGTGCGCTCCCCACACTGGCCAGCAGGCTCCCGTCACGGTTAAAATCCACAAAACTGTATGCCAGCTCTGTACCACCTGCAAACATAAAGGTTAGGAGATGATAATCAATAAAACATCACATTTGAAACAAAGTATAACTTGATACAACTTGGTCCTATTTACCTCTGAGGATGCAGAACGGTCGTAACGAGGGATATTCATACACTATGATGTTTGGCTGGTTTCCCTTCTCTGCTACAACAAAGTACTCCTTGCTAGGGTGCGTCTTGACATGCACACACAAACACACACACACAAACACACACATATACACACAAACACACACACACACATACAGAAATGACTTTGCAAAAACCTTTGACTCTTATATGTTGACAAAATCAAGAAGAATTTCAAACTTCAACCAATAAAGTTGTATGTTGTGGAGATGTTCTGAAACTTGAACAGTAATGTTTCACAGTGATGTCTGTGTACATTTTTGTCAGAGTTATACATGAATGTCTGGTAATGCAGATTATTCAAGTCACTCTGCACTTAAACCAACGGCTAAAATAAAGCAAGCCAAAGTATAAATCTGTAAACTACTCAAGTGATTTCAAAGCTGCACTTGAGTAAACATGTCTGCGTGTTTCTGCATCTCATGACTGTTTCCTACTACTCTTCAGGTGCACTACATGTGGTTTGGCAGTGTTCGTACCGTGATGGAGCCGATCCCTCCTCCACTGCAGGAGCGGAGGTATCTCTGCTCCCCGGTGTGGACGTCCAGCAGGACGAGCAGGTTGCCTGCTATAAAGATCAGGGTTCTGTCATCCAGCAGCTGCAGGTTCCCCCTGCGCCCACTGTCATAGCCAAAGGAGTGACTGAATGTAGGACGGGTTAGAGATCAATATCAGATTCACTGCTGCTTCACCTTCCTTCGTCCTGTACCAAGTTCTCTCATCACACTTATGTGCACAGAACGCTGTAGGAGATGTGGTTTTTTAAAGGAGGATACCAGAGGTGCAGGAGGTTCTCAGGGATTTCAGAGCCGGGTGTGATGGACGGTTTGGAGTGAAGTTCCTCATACTTGTAGTTCATCTCTGCAGGGGGTGGTTTCTCTGGTCCCCTTTCAGGCTCCTGCTGCATCACTAGCGTTCATTGTGAGGGAGAACATCTGAGGTCAAACTCAACACTCATAGTATGCAGAACAACATCTGGAGGTGGCTTTCACTGTTCCCGTCGAGTTTCATATTTAAAGTAATTATTGTTTTATTATGTTTTGACACTGTTGATGTCAGACATTCCCAACTGGGCGTTTCAGGAAGAGAGTTTTCAGCTGGGAAAACGCTTTGGAAGCGCAGCGTTTTGTCAGTTGCGACGCTTCGGTTACGTCTGGTTGCTATGATACGGAATTTCCGCGGAAGTAAAAAGAATGAAGAATATAAGCTGCTGGCGGTTGTGGCTGTATATTGTAAATAAGCGGCGCTCCAATTGAAAATATTTGTAAAAACTGGCCTGACGAAATAAAAACCCGCTTTTGTTGAGACCTAACGTTACCTTCAACGTTCTCCCGCTCCGCCATCTCTGCCCGCTCCGCCTCTTCACCAACAGAAAGAGGGTTTTCTTCCGACATTTCCGTTCTTAACGTTAAATCATCTTCTCCAACTTGACCAGTGGAAAAAAACGTTAAATACAGCGTTGACAACTAGCTACTGTTAGTTTCCCGTCATTCCGCATCAAACTAACACTTTTTACGTTAACTTTGTGTAGTCCGTTTAGTTTGGAGGCGTTGCCAGGCAACAAGAAAAGTCCCTCATCCGCAAAGCCTGGTTGTTAATGTAGTTCTTAACCTTTTTTGGGCTTAAAACGGCAATTAGAGCAAGAAGAGTAGTAGGCTACGGCTCATGAGTCTCACATATCGTAAAAGTTCACGTTCCACTTCTTTTCTGCGATTATAAGAATAGTTGTAGAGTTAGAGCGGAAAGCAGTCTTTCATTATAGGGAAACATCAACATGGACTGTGTGATGAATGTCAAGAACCCAGACAGTTCCTCATGCTCTGATTTATTGTAGGAAATACAGCAGTGAAAGGAAGGAGCTACTGGAGAAAATGAGAGAGTTGGGACTAAAGGCATATTAAACTTGGGATCAAGTTTAATATGCCTTTAGTCACATCAGACCACACTGGTCTGATGTGACTAAAGGCATATTAAACTTGAGATCAAGTGGGAGGGGAAGGTGGTGTTTGTTAAAAGATTTATCAGACACTGGTCTGATGGAAAGAATTTGAGGGTATGGCGTCATTAACCTGAAGGTGGCAGCAATGCAACACATTGGATGCCGGCTGCCAAAACAATCCACAGAAGAAGAAGAAGAAGAAGAGCGGAAAGCAGGTGTCGTTGCTGCAACAACCTACGTTTCGCGACAGCGAGGGTTTCGTTTGATTGGACGATTTTTTGCCGTAAACCGTCGCTGAATACAGAACGCATGGGACTGAGCTGAGCCGTCGTGTAACGTCTGTAACGTAAGTTACACCCGTAAATATGTCTTATACGTCTTTAATGTCTGCGTTAACGGTGGTGTTATCTAATATTTGTTGAAATAGATCCTGTATTTATGCTTTAGGCTGGGTTATATAGATATAAGTTAAACGGTATCAAAGTGAAAACTCAGTACAAAACGAAGCGACGCTAACGTAGTACCAACTAAAGAAAGAACACGCTTCCAGTGAGTCATTAAAAACAGTTTATTCGAAGTGTTCACTCGTTCTTCGGTCATTTCTTGTTGTGACTCTTCAACATCTTAACTCGTAAGAACTTCGTCATGTTTGCCATTAAAACGTCACTAAGTAGGCTAACTCTTCAAAGCAGCTAACAGATAAATGCTCCGGATACTTACTTAGCTGATATCAGAATTACGTGTATGTGACGTTACGTTTACAGCCCTCTTGCAGAAGTAGAACATTCTGATCCTTGATGTACGACGTGTTTACTTTCTGCAGACCCCTTCAGTTTAGATGGACTGGCTGCTCAGTAACTAAATCAGAAATATGTGTGGCTTTAGTATTTGATTTGTTCTTTCTCCACTTCTCTCTTCATGTTAGGATGGAGGCGAAATCCAAAAAAAGCTTTTCTCCTAAAGGTGAAAAGAAGCTTACGCAGAAAGGAAAAGGTAAGCTGCAGTTAACATGAACCAGCAACCGCGTCCACTTTCAACCAGGTTTATCACCAGCATGTCTGTCTCTGTTCAGACTCCATGGGGACCAAACTTGGTGGAAAACGACCATACAAACCGTACAACAAGACAGAGAGGCAGGGCAGACCGGGGAAGGGCGGAGATGGCGGCATGAAAGAACACAAATTCCCTTTCTCCAAAGCTGGACCGGGGCCGCAGAAGAGGAAAATGGGATTTAAAGGAAAAAATAAAGAAGAGGGTGAAGGTGAGTTATGTTATGTTTCACTCACACTTCCTACTGGTGCACATCACTACACAATACGCTCAAAATAACAGTAACAAATTCAGCATGAAATACTGTGTGTGTGGACGATTAGGTCCGGTGGCTAAGAGGGCGAAGAAAGGTGGGTTTGATCCAAAGACGAAGGAGCTGACGGAGGAGGAGCTCAAGAAGAACAGGCAGCAGAGGAAGAAGGATCTGAAGAAGAGCAGACAGGAAGCGGAGAGGAAGGACATGTTCCAGATCATCTGTCAGTGCAAACAAGTGTGGGGAGATCTAAGGAGGTACACACACGCTGTAGTGATTTATTCAGTTTCACATGTTTGTAACCCTTCTAAACACACACGGTTGTGATGTAACGGGAAGGCCAAACTGCTCGCTGACAGATGATGGTGGTGTTTGTGTGTCGACAGGAAGAAGTGCGACGACGACTTGAAGAAAAAACTGATGAAGGACCTTCATGACCTGATCCGCGGGAAGATAAAACAGGCGAGTCTCACTCTGGCTTTTCATCGGTTTACTGCAGATTCCTTATTTTGTTTGTGTTCCCTCAGGACTCAGAAACAACAGAATTCCTCAGAAACAATGTCTGGTCAGCATATTTGACTGTGTGGGACATTACTGTCTTCACATCTTCTATGGAAGCACTGTGTCTATTCGACTTCAAGCTACCATTCAGCCAGTGGCCATGGTCACACCAATATAAAGGTTTTTTAAAACGTTTTACCTAAAGTAGGATAATCCTGGTTTATTACAACTTGGGTCCTATTTTTGTTGGTTCATCAATCAGTTATTCTAACATTGGACTCACCGAGTTAATAGCTGAGCACACAGAGACAAAGAGAAGTCTAGGGTCAAGGAACACAAGCAGTCAGGCGAGAGGAACCACACATTGTTGTGATGTGGTGAAGACTTTGTGATTTGTGCTCTCCTTCTTCCAGATGGCGTTTGCTCACGACTCGGTGCGAGTGCTGCAGTGTTTCATCCAGTTCGGCAGCCACGAACAGAGACGGGAAGTGTTTGAGGAGCTGAAAGGTGATTTTATAGTGATATCAAGTTGGGCTCTGAACATGTGTAGCAGGCAAATGCTAACATGACATTTTAATGCTAACATTACGTTTTTATACTCACTGTGTAGCCCAGCTGTACGAGCAGAGCAGCTAATTAACACGCATTAACTGTGAGTGCTTTGTTGTCTCCCACAGATGACATCATCGATTTGTGTAAGTCGCAGTACGGCAAACACGTGGTGAAAAAGCTGCTGATGTACGGGTGAGTCAGCTCAGATCGGTTCCTCCAGCTTAGACATATTTAAGTCAGATTTCAGTCCGGTCCAGTGAAAAGACGACCGATGACAGGGATGTAAAATTGGTTGTGTGTGTGCGTTTTCCTCTCACAGGAACAAGGAGGTGGTGGCAGCTGTGATGCTAGCATTTAAAGGTAAGGTGCGCCCGATGCTTCGCCACGCCGCCGCCTCGTCCATCATCGAGTACGCCTACAACGACAAAGCCGTGCTCACACAGAGACTCATGCTCACTGAGGGGCTGTACGGGAACACCTTCACTGTCTGCAAGGTACACACACACACAATACGTTCTTATTCACCATGATAACTGACTATGTTGATGGTGTCCTGATGCCTCCGTATTGGAATAACTATGCATATTTGTGTGTAATATCTGCTGTGACCCTTTCTCTGCTTGTGGGTCCAGTCGACTGTGTGCAACACCATCGAGAAAGTTGCAGAAGGGAACCCGGACAAGCTGAACAACATCATCGACGAGATGAAGCAGATTCTCACGCCCATGGCTCAGAAGTAAGACGAGACAACAACATCATGACTAATATTATTAGCATCAAGTAGAAAGCTTGTAACTACAACTTCTGTTGTTCCTGTGTTTCAGAGAACAAGTCATCAAACACTCTCTGGTCCACAAAGTCTTCCTTGACTTCTTCCTGTTGGCACCAGAAAAACCGAGAATGGTCAGCAGCTCTTTGAAATCACACATAACGTTGTCTATATTTGAGTAGCAAAGTATTTCTCTAGTAATGCTAGTGTGGTGTAAAATAAAACTGAAATCAAAGAGTAAAAGAAAGAGAGTAACAGAGCAGAGATTCCTTTCATGCTGACTGTGTTTCCCACTGACACGTTTCCTCTCTTGTGCTTGTTTTGATGTGAGCAGGAGATGATCGAGTCGATCAGAGAGTCTGTGGTCTACATGGCTCACACACACGACGGAGCACGAGTGGCGATGCACTGTCTGTGGCACGGGACGGCTAAGGTGTGTGTGTGTGTGTGTACACACTGTTTAATGAAGATACAACTTTACTTTACTGTTGTGTTGAGCTCAAACACGCAGATTACAAGGGCACACCAAGGACAAATCCTCTGTCAGAATGATGATGATATAGAACAATAGAATAGGCTCACAGGCCAAGGGTGGGGAGAGTATAACATTAAGACTTCACACTGAGGAATTTGTTGCGACTACATTTTCCCTTTAAACACAATGCATCTTGGGACATTATGCGGAATATTATAAAATCGGTATACGAAAAAATGGCAGGACATGACAGGGTTTAAGTAAAATAAATGTCTAGTGTCTTTGTTTTGAGCTTATTTTTTCATGTTTCAGGACAGAAAAGTCATAATCAAAACTATGAAGACCTACATGGTGAAGTTCGCCACAGTAAGTTCCCGACTTCATTCATTGTAGAAACAAGGTTTCAGATTAGTTTTGTTGTTGTGTATCAGCTGTTGAACCTCCTCAGACTGACTGTTATTGTTCCACAGGGGGAGTTTGGTCACCTGGTCCTTCTGGCCATGTTCGACTGTGTGGACGACACCAAGCTGGTCAAACAGGCCGTGCTGTCAGTAAGTCTGACCGCACATTTATTCCACACGTTAATGATATTCCTGGTGATTTAAATAGCGACATCACTTTTCCTTTAAAAAATCTAACTAAAGTATGATGTGAAAAATAATGTAAAGAAGCCGTCAGGTCACAATGATTAGTGAGAAAAGTTGTGGTTCTTTTTAAGAAAAAACAAATCTTGTCTCACCTGTTCAGGAGATCCTGGCGTCTCTGGACGAGGTCATCGGGAATAAATATGGCAAGAAAGTGTTGTTGTACCTGCTGAACCCCAGAGACCCGGCTCACCTGCTGCCGGAGATCATCAAGGTGCTGGAGAAAGGAGACGGGAACACACACAGGTAACAGCCGAGTCTGACAGCTGTCAGTCTGGAAGTACAACGTCCACTGACACAAAAGGATCATAGTCACAGTTTATTGGCTGGACAATTATGAAGCTCCAAAAATGTTCAATATTCAGTAAATACATAAAGAATTCTGAAAGAAGGAATACAATATGAACTATTAAAGAGCCAAATGAGTCACAGTGAGATCAGCTCCGTGTTCCTGTCATCAGTAAAAAGGACATGGCGCTACGGAGGAAGGAGCTGCTGGAAGTAGTCTCCCCCCCGCTGCTGGAGCATCTCCGTGACAACGCCGCCACCATGGTGATGGACAAGGCGTCCAGCGTCACCATTAGCGACATCCTGGCGTCTGCCTGCGGGGACCTGCGTCCCGCCATGACGGCCGTCGCTCAGCTGGCCAACCACGATCTGGTGCCAGGAGGGATCAAAGGACAGGTAGAGTGTGTGTTATTAGGAGGATGGTTGAATGGAATAACTCTTTATTTACTCTTGAGTTTTTGTTCCTGCTGCAGCTTCATATGGCGGAGCATCCAGCAGGACACCTGGTGCTGAAATGGCTCATGGAACAGGACATGACTCTGGCCGAGGCCGGCAAGGAAGGTAAAAGACTTGAAGTCCATAAAAAACATTTTTGTTAATTTCATTTCTGGTGCCCTGAAAGAAGCTCACAAAAATAACTGGAATTTACTTTTGTTTGGCAAATGGTCATTACAAAACCTAGAAAGAGCTTTGCCTATATGCCTCATGCACAAATGTGTTTACCGTAGATGACCATTTAGTAGCCCGGGCGTTTAATATGCTAAATCAACTTGGAGCCCAGGCGTTTATAAGAACCAGGCGCGTATTTGCAACAGGCTACAATTTATTTTTGCAATGAGCAGCACCAGACCATCATGCAAAGAACAAGGAGCTCACCATAGCACCACTGGAACAAAACTACTTTTTTCCCCCGACGCATCTTTATTGACATCAGACAATAAATACAAAGACAGTTTGTCTGTGTTACCGCGACACAGGGAGCTGATCAGAGCAGTGTTATGAATGATAACGGAAGGGGGGGTCGATCGCGGTAATTTCAACACTGTACATTAGCGCATTTATCTATATCCCTATATCCCTCAGTCTAGCGCGCCTGTGTTTGTGTGTCTGTGTGTGTGTGTGTGTGTGTGTGTGTGCGCGCCTGCATGCGAGAGAGAGAGAGAGCGCGAGAGGAGGGGCTGACTGACAGAAGAGGTGAGAGCCGGTGAAGTGCTGTTAAAAAAAAACTTTTGTTTTCCGTGCAAGACTATGGTAAACACTTAATCGCCCGGGCGTTTAATTGAACCGGCGTTTATTATGCAAAATGAGGTCGGACCCCCGGCGGCTATTAGAGCACAGGCGCGTATTTGCACGCGGGCGATTATTTGGTCATCTACGGTATGTAATAGTGTAAAATGATTAAATGGTACATGAAAGCATCAGAAACGTTTCCCCATATTGCATAGAAATCAGTGAAGTTTTCAAGACAAAGACAACCAATATAACCTTGGGCTGAATAGAAGTTAAACTGTCGATGTCTACCTCACTTGATCCTCTCAGAGCGGTTCGGCAGGATACTGGTGGACACAGTGGGAACAGACATACTGAAGACCTGGGTCAAAGTCAACAGAGGAGCCATGGTTCTCTGCAGGTCAGTGTGTACATAAATACATACATGCATGTGACAGCGATCTCCCTCAATACAGGAAAGCAAAGGACAAAGCCATGACATCACATTAGCTGCACTGCTTACATGTTACAAGACATACAAGATTAACATGGAAATAGTTGAATATAGGAAATGTTTATCGGATAGTATTTGGATATCTGGTCCCAAGCTAACATTTTTGAACCTCTTGTTTTTGTGCACAGCCTCCTGAACAGCTACGACAAGACTGTGGCGGCAGAGGTGAAGGCGGCGCTGGAGTCCATTAAACCGGAGCTCAGCAGCATCAGCAACAATAAAGGAGCTGAAATCCTGCTGGAGAATCTGAACAAGTAGACATTTTGTTCCAAACAGACTGGTGATGTAAAAACAACACAAAAAAACATCACTTCCTGTGCAGCAGTGGGAGTGCTTGCAGCTGTGAATGGGAATGTTTTCAGGAAGCGGATACAACCTGGAGCGCTGCCGTTTCTTGTCCGTCCGATGGAAAAATGGACGTAAATTTGTGTGGAAATGTTGAGAACTGTATGTGAATAATTAAATGGAGGTTTTGGAGGACAAGGTGGTGCTACGAGGAAACGAGTTAAGATACGTAGATACCACAATCCAGTCACTGTCTATGAAACTTTCTTTCACATTAAAAGCTTACATGGTAAAAGAAGAACTGCTTTGAGCTGCTGAAGGCTTTTGTGAACAACAAAATGTAAAACAAACAATTAATTATGAAACAACCATCACTATGGCTACACACAACCAAAAAGGTTTTCTCGTGGCAATTTGAGTGAACTGTCCCTTTCACAAGTCTTCTGTTCTAGCTGTCTAGTACCGACTGCCATTTCACATTTTTATTCTAACATTTGATACCATCGTACAATTGTATCAGCTGAAAACGTGTTTGCAAATTAAAGATTATTCTATGTAAGTCATTGTATCTGAGGTTTTTAACGAGTTGAAGAATTAAACTTCCAATGTAGTCAACTGGTAAATGTATTATTTTGCACATGATGTTACACATTTTAAAGAAATGTTTTAATATCTAAACTAACATTTAAATGAAAACTCCAAGTAATCAACACTGGCATTGCAGTTGAAATTCACTCATAAATATCTTTTTTTCTTTCATTCTTAAAAAAAGACAGTTTTTTATGAGTGAATAAATATATATGTATATGTATATATATATATATATATGGTAATACATTTTTTCTTACTGTTTTCACACAAAACGCCAACTTTATGAGATCTAAAAGAGGGATTATTTTTCCCCCCAGAATGGGTTAATATATATATATATATCGGAGCTTTCGCACAGCGAATTAAAGCACCAATCATTAATAGCATTGTGTTAATTGTTTGAGTCGCACCTGTAGTTATCAAACAAGAACGCAGAGGAGCTGTAGCCCGAAACCAAGATGGCAAACTTTATTAGACTTTCAACCTTGACAAAAGTAGCGCAGATCAGATCCACCCCTTCCATTCTTACCTTTCAAAATAAAGTGTAGAGTGTTTTTCTTTGTTTTTTTTTCATTTTCGTGTAATTTATTCATCACACCTTTTAAATGAGAAGAACTATACCCGGGTTTAATAGCACAGCTTTGTGTGATTAAAGAGACATCGGTTTATTATTAGAGAGAGAGAGATGTATGGATGAGATAAACAATTCTAATATCCATCGTCCAGATGTCGGGTCTTCAACTTATGATTTATTTCAGTCTGCTCCTGAATCCTGGATTACTTATGAGCTTTAGCGACTAATGGACAGAATGTGGATGGAGGAAGAGGAGAGGTCTTAATGATGGTGGTATGGACAGCTTAAGCATAGATATACAATATGTAGATCTAAAAGAATATATTGATCTAAAATTATATAATTTTTGGTAAATAACATTTTTAAAATGAACATTTTCTTCGATTTTCAGTCCACTCCAAGCCCCACTGATTTCAGTGGATGTTTCATCACCCAGTGCATGCTGGGATAGGCTTACTAATAAATTAAATGTCCTCTCAGGATATTTTAAATTGTCTTAACTGATGTCCAGATGTCTCAGCAGGTTACTGGTTCAAACCACTGTTACTGCTGCAGTCTCATTCTGCCACAGGGCCTTACTAGTAAAACGGCCTTTACAGAATGTCATTGTTTCCATTTCACAGCCTTGGCCGTCACTCCTGCCCGTCCAGTTAAATCTTACCGTAAACCCGGAAATGTACAACCCGGCTCACTGCGGGCGAGACGTCCTCGGCTGGACAACGTCCTCGCAGCACTCGGCCAACCTCTTTGCCGCCCTCCTGGCGAAGTGCACCTTCCCACGGGCCTTGGATACGGCGGCGTACTCGTGGGACTTGAGCTTGGTGTAATAGTCGGAGAACTTGTTGTAGAGGATGGAGATGGGCATGCCGTTGAGGATGACGCCGAAGGAGATGCAGGCGAAGGCGAAGATGCGGCCCAGGTTGGTCTCGGGGAGCATGTCGCCGTAGCCCACTGTGGAAATACTCACCTGGAGGAGGAAAGAGTCACGGCAATAAGGTGATTGGTGATGTGAACACGGAGGAAACTGTTAGAAAGCAGGTGGAAAGTGTGTGCATGTTTATAGGTTTGTTGACTCACAGCGGCCCACCACCACGCTTGCGGCATGGAGGTGAAATTGGTGTTGTAAACGTCGTGCTCCACCGTGTACACCATGGCCGAAAACACGAAGATGCCCATGCCGATGAAGAGCAGTAAACAGCCCACCTGCACACACACACACACTCTTTAGCATCGATCCATACAAGCCATGCATGTTCCTACTCAGATCCTCCAGCATTTGCAACCTACAAATTTCATCCAATTCTCACTAGATGTGGAGCATCTAGGTCTCTGACCCAAGTATGAAAATGAGGCTTCTTAGACACTGTAGGTGCGGTCAGACCTGCTGATAACATTGTCTCAGTGTGAAGCCGAAGGCTCGGAGGCCTGTTGAGTGACGCGCCAGCTTCAAGATCCTGAAGATTCGCATCAGACGCATGATCCTCAGAACCTGACCCACCTGCACAAAAACAAGACACAGAAGAAGAGGAACCAATGAAAGTGGGTGAGACTCACAAATGCAATCAACCCATCCTAACCTCTCCCATCAACCACTTTCACCTTTCCGACGCGTGCCACGGTCTCGATGTCCCCTGAGTGCGGATGCATGTCCCCATCCTCGAAGCACTCCAGGAGCATCTGCAGGTAGTGCGGCAGGATGGCGACCAGGTCGACGGTGTTCAGCATGCTGCGTACGAAACACTTCAGGTCCGGGGTGGACACCAGGCGCAGCAGGTACTCCAAGGTGAAGAAGGTGATGCAGAACGTCTCCACATACTCACCATAGAATCTGCCGCTGAGCTGGCCCGACGCCGTCTGGGAGAGAAGATAAAATACAATAAAATAGAGAAATGACTATAGCACAGTAATCCAAGGAGGCCATTGTGGTGGTAATGTTAATGCATTTAAGCCTGTGATCACACATTCTTACCCTCTCACAAACTAAAGTACACACCTTGTACTGCATCTCTTCCACGGTGTTGAGCGTCATGGCGACCAGCGACACCAGCACAAACATGGAAGAGGCGATGCCCACCAGCTTGGCGCTGACCGAGGAGAACGGCTTCTCCATCAGGTTCCAGATGCTCCTCCGGGTCGGCCCGAAGGCCAAGCCGTCAAATAGCACCTCGTTCTCCTCCATCTCCAGCTGGAAGGAACGGGACAAGAAAGCATCCCATTCACAGACTTGAAACGGGAGGAAATATCTTTTTCATGGCAATAAAGAAATAACTACATTTTATACTCTGTTCAACCATGGAAACAAAACGATTTTCATCAAGGATACAAGTTTCAAGAGCAGGTAGAACAGACAAACAAAATGAATCCCAAACTGAAACGCAAAAGGAGCAAAAAGTGAACGTCAAGAGAACACAACAGGGAAGAAACTGGTAGGCCTACAGCAAACGACACCAGAGTGGGACTTTTGTGCTACAAACATCTGTCGGAATCTGTGCCAAGAAAGAGCTTATTCTCTCCCTCTCCATCTTGACAGATGGAGAGGGGAGCGCGATTTATAATGTAGGTCAGCCAGACTCAGAGTCAGCCAGCAGATTACTAACAAAGTCTCACAGGTGCTAATATAAAAGCACAGACCGCTGAACCGCTGAAGCTGGGAGGTACTTCTTGACATTTTTATTTGCAGTATTTTTGAATATATGGAGCCTGGAGGGAGGAATAAAGTAAAAAGTAGTGTGTATAAAATACTAATTAATTTCATAGTTCACAGGGACCATTAATTCCCGCTGAAAGTGCCTCCAGTGAGTCCTGCAGACGAGTAACTGGGACAGTGTTTTATTTTGTGAATGTCATTTTTCAATGAGCACTACAAATTAATTTCCATTCCAGACATACACAACAGCTGGAGAAATAAAACCAAAACCATACGCCCTGATTGTTACCGCAAGGCTGATAATATATAATAATAAATTAAGCTGTAAAGCAGTAGGAGTTGTCCCAATACAACACAAAATGAGTCCTCCTATACCATTGTTTTTCTCTTAAAGAGCATCATTGTCATGACGTCTGCCATAGACTTACTTAGCATAGAAGATTCATTAAACTGTGACTATTAGCGATTCCTAGCATTCCTAGCAACTTTCAGTAGACGCTAGCATAACGCGGTCAGCTGGCTGCCATCTTTAGCTACAGAAAGTTAGCAAACGTATTAGCTGCTGTTAGTCCTGCTCCTGGTTCAGCCATTCTGTCGCATTTACTTCAAAAGAACATTTAACTAAACTGTCATGATGGTGTGTGAATAAAAGTAGATGAATTGGGACAGTGGCAGGAATTTTAACTGTGTCGAATAGGCCGGTGTTAGCTTGTGTTAGCTAGCTAGCAAGTGTGAGCAACTGTTGTCTGCAAGCTAACTTCGACTCACAATGACATGCTGATGTTAAGCATGTTCTCAATCTTAGTTTAGCGTGTTAGCATGGTAATTCATTAGCACTAAACACAAAGTAGGCTACAGGTAGGCTAACGGGAATGTCATTAGCTTTTTGCAACTATTTGGTCATAAACATATTCAGCTTATTTAAAAAAATGCCGCTAGATAAAAAAAATCAATGACCAAAATTATTTTTATTTGTCCTGAGGGGACCGTGAATATTATTTATCATCTGTAGCCTATTTATTCTATCAAAGGGAGGCTAACAAATGTGTGCAGGTTCTCTTTTCAACCAAAGGCACCAGCTTGTGATTGGCTCTGTGTTAAGTTGAGAGGAGGACCTCTCCTGGCCATCATTGGGAATTGAAACCTGAAGACCCCCCATTGCACAGGGTTGTTCAATGGGGAACCGGAGTTAAAGGTAAGCTCCATGCTTCTCACAGACTGCCAACCCACCTCTGCTATCAGCTGCTTCTGTATTTTCAGCTGCTCGTTCAGCTCGTCCTGCCTCTCCTCGAAGGAGATGCGGCAGCAGCGTTGGCTGTTTTTGATTCGGACGCCCCAGTAGTTGATCTCCTCCAGGAAGTTGCGGGGACACAGCTCGTCTTTAATGTACAACACTCCGGTTCTGATGGAGAGGACAGAGACAGAACGGTGTCCAGGATCATTCCAAGAAGTCTTAGGAAAGACGAGTGAAACATGCTTTTGGCATTTTTATTTCAACCTGTAGAAGTTGAAGATGCTATGAAAGATTTTAGGGTCCCGGTCGAAGAAGAACTCGTTGCTCTGGACGATGTAGTCGTCGCACAGGTCCAACTTCCTGCTGTGGTCCGTGTACGTGGCCAACTGGCCGATCCGTGTCTTCGGATACCTGGCAGCCAACCTGTAGGGCAAATAGTACACCTGGAGGAGGAGGATAGTACACCATTGTGAGAAGCTGGAACACTAGAAGGCTTTTAAAATGGTGATCAAGAATGGGGGGAAATAAAGCCCATCTTCACATGGAGAATTTACAAATGGCACAGACTTGAGAAAGTTGCAAATCTTCACCTTTGAGAGGCTGAAACCAGAACTGGTTTGATATTTCTGCTTGATAAATCTATATCAGTCTGGTTTTCAACATATCTAGCCAAGCGGGAGGTTTCGTGGCAGGTCAGAGTGAAGTTACCGTTCCTCCAACGTTGATGTTGAGAGAGAAGTGTTTGATTGGAGAGGTCAGCAGGTGGGACGGAGACACCGGGAGTCGATCTTCCTCCTCCTCGTTTTCATACTCGGCATAAAGATCGTAGATGTCTCTGCCCAGATCCTTGACAAACAACACAACGGTATGCTGAGTCACTTTAGCATTTCAAGCATGTGGACAGAAAAGGAAGGATCACACTAATACATACAGAATACATCTGAAAAACTCTCAGGGGAAAAGATTAGGACATGCCATAAGTGGGTTTGACTTAGAGAAATACAATAATAATTTTAGCATTTATGAAGCATAAAAAGTGTGGCATTAAGAGTCCAGTTTCTGAATATCTTTGGGTTCTGAATATTGAACACACACACACAGAATAAATAAGTTGTCTGACCTGCATGGAGTTCCATGGTTTAATGAAGGTGTTGTTGAAATCCAGATAGTCGGCCAGTTCTTTGGGGTCTTGAGTCCGGCTGCCGTGCTTGTAGCTGGGGAACAGACTCCTGCTGCGGGCTCTCAGGTGGGTCAACATGGTTGGCTACTGAATGCCTACGTGTTTGAACCCAAATCAATCAAAGTGCTCGTAGAGGCGTCCTTGCAAACCATGCTCACACAGACACAGCTGGCATCTTGGAGAAACAAGCGAGCAAAAATGCATGCAAGATGGGAAATGTTTCACACTAATTCAGAGAGAAATCATGTCGACGCACAGCTGACACAGCGAGGTAGGAAATGACTCTCGTCCTCTAATGCAGCAGACTCTGATGATCTGGGTGCTTATCCTCTTCTATCCATCTCTTGATCCCTCTTTCACTCTCTCTCCTCCCACACCAACATCTCATAATTTATAAATCTGGTTATCCCAGGCTGACAGAGTAGTCAACGTCAATTTACTAAACAGTATCTAAATCATGAAAAAAAAAAGTGATAATAAAAATGGAAACTAATTTCAGGACTGGTTTGACTGATAAATGATTTCAATAAGGACAGTTAAGAACTAGCTTGTGTGATGCAAATAAATTACTTTTTTTTTTTTTTATTAATCACAACAAAAGTGAGCACATCGAGCAGGACTAACTTGATTTCAGAGTAATTCATTTTAAAATTGAATCCCACTACATCTTTTAACTGGTTATTTGTATTTGATACAGCTAATTTTTAAATAAAACTATTTAGGGGTTTAGTATAGAGAGGGAGGCGAGGTTGAATGGTAAACAAGTAAACAGTCACAAGAGGTGGAAAGCATTTGTCAAAATGCAATCTGGGAACCATAGACCTACCGGTAAGTATCACACATCTCTGCCTTAATCCAAGTGTGTGTGTTTGTCAGTGAATCAAGCAGTCAGCGGAGGTACAGAGATTAATCCCTGCTGCAGTTAAACGGGGATAATGAACGGATGGAGCCGGACTCGTTCCAACACATAACACACCGCTCTCCCACCGTCTCAACCCACGTCACAAACACGCCTCCACCCGTTCATCCCTCAACCCAGTTATCCAGCCATGACCAGTCAGCAGTGGTGATTTTTCTCTCTCTCCGGAGATTAAAACAAGCGACTTTGATAGCAGGCATCTTTTTTTCCTGTGACATCCTCACCTTTTGGATTCTGATTCACATTTTGTAATAATGTTTGGGCTAGAGGAGGATATCAAGTCAAGTGGAGTTGGTGGAGACCTGAATTTAGTGCCAGTGGAAAAAAAACTACCATCGAGTATATTAAATAGATCAATATACAGATCCATGGTGACCAACTACATGGTCAACACATTATAAAATACACAATCTACTAGATAATTAAAACTGATCAATAAAATAGAATTAATTAGCAGGCACAATAATGACTTCTGTCAAAAATATCACTTTTTTGCATTAAGATTTCTGGTTATTGTAACTAAAAACAAACGGCTGCAGACTGAAACTACATCAGTATATATGTGGACACCCCGGTTTATATAGAGCATCACCTTCATGACAGAAAAGACAAGACCATGTTTTGAACAACGTTGTGGATTAGGTTTTAATTCTCAGGAGATTTGCAAATCAGTTTCTTCACAGATACAGAGCTTTTAAGTTTTAATAGTATTCCCCTCACTGTACAAGGCTAGAAAAAGTTCACAGCAACAGCACACAAACATACAAAATAGATTTTTACCAAATTCAGTTGTGTTGTTTCAAGTTTTTTTTCCTCTCTTTTTATCAGCTTTTCTTTCTTTGTTAAATACATCTTAACTAACCCTGGTATGATGCCCAACCATAGCAAAAAATTGATTTAAAGTCAAATGTATACAATCTTATTTACACAAGGAACATTTGATCAAAGTGCATTGAAGAGAGTCCTGATTGACGGTCATGTCTTTGAGGGATGACTGATAAATATATACAATGTTTACAAATGCTGTAATCATGATGTTTACGCAGCTTCTATAATAATAATAATCAAACCGCTTGTAAGAATGCACTCCAGGAGGTACAGTTTGAAAGAAAACAAAAATAATCCAAATAAAATGAGCAAATAAAACTTAAATCTTAAGACATTACTGCCCAAAACATGATCGTACGTAAATATTCACACATCTGAGCCTGTAGGATCAGAGGAGGCAAGAAAGAGAGTTCGTTTTAGGATTCCCCGCCTTCACTTCTTAATGACCTTTGACCTCCCCTCCATTCAGAATATGGTCAAAAGGTAGTCCCATGGCATCTTTAACACGAGCCACATTGGATGCTGACAGCTCAGATGCAGTTTTAAATCCTGTCCAGCATCTGTTTGCAGAGAAAAATACTGCATCTTCCTGTCAGGTTTCCACTTGAGTTTGAACACAGAAAGCCCAGTTAGGTGATCAAATTGTGAAAATTCACCACGTTTCTCTCATCCATTGTGAAAAGATGGCGTTGGATTTCCCCAGAGGACAGGGCAAAAAAAACAACAAAACAAAACAAAACAAAAAAAGACAGGATGCTGTGCCCCAAAAATCAGGACCCCCCCCCCAAAAAAAAAAAAAAAATAAAATAATCCTTAACACTTTGGATGACTGAAAACAGTTATGGACACAATTCATTGTAGTATTCACATAATAAATAACATTTCCTCAAGTCATCCTCTCCACAGATAATGACATAATGCACTTCAGAAGGCATGTGGTCGCACTGTAAGGGCTGCTGCTACTGACAACCGTCGGCATGGGAACGAGGTGGCGCCATGCAACGCTACGGGTCACCGTCAAACAACCACAAAAAAAACAAGACGATCATGATAAATCGTCTTCTGTGCTCACTATCGAAATCTGGAGACAGAGAGAGGGAGGGGGAGGAGAGAAAGAGTTGGTTTAATCAAATGTTTCCATGTTTTGTGTCGTTTAGACTGGAAGCAGGAAACGGCCTGAATCCACCAACTGAGAGCATAACAGTCACCAACGTGTCGAAAAGTGAATTAACAGACATGATGCAACTTATTTGGTACATTTGCAAACATTGGGAAAGTTAAAAACAACTAGGGTGAGTGCAGTAGGTGTGAGTCCATCCCGTGGCTCTGACTGGCTTTAGGTTAATCTCTGTAATCTGTGTACAGAAAGATGCACTAAGGATTACCAAGGCCACAAGGTCAGGGAGCGGGTTAAGGTCAGTGACATGCAGTCTCCATCCTCTGTTTCAGGATGAAATGATATAAAAACATCCTTAAGTCCCTTATTGAAACTAGTTCTGTAAGATAAGGGTTTCATTTAGGAGCACTGCATAAAGACTCTTAAAACGTCTCCTTGCCCAAACGTTTGGACTAAGGCTTACACAGCAGTTCCTGTCATATGCAGCACATGTGCACATCAGTTACCAGGCCTATGCTTCACTCGCATCACCATCGTTTAACATTATTTCACAGCATTATAGTCCGTGATAGCTAGCTTCTTTAAAATTAACAAAAATACACAAAGGAAAAAAAGATGGAGATGAAAATGTAGTTATCCTCGAAGAATATGGAACACTTATTTATTTCCCTTAACATTTCTGGGAAAAAAATGATTAAAAACGGACCTAGCAATGCATAAGGGAAAACTCTAGTAGCTACAGGCAAAACAAAAGGGGTTCATTATTAACAACCTAATAAAATCATAATGGTGATTTTATGCAACTCCAAAAAGGTGTTCTGTGCTGTGTACACGCAGCCTCTTCTGACCCTTTTTAACCATTATTCCCCATGATCACGAGGTTGTTTACTCACCGCAGGGTAGGTGTGACCCACGTTGGCGCCGTGTCGGGTGATGTCAATGTTGAGGTCTTCTTCTGTGGTCTTCAGGTACACTGGGTTGTCAAAGTTCATGCTCTTCTGGTTCCTTAGCTGCCAGTTTCTCCACATCAGGTAGCCACCTGCCGCCGCCATCGCCAGCAGCACTGAGCAGAGGGACAAGTGGACATAAAAACAGTCAGATGGCGTGTGTGTGTGTGTGTGTGTGTGTGTGTGTGTGTGTGTCTGTGTGCGCTCTACGCACAGACAGGTAGGATGGCCCAGGCAGCAGTGGACCCTCTGGCTGTGGAGTCCACCTGGATCGATGTGCTCACGTTTGATTCTGAAAGACAAAACAAACCACAGAATGAATTTTGAACCCAAAATACACCTTCAGGACACATTGTTCAGTTTTGGAAAAGCCCCCTTATTTCATCATGTTGAAAAGGAAGAAGGTTTAGTCAGAAGTTAGACGAACATAGTGTGGTTGGGAGGGTGGAGGAGATGGCTAGTGAGTGATGATTACTAACACGCCTCTATTGAGAGATACTGGGGGAAAGGGGGCTTCAATGCTCATAACCATCCAACTGATGTTAAAATGCAGTCCTTTGGATTCAGCATGAACTGCTACTAGATCTAAAAAAAACCCTGAATTCTTTCATTTTTTTCCGACTCACATTCTGCCACAATAGAAGTTGATTGGTTTGAAACGTAACACTGTAAATGAATGTTTCCCTCTGGGTCAACATCATTCAGTCTCAGGGTTTTCATGCAGCAGTGTTTCGGTGTCAGGGACGAGTGAGTGACATGACTGGCAAACAGCTCGGCTGAAAGACTTCAGGACAAAGACAACAAACAGGGTCTGTCAACTCGTGCTCTTCCTGCCAGTCGGTCCGCTCTGCTGCCAAATGGCTCGGTGATGTAATCAACATGCCTCTAAGCCTCAAAATGAATAAGACAGAGCAGCTGGCCAAGCATAAATTCTACTTTCACAATCATTTAGTCATCTGGCTAGTTAAATGCATTTAAAATACTACAATCTTTTAACCTCTCGTCAAATTCCAAGGAAAAGAAGAACCATATTTGTGAAGTCTTGTCTCATTACTTTGACTTCTATTCCCTCTGTGGCTCATTGGTCCATTGGTCTTCTTCTGCAAAAGTAAAACCTTTAACAGCTCAACTCTGCATTTTCCAACGATTCAGTAATTCTTTAAAACAGCTGGACGCTAGTTTTACATTATATTTTTTAAATCAAGCATTACTCAAACAGGAGAAAATAGTATTCGTTGGGGATTATTGTCAGTGGTGGATTGATAGTAATTTGGTGCTCCAGTTCCTGAAGATGTCTCAATGATTTGAGTTTTTGTGTGTAGTAATACAACAATCACACTCATTTAACTATAAACATGGTGGAAGTTCCACTAATCCACAATGGTTCTGGCAATTTGGCCGTAGTTCCTGGTTTCTGCCACTAGGTGCTGCTCCTGGGCTGCACTTGTAGAAGAACGTCTGCTGGTGCAGTTTGGTGCCAAACTGTAGTTTAATATGGAGACTACCTTCCTTATTCTAAAGCAGCATCACATGTACAGCAGGGAGAGCAGAAAGAGTTTACCTCCATTATGGATTAGACACAAAATCAAGGGTCAAACTGAATTAAAAGTCATGAGAACAAGTGCTGTTCTCATGACTGCTCATCAGTCAACCTTGTGCTGCTGATTAGGGTCCAAGTTTAAATGTGAGATTTTTCAGAGGATTAGGAGAAAGGTAGTTAACCCCACACACACAATGTTAACAGGGCTGAGCGATGTGGTTAAATTCACATACAGCTGAAGTCAAACCACAAATCTGTACCAACACTAATTAAACTTTATCAAAATCAATCATGAATAAGAAAATGGTGGCAGTCTCTCTGAAAGATCACCTCTCACCAGGGACAGAGCAGTGAGCAACCAAAACGAGAGAAAATGTAGTTTGAGCGTAAATAAGTAAAAGAGCACACCAATAAACATTTCCATCAGCCACAGATTGTCAAAGGTTAACTCTAAGTTGGAAGCAATGCTATAAATATTTTGGGGAGAAACCGTTGGTTTATAGAATACAAGATTAAAGTGCGAGTGTTTTGGAACTACAGATCCCATCATGATTTGGATGATGTAATCAGGAAGTAGAATGTCATGTTGGTAATCACTCCACATGTACGTGCACTACACTGACCCGACGCAATCGTGCAATTTATCCACAATATAGTCCCGTTGATAATTCTCACAATGGAACAAAGAAAGTAGTGTTGATCGCTTGTGTACTAGTTTCCCACAATGACAAGCATAGATGTAAAGCTGCATAAATCAAGAGCCAGGCTACAATAAACCTGTCAATTACGGGGCATAACCACGATTTGTTAGCGTCTGAAATCTCAACTAGGGAAGTATTATGTTAATTACGGCTCACAACTTTCAGGCTTAAATAATAGACCAGCTGGAATGGAATTACCCCTTGAATACCTCAGGCTACCCGACGTGCTATCTGCATCCCAATGTGCGTCAGAACCAAACACCAAAGCACTGACGGGAATCATCAATACAGATATGCTTGAGAGGGTAAAAAAAAGAAAGACATTCAACCCAGACCATTAAAAATCTCTACAGGCCACTGTGGACAGGGTTTTAATATCGGCAGGAGATTAACAAATAGGCTGATTCAGGACATGTGGCGAGGGAAAAAAGCCAAATACACTGCAACTACGGCTGCAGCCAAAACACAATTAAAAAGGACAGATGTTAGGATTAACAGTTAGAATGGAAAAACATGTGAATCAGCAGTAAGGGAGGGGAAGAGTAACCATCATTGCATTTTTGAACAAAGCCCAACATGCTTCAAAGCGAGTCAGTAGAGGCAGGCAGCAGAACAGGCACCGGCCGATGGTTTTACCTGGGGGCGGCCGTACCACAGCTTTCCCGTCATCGTTTGAGGGACCTTTGGTAGAATGGTCTGTCACAGAGAGAGCCAAGAGTCATCCTTTTCACACCAAAACTACAGAAGTTGTCCTATTTTTAAACTGCTCACACAGAAAATATGCCTTCTTTGAAAATAGACCAGCTCTCAAGAGACTAAACGAGTAAATAACTGCTCGATAGATGAAAGTGGGAGCCATTTTTTACTCGGCAAGAAAGCAGCCATCACCGAGCTAAGAGACGAGGCAAACGTTCATAACATAAATCGACAACAGCAGCAGCGTTGCATATTTACAAAAAGCCAATCCTCATTGTTTCCCTGCAGTTGATCAAGCCAGACACACAAAAAGCTGGAGAAGTGGGGCGACGACATTCAGCAGAAATGTAAGAGCTTTAAAGCATCGTTGCACAGTGAAGCACATTGAACTTCCATCCACACAACCAGCACAGACAGCTGCAGCAATACAATACAATCCTATGCAGCCTCGATTAGCAGAGCAGTGGGGTGTTGCTGTGTTTACTGTAGAAATCACAGGGCTGGTAGGTCTCCTGTGTAGGAGTTGGAAATGAATGCCTCATTCTTGCAGTCAAACATCTGTGAGTGCAGTTTCCAAAGCCTTTATCGACGAGACACTATACTAGTGCTGAAACAACCCATCAGGAAGCTGATTAACACATTATGACTCATTTGCTAATCAATTAGTCATTCATCAAGCAAAAATGGCCCAACCCATTTAACATTGTGTGACTGGATAACAGACAAAAAGCATCCCAATCGATGCAGCAGAACTAGATATATACAAGGGTTATCCTCGTTGTACAGCAGGGTTACGCTGGCAGGCCTTCTGCCCTCGACTGCCTTCCAGTGTGACTACAACAAAAAACACAGCGGTTCACAATAAAGACTTCACAGGCTCCCTTAGAGACCGCCGGAAGCTAAATGTAGAAAAATCAAATAAGCGATTGGAAAGGGTTTGTAGTTGATTAGCCTGTTTGATTCAGAATTGCGCTTTGATAAAATATTGACTAACCATACGGGTTAAACCATCATCTAAAACTGGACAGGTCACTAATGATGAATAATATTCTCGGGAACACAGTGCGGCTATAAGTGGCGTCCCAACATCATCCTCTATTTCAGCCCGAGGCAAACACTCCCTAGTTGCCTCTAAAGGCCATTATATAAATCCCCCAGTGGTAGTTTCAGGTTCAACCCCTGAAGTGAAGAGCATTGCTTATTACTTTCTTCCACTAACAAGATTAGAGCCGGTCTAAACTGCAACTGCACAATGCTCTACAGTTCCTATTCATTTCAGCTGCAACGGCTGTTAAATGGGATAAATATGTTAGCTGGCGGTTTAGTGACGAGCAATGAGGCCTTTGGCTGCAGCCCAACTAGGAGGAAGGTGGAGGAGCATTCAGCGAGTGACAGGCATCCCTCTTTAACCCCTCCCACACTATTCTCACATTTAAACGCTACCAGAAACACAGACAGGCGTGTAAACACAGTCGTAGAAAGACATGCATGCACATAAAAGACACTCACAACCCCGAGCATGCACAGAAACGGTCCACACTCGCACAAGACACTTGTGCTCGGATACAAATGAGTTTGCATGAATCCACATGCTCAAAAACACTCCCTGGAACTGCATGCACACAGCACAATTTCATACAGCTCGAGGGTAACTTCATTCCTGCAGAAAGGAAATAACACCACATACAGTCTGGGTGGTACATTCAATTATTACGGTGACTGTAGAGAGCCTGGAGGCAGCTCCAGATTCCCAAACAGCCCATAAGCAGGCGAGTCAGGCTGCAGGGGACCTACTATATGAAAGCCATTACGTTTCTGGAGAAAGGCTGTAAAACCTGCCACAGAGGTGGCAGATTTTTTTTTATTGCAGCACAGGTCACCTCACCCTACCATATCATATTCTGGTTCCACACGTCTATCGCCACCCGTAGCTGGGTGGAAGATCCAAATAGGTCTGGTGTTGTGGTCAATTAAATGCCGTTATGGACAAAATGCATCTGTATGCTTTAATCAAAGTGTCTGGAAATGTCCCTTCTGATGGCAGGCAATGCAATACATTCCTGGATTATGTAGTTAAACCAGTACTAATTCTACTAAAGTAACATCTAATAACTGACGGAGATGTGGTAAATAAAGGCAGGGCCATCCTAGAGGTTAAGTTATGCTTTGCACGCGTGAAACAGTTAAAACAGAGCTGCGATGCGTCCGTGGTGTCCACAACAATCTGTGTATGCGATCACAAGGAATGAAAGGCTCCACAAAGTGTCAAGAAACTCTGGAAAACAATCCTCAGTTCTCCCTTGAACATCACGAAGTGTGAAGTCCTAAAAAAACTCTGATTTGGGAGGGCAGGAGGACGGTGGTGCAGAGTTGCCAAGGAGATGTTGCAGTGCTTTGTGTTCACCGGCGTCTCGGCCTACAGTTTGAGTCCAATTAGGAGAGTATGTGCACTGAATTCAGCTGTCAGGGTCCTATCTGATGCCGCTTCAGTTTGAAAAGGCTAATCTGTGGGAACGCAGAAAGGAGGTGGGTGGCTAAAGACAAAAAAAAAAACAACTGGAGCAGATCAGAAACAGAACCGCGTTTCCCAGCAACCTCCAACCACCGATGGAGGGTGGGACTGCAGTTTGGAGATTCATTAGTAATGGTGTGAATTGATGCAGAGATATGTCCACACCAACTGAAAATGTTTCAACTGGAGAACTATATTTTATTTCCATGGTTTGGGCCCCGCCCATTGGTTCCAACAGAAGGGAATCTTAATGCTACAGCACATAACTATTATAGACAAAACGCACTCCCAACTTTGTGTTCGGTGACATTGCCATAATGAAAAAAGGACAAAAGCCTTCCCTATCATAAAAAACAAGTCCGTCTGAAAGTGTTTCCCATTTAAGTGTGGAAGAACATGACCGGCCTCTACGGAGCCCTGACCTCAATCATGCATCGCCTTTGGGATGAACTGGACTGCCGACTGTGAGCCCGGCCAGCGACAGAGCAAAGCCCTGCGGCCGGCTTCCAACATCATGTGGAAAGTCATCCCAGAATAGGGAGGCTGTTAAAGCAGCATGAACTCCCATGGTTCTGCAACGACATCTTGTTCTACCCCATAAATTCAGCTGTCATGGCACCAAGACAGTCACATACCAATCATAGAGAGAGCAATTAGCCCCATCAGCAGAGTGTCTAACCCAAGAATGACCGGACGACGCATCAAACTCAGGAGAATAGGTGAGGAGGTGGATCTGCAGGTGAGACGTCAACACGGATGGTGTTGAAACAACACAAACACGCTGAAAGTACAGCGAACTTACTGCGCTACTGTTCAGCTGTCAGACTCCTAACAGAAACAGACAGCTGGGTTTGTGGCTGACGGACACGGATAGAAGACGAGACTCATTCACACCAGGGAAACATGCTTGAGAGGCTGAGAAGCAGAGGGAAAAGGGGAGGGAGTGCAAACTCTCCTTTATTGCATCAAAGCCAATTTCACCCAAAGACTTGGACTCAATTCATTCAGTTCCTCTAAATCTTGTTACCATGAAGCCCAGCTCCCTTTAGCCCCCCCCCTTCCATTCTTTAGGAAGAGGCACATTTGAGACAAGCAGCACAGTAATGGGAAGACGAAGCACGGGAAATTAAATGCAACAGGTTTACAGTGGTTAAACTGGTCTGTACAATCAGAAACATTGTCCCATGATGCCATGCACACTGGCTTAAAGGCATCAAAAGGCAAATTAAAATCAGATGGTCGACTGCTAAAATGTATTCAAGCCTTTAAATTTCAATATAAAACATTCTTCCTTTCTTGAAATATTTTCAGTTTTGCCCCTTTAAACTCGGTCATGATTCCCTATGGATTATAGAAGAACATGGAGTATCGGGGAACACATAACCTTGGTTAGAAGAGACTTTTGTTTGGAGTATAGAAACCCGTCGTAATGAATGCGACCCAATGTTTACTGGTTTACGCCTGGTTGGGTAAGTGAATCCACCACTGTGGCGCTGCAACTCACCGGGTCTGCAGCGTAAGCCGTCGGCAGTCAGCTCCTGTCCCTCTGGACACAAGCAGGTGTATTTGGGGGAGTGTTTGTTGATTTGCGGTGCAGGCAGACACATGTAGCTACAGCCTCCGTTTTCACCTCTCTCTGCACACCAGTTAGTGCCTGCACACAAGAGTCATCAGTTCTCATCAGTGTGACAACATTTTTTAAAGACGATCTGCAATCAAGCTGTAATACAGAAATCATTAATTGCAATAAGATAAAGCCAATGCTGGAAGGGGCTCATATCAGGATAACATCGTTTGTCACGTCCATATGTAGGAGTTTAACATTTTTATCAAGTTTATCTGATCTAGACTACCACATGTTTTTGCTAGCCAGAAAAAAACAAATAGGAAAGAACTCAAATTTTAAAATGCAGAAGGAGGTTCACTTGACCTTGGAATTGCAGATTGACAAAACAATCTCAACTCAAGGTTCCCTCGCTCCTTCCAAAGTAAACAGACATCTTCTTTTTGGGTTTGTTGACAAGCCCAATGTTCCTGCTCAGCTGAAAGACGCCAAACCCCGATGACCTTGTTACAGTTGGTAAGTAAGGAGACAAAACTGTTTTGTCTAATCACAAAACCCTATTGGAAAACAGTGTGGAATAAGAAGCCTCTGAAAAGCTCAGAAATGGAGGTTGCTTTGTTGTCACTGAACCCTGTATAGAGAGAAAATCATCTCGATCATCATTCACGTCCATCCTTTCCTCCTGTTCCCCCCTTACCAGACAGCTGGATCAGCTCATGGTAGACGATGATGTCCTGGGGGTCATTCAGGTTGCTGGCCAGCGTCACCACGTCAGAGCCCGTGAACTTGTTTGCGCCGTAGATTGCTTTGTTTTCGCCGTCAGTCCAGAAGACCCGATCCTGGGAAAAGGGACACGAAGAGCTCATTTTCCCAGCAACAGCTAATAACTACAATGCTGAAGCCGTCTCTATGGAACGTGACCAAAGTGCAGAATATCTCAAACCGCTGTACAGGATACCCGAAACATACTTTCACAGAATTTATCTATACACCAAATCCCTTACTCCGAAAGCCTGTTCCCTGCCAGCTTCCTATTTTTATTTCTACGACCCAGAGCAGAGAGCATAGGACCTGAACAAATCAGTTTCACCGGATTTTATCAGTTACTTTTAAAAATAAATGAATAAAAAGCAGTGGGATTCGTTATTACAGCGATGAAACCACTCAACATGAAGAGCTTCATGGACGGAGACGTTGCATCACATTTCTATTAACTGTAAAAAGCTAAAAGCACAAAAGAAAATGTTTTCCCCCCACTTTAACCAGCGTTACAGAATACATTTTAGTTGAAGCCAGTCAGTCGTGAGCCGTACCATAACCACATTTCCCTGTGAATAAATGTGGCTTCTGTTCGAGTGAGAGCGAGGCAGCAGTTGTACGAGTGGGTGTAGGTGAAACAGACAGCGAGCGCGCCACATGTCCAGGATTTTATGATTCAGAACTATAACAAGCCAAAGACGGTGGTGATATATGAAGACCGCGTGTTCTAAGCAGCATGGACACGTCGTCTTTAGATGCCAGAGAGTGTGTGCCAGGATGTACTAAACCAAATGTCCCGAGTCCCAGTGGGGATATCACTGGGACTGCAGATGCCAACGATGTCAGAATGAAAGAGCCACCTCGCCTAAACACAGCCTAGGCGATTCCTCTGGCCATGGCGACGGTAAATCCCAGATTGATCCCAGCCAGTTAACGCCTTTTCATTTTGTTATCTGCAGTTTCTAAATTAAACTTATTCTGGTTTAAATAATGACGTCCAGGAAGTCCAAATCCGTTTAGTTACTGCAAACGTAACTAGTTCATATCATGTCGAACGCCATTATGTGTATATAGGGTTCGGCAATATGGCCAAAACCATCTTCTGTTACAAAACATGTTATTATACACTCAACGGATTAAAAACAGGAGCAATACCTCAAACACAGTGAGAGCGAAGGGATGAGCCAGGTAGTCTGGAGACTGGAGTACTTTCTTCCTGTTATCTCCGTTCAGGTCGACACTACAGAGCATGTGCAACTTAGAGTCCACCCAGTACAACCGGCCTTTGATGAGATCTGGAAGGAAAACGGAGCGCAAGAAGAAACCGGAGAGGAGAGCATGCGATGAGGCGAGATATGGAAGAGGGAGAAGAAATAACAGAAGAATAGATAATAAATGGGAGGGATGGAGAGTGGGCAGAAAAGACAGGAGGTACAAAATAATTACACAAGGCAAGAAAAAGGAAAGGAGTGATGGGGAGAGGCCCAGATGAAAATTGAATAAAGTATGTTGACAGGAAATGAGACCAGGGAGATGAAGAATAGAGAATACGGGAGAGGACAGAAAGAAGATGGCGGGCAGAGGTAAGGATAAAAGAACAGGGGAGAGAGAAAATCTAAATCAATACAACATTTCATTAACGAGGACAAATCGATTACATTTCCACAGCATGGGAGAAGAAACCAAACAAAGGAACCATTTCATTATACGACGTTTGATAGTATTTCACTTCATTAAATAACACATGCAGTAATAAAGCTACAATAAGAACCACAAAAGATTACTACAAATATACCATGTGCATACGGTTCCTCCATATTGGATTTTAAGTTCAGATATTGAAAAGAAGTGCTCAAACCCCCCAAAACCTGCCCCAGTGATTACCTCCATTTCTCCTTTTGACCACCCAGAGAATAAAAAGACCATCGATGTGGCCAAAAATCATTAAAGCTTCGATCCATTTTGGTCATTTCCCTGAAATTTGTCTGTGAATCTTCTATGAGGAATTTGTCCATGAATGATTTTATGAGATAAAGGTACTAAGGTTCCTTTTCCAGAGGGAGGGGGTGTGTGTGTGTGTGTGTGTGTGTGTGTGTGTGTGTGTGTGTGCGTGCGTGTGTGTGTGTGTGTGTGTGTGTGTGTCTTACCCAGGGTGATTCCATTTGGCCATTGGATGTCCGTCGCCACCAGAACCTGTCTGTCCACGCCGTTCATACCAGATTTCTCAATCTTGGCAGGCTCCCCCCAGTCAGACCAGTACAGAAACCTACAGGACCACCACAGACATCAGATCTGTATATTTACGTTGTCAAGTTAAGATAAAAACCTCAAATCAAACCTCAAATCAACCCACCCAGACAGCGGATCCACAGCGATGGATGCTGGTTCTTTGAGGCCTCTGTTGAACAGAATTTTCTGTTTGGTTCCGTTGAAGTTGGCTACAGAAATGGTTTTGGTGCCGAGATCAGACCAGTACAGGTTCTTATAGATCCAGTCCACGGCAATTCCCACAGGAGTCTGGACGTTGTCAATGGCTTTGTTGTGGGTGCCGACGTCCCCTCGTTTGTCCAGCACAGTGCTGTGAGGAGGAAGTCGTCAGTTGAACAGTCACATGTCCACATTAGTTTAAACTCCTCTGGCTTTATTTCCCACAAAACCTCCAAAAGCCCGATATAAACAACAGTAAACACACTTTAACTAAAAGACATTGATGTCACAGGACAACTTTGACCTGCTGGTGCTAAATGAAGATTCACTAGGGGATCTACCACATTTCCTGGCAAACCATGCAGCTTCTTTGTGCTCTGCTGTGTTCCCTCACATGCCTCTGTTTGGGGTGCGTGTGTTACCTATAAATAGCCCTCTGGCCCAAGTCAGCCCAGAAGATGGTCTGCTGGTCAAAGTCTGCATCCAGAGCCACTGTGTTCCTCTGCTGCTCCACGATCTGAGTGTACTCCTTCCTCTCCAGACCCAGACGACGGACGTCTCGGCGATTAGTGAAGATCAGGGAGGGCTCCTTACCTGAGGTCAGGAGAGACATGGTTAGAGATGGAGAAGGTCAATCTGACAACTCATGTCTTCCAAGTGTTCCTCAGGTTGCTGTTCCACTTGCTGGAGACCTTTTAGATATGATTAGTGGATTTAAATGTTTAAGATCCAAGTCTCATGTCACCCAGAATCTGTCTGAACTGAGCAACCCAATAACCAATTTGTTGTCCAATTCTGAGTAAAAAGTCCAAATGGTGATTTTTAATAAGATTAAAAAAGGACCATGCCAGTGTTACTAAATGTCAAGGTTAGTTAAAACTCACCTCGTCGTTAAAGAGAAGTCAGAATTAAATGGTATGGTCCTTTAAGATTAATGTGGTGCAATGCAATAGTAATCCATCACGTTTAGAAAAACAAACCACCTGATGGATACAGTGATGGTCTTTGTCAACAGGCAGAACAAAAGTCTCCTTATGCAGAAAAGAGCAAACAGCATGTGATCAGCACACGAGGGGATGACATCTCCAGTGGCAGCACAACACCAGAGCCCTTTATGATGGTCACATATGTGAGGTTCATTCCTACAACCTGGGGTTATTTTGATCTCTTTTGTTTTCTCAACCCAGCTCTCACTAAAGAGAGGATTTTGGTCACTTTACTCGTGTAGTTGCCCACGCTGGGATTAACAAATCTGCTTTTAAGATTTAAGCTATTAATCCTCTGGTTAATTATGGACTTCATTGTGTAGGAAGCTTGTAGTGTGTGGGTTAAAAAATATCTCTCTACCACACCAACATATGATGTGCATTTTTCACCATTACTCAAATTCTTGTTTTTAATAAAATACTAACAATATTCCCTACGCAGGTCTCCTTCAAGAAATGCCATTATTAAAATGATTTATTCATGCATAAGGTCGGTCTGTGCTCACAATGAGGCCAGTGGGGTATCAAACAATTTACACAGCTGCAATTTAACTATGACGGCAAATTACAAAAAATCGCTTTTTTATAACAAGCGATTGTTTTTCAGGACATTTTGGTAATTCTGTCATTTTCCAGGACTTCATGAGTTGAAAGTTGCATTACCCACTCAAATGCCAGCTAAGTGACCTATCTAAAATTAAAAGGAGCAACAATAGGTCATAATGTTACAATTGACTTGAAAGCCATTTAATATTTTGTCTAGCTACATTGTAATTGGTTGTACTGAGAAGTGTCTCCACTATTTATCCACTCATATCAATGCAACAGCAGTTTCAGTCAAACCAAATAATTTAACAGGAGCCTGTGGTGCAGCTCACTGTGGTGCTTCTAAAGACATCCACATAGATGCTCTACTGTACAATTCTGTCATCGTTTTCTTGAGCAGAAATCAAGTTAAAGCCTGAGATGGGAAAAATGCAGTAAACATTTGGAGTAATACTTCAGTATCTCATATTTCAGGTATCTGTATTCCCAGCTGTTGACTCACCGACAGCCTTGCAGACTCCGGTGGTCGGATCCATCTGGTAACCGTTGTGGCATTCGCACTTGTATCCGCCCTTCAGGTTGATGCAGATCTGACTGCAGATGCCGGGATTCAGACACTCATTGATGTCTGCAGAGAGAGAGAGAGAGAGAGCGAGGATCCAACACCTTTAATAAGAAAATCTGCTGGGTACTTTAATTGGGCAATCAGAAGTTTGCAAATGGCTCTGCTGCAATCACAAACCATTTGGGTTGATTATTTGGCTTATTGGATGATTATTTTTACAAAGACCTTCCCAGAGATGGTTGTGTGATGGCAATGTGACCACACAGCAGGCACGGCATTAAAACTGCCTTTACCTTACTTGTCAGTTTGATCTACTACGACACATTCCGTTAAACAACAAAAACAAAAAACAATTTTAGGACCAATTCACTATAATTCAGACCTAATCAAGAAAATTGCACGCAACATAAAATCCCTGCAGCTCCGAGCTTTACGACTTAGCCCTTGGCTAACGATGTGTGGGGGACAGGTTATGTGTCTGATCTGACAAAGGGCAATAAACAAGCGTTGCCTGAAAGTCAATTTACGCTTGCTGCATTAATTCCTGGAGCATGTTATCAGTCTCTTACAGAACATCTGTCCAAACGCATCTCACTGCTGGAGTGACCTCAGGAGGTCATGGGTGGTTAATTAAGTCATCTTGTAAAAAGGTCTTTCTGTGAGGGCTGTGAAGTCCAAACTTGGGCTAGAGAACATCAGATTTACTATTTTCACTAGATGGGGGTGTAGAAGTCAATCTGTGAGACGGGTCTCTAAGGACGTTGATTCAAAGCTACCCTGTCGTGATGAAAGGCCCATTCTTTGACACAGGAATGTCTCTGCAGTATCTTATCCATGTGGTTGTTAATTATTAAGGTTTTAAACGAGCAGGGATGTCCTGGCCTTGCTACAGCTATTACTCCTACTGCTAAAGTAAACTACTCATGAAGTGGACACCTGTCAATGTGTCAATACATGGATACAACTATGGTGAAGATCTCCCAAGTCCATTGTGAACCAACGTGAGTTTGGGATAGACAAATTAAAAAATTATACCTATATGTTTTAGCAACAAGCTGCTCTCAACAGCATTACATGTAAATATGCAGATGTTTCAGTGGTTATTTTATACCTGAGCTACCAGTGGGATTACACACATTTCCCAATATCCAAAGCAGAGATTGGCTCAAGAGCAAAACTCGGCCGGATCAGCACCTGCTGAACATTACCGAGAGGATTTGTACTTAAAAAATTACATTACACTGTCAATTACATGACACGCAACTGAGGCCAGAATGTACAATAAAAATGTTTAAAAAAATCAGTAGTCAAGGCACAACACCAACCGTCTCACCCAGTCTGTTGGATTAAGGATTTCTGAGACAAAGAAAACATCTTCAGGCTCAGATTCTCTCCAGTGTTGAGGTTTTCTTTTTCCAACCATAAAGAACAATAACCTGACAAGACATTGTGATTTTGGATTCATTCTGAGCACTTGAGATGTTTAAAGAGCTGACAGTTCTGTCTGATCCACTTTCCATACAACCGAGGTTTATGGCTGCCAAGAAACAGAAGCACGTCAGTGAACAACAATGGGGTGATTTTTACTGGGGGGGTATGTGGTAATGTTGAAACGTCGCTGACTAGGGACATACCAAATGCTTTTGTCGTATTTCTTATACGATAAATGAACAAAATTTAAATTTGAATATATTTTATATATTTTTCTTTCTTTGCTCTTTTTTCTTTTTAAAATAAAAACGGTAAATACCGACAATTATGAATTGAACCCAATGCAAAGGAAAGATGGCCTACCTCCGCAGGTCTTGTGGTCAATGAGCTGAAGTCCAGGTGTGCAGTCACACTCAAAGCCAATCACCATGTCTTTGCAGATGTGAGAGCAGCCACCGTTGTTCAGGAGACACTCGTTTAGATCTGAAAGCACACAAAACTGGGATTTGTTGTAGCTGTGAGAGTTATCATGCAAGCAAAACACACAAACCGTAGATACAATCCTTAATACGAAAAAACATGTTGCACTTGTTTCATAAAGGCATTTTGACAGTTCACATGTGACAGAGATCAGAGTCTGGACTCAAACTGAGGATTTTGTAATGTTATTTTGTGTGGCTGATTGAGTCGGTCTAAAAGACTAAAAAAAAAGTCCCTTCTTTCAATTCAATAAAAGCAGGCAATGCACCAATATTATTCAGTTCATCACCAGCTGTACAACATTACATAAAAAAAAAGCTTCAGCTTTTTGGCATATCATGGAAATGATCAATTTAATGGATCAAGCTTTTTCACTGAACTGTGGTACAATTCAGACTCAGGCATTCAGTGTCTCTGATTGTGGAAAGCATAATTTGGCCGAGTTCTTTGATCCATGAAAGAGAATTATTTAGAAGTACTGTTTGTTCTCCTGAAACGCAGGACTCTTTAAAGCTGCACGAGGTGGAATTTCAAATGAAAATCCACATTATCAGTAGAAATCAATATGCAAAAAAAGAGGAATGCCATGTAGTTTTATTGTGTTTGCCCAAATTAAACTCTTCTTTCAGGTACGGACACTTCCCTGCCCATGACAACAGACAAGTGAACTAACGAAAAAGCAATCTATCTGCTGAACAGTGTGACCCGTCCTCCTCCTTTTCTTCACTTTGGTGCATCACGCCAATGTACAGAATCAGCATTCTGGGAACTCCAGCTAGTTCAAACCGTTTCATGTTGCTGACATTTAGAGCCGGTCGCTCGGGAAGCACGACAAGACATGCAGATTACAAAACACTGGGATGCTCACAGCTCGAAACTAAAAGATCATTTCTATTTACACAGATTCTACTGCAAACGTGAAAGAATTTACAAAAATACAACACGATCAAATCTAAATTTGTTCTGCAACTCAGTTGGGATCAGTTGATCAAATATCAGATTTTGGAATGACTTTTTTCAAGGACCAGACCTTGAAAATAAATCATCATGGACCCGTGTTAAAATGTTTCCGGCTTTAGATAAACATTAGATATTTGACAAAGTTTAACTCACTGCATTCCTTGATGGGTTCGTCGCTCCAGTCAGGACAGTCTCTGGCCTTGTTGCACACTTTGCTCATCTCGATGCACTCCCCGCTGCGACACTTGAACTTCTCTGGTCCGTTACACTGAGTCACTGTGGAGAGATGCAAAGAGTTCTGTGTTCAGAGGAATAACTGCTCATATGAGACAGTTTAAATACAACACCTTCCTAGGATACAGGCCAGCTTCTCCATTAGGTGCTTTCCTGCGTTTTACAGGGCCAGACTAGCGGTTTCAAGTCTTCATGCTAAGCTAGTCATCACTGTAAATAAGACAAAAGACATGAGTGCAGTACTGATCTTATCTCACCTCAAATTATTTGCTTTTTTGAAATTAACAATCAAGTCTATTTCTTTAAGGTTGACATGTTTACTAAAGCTTCAAACTTTACAACTTCATATACACTTCAGCATGCCAGAGACTGATTCCAGGCTTGAACGTGTGAGATAATCGGATATTGTGTATAGCCTTGCAGGTAAGAAAAACATGACGTTTGAGCGTCACCAAGAAAACCAGTTGAAGATCTTCTGTTCTCACAATGGCAGTAGCTGTGAACAGTGATGATCCTCTCAGCAGTCTAAATCCACAACAAACGTGTCACTCCTCCGAACAAGAACAAACAAACCCTTTTTTTTGGTACATTTTCTTCTAGATGAGCACACAAATACAACACAGCAGTGGATTGTTGAAAAAGAAAAAAAAGCCTGTCAGACATCACATCACTCAGAGCAAAGAGACAATCCGAACACAATGTATTCACCAAAACAGAGTGAGCCGAAAGTAAAATTCTTCTGATTCACCTGACAATGCCCAAAGGGTACATAAATAAATACAAAAGTAATTTGCAAATCTGCAAACACACGGAGCACGTACTGTTTTTGCAGTTGACCTCATCTGATCCATCAGAGCAGTCTCTGTGGCCGTTACACTGTCTGCTGCCCACGATGCACTTCCCATCGTCACATTTGAACTGGTCCGGTCCACAAGTGCGTGCAGCTGCCAGGGACACACAGACAAAGTTACACGTGAACGAAGGCTGAAACAATGATTTTGTTCATTCAAATCACACATCAAACAACCATTTTAATGGCGGATCAATAACTTAAGTCCTTTATCAAATAATGTGCATGGTTTGGGAATATCCAAACACAGTAAAGTTGATTGTGAATGATATAAAATGTAATCCGCGTCAACTTTTATTTATGTATTTTTTTTTATTTCAGGCCAATGTCACATCCCAAAACTCCCAATTGCATGTCTATTACTGACTGTTGGCAATCTTAAGCATTATCACTAAAAGGAAGATCAACAAATACTAAGTTTAAAACCACCAATCAATCTGCCGAGGTAACAGATGAATGCGATTAATGATTAATGTGATGACAGCTGGTCTGTACGTACGGCAGTTGGCTTCGTCGCTGCCGTCCTTGCAGTCAGAGTCTCCATCACACCTCCACTTCTTGTGTATACACTCTCCTGAGCGGCACTGCATCTCACTGGACGAACACTTGGCTGGCGGCGTCGGGTGACGGCCGCAACGAGACGGAGACTCATCGGACTGGTCCTGGGGGGGACAGACACGAGAATTTGATTAGACTGAAAAACTAAGTTTAGCACTCTAAACTTACAAATAGCATCAGATCGCAAAACAGCACATCTTAAAGTTAATATAATCATGTTAACCCCATGATTTCCTAATGTTTATAAAAGGGAAGTACCGGGTTAAATGTGTCCTAATGGACAAAAAGTATGAGATCAGCAGGTTGATCTTTTTCTTCAATAATAAAACAATATATCAGATTCAGAGCATTAATGCAGCAGCAAACTACTATTTGCTATATAAAGACAGTGGAGTAATGTCTACCTGTACAGTGAATGAAGACACTCCCTCTTTGTTGTAATCTGAGTTTCTCTCCGATTTGTTGGCATGCCTGGTATGTCAACCATCACATATTAAGCACATTAAAACTACACACTACACAGATATCGGCCACCAAAGGCAAGCGCCGGCTTCATTCACAGAACTTACAGGTGACACGGGGGGACAGCTTTAAGTACTCAGATCTCACAGATGAGTTCCACTCTAACCAGAATCAAAACTTGGCAGTGGATGGAATGGGATTAAGAGGAGCAGTGGGAAGAGTTTCTCACACTTTCATCATCTCAGTAAGTCACCGACTCATGTGGGAGCAGATTAACGCGTGATGAAGTGATTGCGTTTGTAGCGCCATGACTGTCAACACTAGAAGCAGGACTGGCTGGGTGAGACGGAGCATAAGAACGTACAACAATGACCGCGAGTTAAATACTGGTGGGTGTGAGCCTCAGTTTGTTGGTTTCATTTTCCTGAAAGCATGTCACAGTGCTAACCACACAGCCAATTAACAGGTAACAGACTAATTACAGACTACTCTGTTGTGTGAGGAAACGTGTAGGGTGTGTGTGTGTGTGAGTGTGTGTGTGTGTGTGTGTGTGTGTGTCAGGTCTATAACCACAGGGTGGTGTGAATACTAAACTTGCAGAACCGGTTTGTGTGCCCAAGGATGATATACTGGACAGTTCAATAGAGTGAGGCAAAATCTAAAATAAAAAAATAATAAATAAAAAGGTGTGTGTGTGTGTGTGTGTGTGTATGTGTGGGGGGGGCTCTATTGCTCTATTTGACTTTTACTCTGTACTGCTTTGCATTTGAATGTACTTGGATTTAAAATGATTTCAAATCTTGAAAATGAACAGACTGGAATTTCTGCCTTTGCCAACCTGTCCAGCTGCATCGTCATACTTGGCATATGAATTCTTGTGTTATGACTAAAAAGGTGTTTTGTGAGGGCACAGTGAACTTTGACCACCTAATTCTAATAAAGTCATCCTTGTGTCCAAGTGAAGAAATCCCCTCCAGGGTTTCCTGAGATATCGTGTTTATGAGAATAGCCATAATGCCTCTGGTCACTACTGAAGCTGCTACAAGAGGCGTAAAAATAAAAAAAAATAAAAATAAAAATGATAACCACCTGCTTGTGCTTTCTCTGAGAGAACGAAAACACAGGTGGATGCTGAGCCTTGTGCAAAGTAAGGAGGGGGAGGATGAGGGCAGAGTTTATTGTAAACTCCAACAACAACAACTTCTCTAACCAGAGGCGAGATCTGACATTTCAGAGAGCGTTTCTATGGGGAGGACAATAGACAGAGCGAGAGGCTGTCTCTCACACACACGCACGCACGCACGCACGCACGCACGCACGCACGCACGCACGCGCACGCACACGCACACACGCACACACGCACACACGCACACACGCACGCACGCTTGGTAAAACTGAGGTCACCAGAGATGAGGGTGGAACTGCTTCCCCTGATCCACACACCTTGCCAGTGGGTGAAAACTGTGCCAGATACACTTGCGCTCCTCTTCTGCCAACCTACTCAGCCCAGATTCAAATTCAGAGAGAAGAAACATGAATTACATGTTTGCTCTACTTCCTGAGACCGCAAATTGAGCCAAAACATTGACTGCACCTTCGGCAAAACTATCCAAATGACAAGTATATGCTCTTGCAGAAGTCTTTCGAGACTGGGCTCGAGACAAGAGGGGACAGAGCTTTTGCCTCCCAAGGCCCTGGAAAGTCCTGCAGGGAGAATTTAGGCTGGCTGAGCCAAACATCCGATCCTACATGTTCTTGTCACGCTCCTCTAGTGTATTCAGTGGTTTTTGTCAACCATCCAATCAGGCTTCTCAGAATTTTGCTGTCCAAATCTGATGCAATAATAATTGCATGACTGAAATAAAAAGGGGCACGGCTCCGATTCATGGATCATTAGCCAGGCCAAGTAAAAATGAGTCAGTCTGTAATTTCTTAATAAGCATTTCCACAACTGGTAATTTGTTTTTCAGAATGTGTGTGTGTTCATTTTATTGTGCATCCTCTTACCTGGCAGTCCACGTCGTCATCACACACCCAGCTGGCCGGGATGCACGATGAGTTTCCACACTGGAACTCACTGGGTCCACATGACGACGGCGCACACTCCACCTCATCAGAGCCGTCGCCACAGTCGTCCTCGCCGTTGCACACAAAGTTACGGGAGATGCAGCGGCCACTTGCACACGTGAACTCATTTGGAGCACAGGTGATGTTACCTGGAGGGAGTTAAGGCAGACTATTTACAACAAGCACAAGGTCACAAGCCATTTTACAAGATAATTATAGTCCGATTGCTTATGTGCCCATCAGCAAATTCCTAAGACAATCCCAAAATGTGTCTATACCATGAAGAATTTGTGTTTGTGACCCAAGACTGCTATCGCTGTGTGACCGAGTATATCAACAGTCTTTCTGGGTGGTCATTTACATTTTTGTTGCATGAAGTCAAACGAGCATCCATGCATCTTCACTTTGCAGTAGAATTATACTGAAGCCCAGTGATGCGGTCATAGGAAAACTGCAAGTCAGTTTGTCAAATTCAGGGCTCCAACTTTACAACTGGTAGCACTGGTGCCGCTTTCTCAACTGGTCATACCAACTCATGATTTGGTCGAACCCTTTATTAGGATTACCTACTGTACATATTTGACGCTACATTCCAGGGAAACATTGTACTTTACTTAACTATATTTACTTATAAGTACATGGAATGCAATGTACTGTTATAGTAAATTAAACCACCCATCCTAGAGTGATATTAGCTCAATATGCCCATTTGGGTGCAGTCTGGAGCCCTGAAATGTGTATCTCCCCGGTCAAACAGAAGTGCTGTTACTGCAGAAACGTTAACAGCTCTGCGGTGAAGGGGTAGGTTGCAGAAAGTCAAGTAAAAATCACAGCACATTACAGTTGGAACACTAACTACATAGTTGCAAACGGCCCAGGAAGCCATGTCAGCACAACAACAGTGTCAGAAGCTTCATGTTATGTGTTTGCATGGATGAGCAGCAGCACACAAGCCTGAGCTTACCATGCATGATTTATGCATGATTCAAAGTCACGCAAAACTTCAGTTGAACGGTGAAGTCGTGGAAACTTGTTTAACATTTGGCATCTGATGAATGAATTTGGTTTTGGCAGGTGACCTGAAAACACGACCTGCCTGAATAGTGCCAACTGTAATCGTTATCTATTGTTGCAATGAAGGGAAATCAAATGCTACAGCATACAATGACATTGAGACAATATTGTGGAAAACCCCCTTGCCCAAAGCAGATCTATGAATGGGCCAAACCGCAAAACAAACCCATGGATGATAAGGCCTGCCCCGCAAGGGGATTGTGGCTGGATGACATCCATTTCCAAAAAAAGAGACTTAATATAAACAAAGTTGACAACATGTGTCCTCATTCTAAGCAGCTGATTAGCATCTTCAGCCAAAGAAGACCAGACAAACTAGTAGTATATTCTGCTTCAGTATTGAAATATACATATCAATGATGCACAAATGCGATATACAGCACTGGCATCAGTCCTGACATAGCTCCTTGTACTCAACATTGACGTGTTATAACGGCATTCATTGATGGGATCATCAGACATGTAAACCGTAGAAACCCAATATTAATCATTACTCATTAACTAAGTATTCATATGGTCATGTTAAAATTCTACATAAAACTAATTTTGCCTTCATTTAAAATGCATATTTCTGATCTGGCAGGCGGAGCTGGAAAAGCGGTTCTGGGGAGAGGGGCCTCTGGACTGCCTTGCTTAGAAAATGAATGGAGACAATTTAGCAGCATGCTACAGGCAGCTTTAGCGTTTTCTGTCCGATCCAATTATTTTAGTTTATAGTTATCTAGGCAGCGCTCCATGCTTTGCACAACAGGCTGTTAGTGTGTTTATGCTGCACAGTGTTAAGGATAAACAGCTAGAGGATGAGAAAGTAATTGATGCACATATCCATGAAAGTGTTTCACTGCTCGAGTACCAAACAGCTGTTACTCTTAAGTAGTACTTTGATCACTTCTGGAAAAAAAATGTATCATTGTACTCCAAGCCACAACAAGCCTCGTGTTTGTGCAAAAAGGTTTCAGTCACTGGACAATATGAATCAGACAGAAGGGTATTGAGCACAGCTGCAGCTCAGAAGGATTTAATCTGAAATGTATTTTGTGAATCAGGTGCTACAGGGGCGTCCGTTTCAGTATTCAAGGCCAGATGATGGATCTGCTGCAAAAGTGCAGAAAGTCCAATTTCAAAAATCTATAATTATGTGGCATTCATTCACTTGAATTTGCAGGACAGCATTTTTTTTTTGCAGCTCTCAGTATCCCATAATCCATAGTGCTAATAGGCAGGCTAATTGTGTACAGCCGCTCCTTGTCAACTCAAGGTCAGAAAGTGTCTTGTGGCCACATCGTAGGTCAGGCCTTTGCCTTCAAGTGTTCATCAATCAAAAGAGCATGACGTGATCTGGACAAATCAAGAAGCCACAGCAGGATGTAGATGATGGCGGCCAGGTTGTCCTCGTTAATCACAGGGCATTCTGGGTAAATCACAGCTAGATGGATATGCATTGCGAGTGACAACCCCTACTTGAACATGGGTAATCACAAGCTTCCCCACTGCATTTGCCATTTTGTCATCTGACTGCAATGACCTGGTAATAAACTTTGAAGCCTTAAGAACATTCAGGTCATCACAGTTTAAAGTTAGACCATTAGGGTAGAAGGTTCAGCTCGGCCTCCCAGTCCTCTGAAAAACACGTTTATGGACCGTGGATCCAACACATGGTCAGCCAAGCAGGAAAGACATGCTGCCTGTCATTCCATCATGTTAAATGATTGCTCTAAATGCTCTGGCACACTTCTGGACAAATATCCCTCCCATGATAACGTGCGCTTGTCCACCTACCACAGTTGACCTCGTCCTCTCCGTTGTCACAGTCCTTCTCTCCGTCACATTTCCAGAAGATGGGGATACACTGGGTGGAGCCCGCTCCACAGCTAAACTCATTCACACGACACGTCCTCATGTCTGCGTGGACAAAAGCACAAAAGGAATTATTTTGATACAGAACAAAAAACGGATATACATTTAAGAATTGCTGCTTAAGAAACCCTAGAGGTGATCTGTGATGCTAATGCAAAAGTATGAAAATAAAGTGAAGCAAAACGTTCAAGCTTTATCATGCGTACAACCATTAGTATATCAAGAAAACAGTGTAAGTGAATTTCAACCCATTTGACCTGATCTTTTTTGTCAATTAAAAAACAAAATTACAAAAATAATTATGTCCAGATAAGACATATCAGTCTTTAATATCAGTCACCAGTAGGTCAAACTCAAGAGCGTCTTGCATCATTAGCAACCACATTTTATCTCAGCATACATATTCATCCCACCATGCTTGCTTCCATAACATTTCAGCTTCTAGGCCTGGTTTGCCTCTTATCCCTGCGATCTTCCACTGTGACAGGAGATAAGCAGTGCGGCACTGAAATGAAAAAAAAAACCCTGAACGTACTGTGATAAGAGCTGCTCGGTGAAGCAGTAGATTAAGGTGGATTGAAAAGCAGCTCCTGCAGCTGCGTGAATTATTGACTACAAGGATGTAGTTTTGTTAACAATATGCTGCCAGATTTCTGGAGCCCGGTTGGTCCGTTACTTGAACTCAAATCGATGTCTAACGATGCATTGTGCTTTCTCTAGAGTCTTATGTAGTGATATTCTCCAAACATGCTGCTTGATGATGTCACGGTCCCGTATTGTAGTGGTTTGCCGATTCAATTAAATGGTTGGGCATCATTTGAAAATATTCACTATGGTCCCAATGTGATACACAAGTTTCAGTACCGACACTTTTTTAAAAAACTTTTTAAAAACACCTTAGCTCAAAGAATAAAACCTTTTTCCCCCCCCATCCAATTATAAAGCAAGGAATTAGTCCGTATATGCATGTAGGTGTACATGTCCTTTGCATACCTTGAGAACTAGTCATCTGATCGACAACACTGTGGGTGCATTTCTGGGGACCCGAGGACATGCAGTGTTTAAGTTGGTGCAATGTGGATATGCTAAAAATGAATAAACAAGCGATGGTGCTGTGTGGAGCAGCGGGGGCAGGGCTTCAGGGTTCTGCAGACTGAGTCCAGTATGTTGTCTGCAGGCTGCAACTCATTGGTATATCCAGCAGCAAATGTCCACTGTAGTCAACTTTACAACCAAACTCCTCTTCACTTCCCTGAAGTCAACAAGCATGAGGTTTTCAACAACACGGCATTTATGGGAGGCAATCAATTGGCCCGCCCCGAAGCACACTGATCGCTCAATGAATAAATGTTAATGAAAAAAACAAAACAAATGCAGCCGGTAAAGTTCGCTCATCTATTTCATACATAAATAATAAGCCAAATAAGCCAAACATTCAACTTTTGATACTTAGTCAATACTTGATGCCTTGGACACATTTGGGTTGATATTTTAGTTCAGTCCCACAAAAGTAGACAATGATAAAGGTTTTCACCAGATGGCAACAGTGTAAGCCTGTGTAAACAAAACAGAGATCAGCTTTAGTTAATGGAGAACTGAAATCCTGCTTGTTTTTTTTAAATCAATGAACAAGTGAACAGAAGCTGTAGATCACTTCCTTAATTCAACACTGATGCAAGAAAACCGACGTCAGCACGAACACAGTACGAGTCTCTCACACAGAAACTGCCGGGAGAAGGTTGTGCGCATGTACACACAGTTTAGATTCCATTCCCAGGTGCCAAGTCATGTGTAACAGCTGGTCAAACAGTACAATGACATAACTGCTACGGTGTGGCATGGCTGAACTGCACGTACATCGCTGCAGCTATGAATGGAAGTTAACAACACCTCTTAAAATACACACACACACACACACCACAAGGACAGACTGGAATGCTGTTGAAGTCCTTCAGTTGACCGACACACTTCCAAGTGAAAGAGGAAACAAGTGCACGGTTGTACCATTTAATCCACAGGAGCACAGAACCATGTCAGAAAGGTAAGGCGTCTAAAGAGGGAAAGATCAAATCGCAGAACAGCACTTTCACTTATTCTCTGAAGCTCTCAACTCCACATACTTAACCAAATACACATGTAAAAAGGGAAAAATGTAAACTAAGGGAAAGTTGGAAGAAGAGATTCTCTATTAGAAGGTCATAATTACCTGAAAAACGGCAGATTTTAACACTTATTACCCAAATGGTTCTAAGCAGGTGGAGTCTTGTGTGACAAAGGGTGGACCATAAATAGGACAGAGTGATCAACTCAAAATATTTAACAGGCTCAAAAAACAAGATTCAATTCAAATGAAGATGACAGAAGACAGGGGGGGCACAGTAGAGGTTTTTAAGGACCTCTTTAAAAAGGTTCAAGAAGGTTTGTAGCCGATGCAAGATCATGTGGGATATTAACTTAATATTAGAACAGAAATAGTGTTGCTTATCCAGCAGCAGCTACTTATTTTGCACTACACCTACTTTATTTTTGTCTAACACTAAGAACCGGGAAGGTCTTGGCAAAACACCACAGCCAACGGATTCGTATAACTCTGCTGCTTAAATGACTCCCCAAACTGTACCGCTCCCATTTTGGCAGAAAGCACCACAGATCCCAGTCCAAGAATGCAGGAGGGATTAGCCCCGACTCCAAGAAGGGTTGTTTTTCTCTCTGCCAGGAGGTAAAACATTTTTGCATTGTTTTCAAGTTGGTGAACTCAACCTGCTGTGTTGACACACTGCAGCAAAAGCCTGTTTTTTAAAAAGGAGGACTGCTCTGCAAAAACAAGTCTGGTTAAGTCGGGCTCTACTTCATATTCCTTCTCTGCCCAAGAATTTGTTTTGTATTATTTTTGCATTTCTTATTCTTCCTTTCCTCCATTCCTAACCAAAAACTTGGATTAGATTTCACAGAAATTTCCCCACAAATAGTACCCGGTACTTTTTAATGGTACCAAACAAGCTGAACCGATACCAAAAGGTGGAGGAATTAAAATGCTGCAGACCACCGATTGGTCAGAGAAAATAGTCATTAATGCGGTAACCAACCCTTTAAAATGGCAGCCCACAAATCGGCACCGTACACTAAAACATACAATTGACTAAGTGCAGTCATTACTCCATTTGGGTGCTAATGGGGGGCGACCGTTTAAAACAACAACAGTGTAGATGTGGCACTAGCTAAAGATGCACCGGTACAAGTTCGGGTCCGACACTTGACTCCTACTAATGAGTAATAACCGCATACAATACTACTACTACTACAGCAACTTGACCAACAGTCAGTTAGCCTAATAAGCAGCCCAGCTGCAACAATAATCCTGTGTAAAAACAGGGTGAATCCAAAACGGCTAATCTCCAGTTCACCCGTCCAGGAGAGTTAGCAGCTACAATGTTGGTTGCATTGTTGTAGACCCTTTCATTTCCAACACGTTCCATCGGTTTAGCTGCAAGGTTGTCAGCTGTGTGTAAGCCTGGTATTCTCTAGCAGGGTCCCCCCTCCCACGACACCACGTTAGCGGGTGTCAGGTCGAGAGAGAGCGTGGGTGACGTTACAGTAACATAGCTGTAGACGTAGCAGTGTGTACAGTGCATACCTAGATAAAGTATCAGTGTTTTTCTTCATTGAAAGGCACTGAAGGCTTTTTCTCTAAAGCTCCTACCAATAGAGTGTTGAGCCCAAGCATGCAGTTGAATGAGGAACGATTCACCAGTCGATCTCCTTGTGTGTGTGTGTGTGTCAATGTGCTAACCCTTACTTTTTAAAAAGGTGGTGGCACTGAAGCTATTCAATACAGTTATGAGTAATGTTTTCTTTAATTATCCTCCCGATGCATCTTTCGGTAGAGAGGTTAAGGTTAGTAAGATGACTTTTCTTTGATCATTCAAGCATTTATTTTGTTTCAAATTGCATCACATTCAGATGTATGATGAACTGGCATACCGTAGAGGTTAAGAACATGATTAAGAATACTTATTACTGAAATTGATTTAATAAACCCCTGCTGACAGTTTGTCTTTTCTACTGCTAAGATAAGTATATTAAAAAGAAACACGTCATCAACCCTCCATGAGGAGGAAGCTTTCTTTGTCCTCCACTGATACGGTTTCATCCTGGTACTTGGCCATCTTGGGAATAGAAGAGTTGGAAATAGACCTGAGGTTCAGTATTAAAAGGAACCATGGATGAAAGACACTAAATTCTGTGAATATAAAGCTAACATGTGTTTGATACCTTCATCTTTCCTCTGATGTTTATCTGTGCCTGAGGAGAAGCAGTCCATTTGTGTTCAGATCACAGATAGGCTTTCCATCAGCTCTCGATTCTTTGATTCCTAGAAGCACCTCAGCAAACCCTCACACGACAACTATACCATTTAAAGCTCAGCAGCTCTTCGTAGTTACATTTAAACAACTTATTTATTTGACAGGGCAGCTCACGGGGATGTCCTCACCCCTGCCGGCACCGCTTTCGAGTGTCTCACTGAATTTCTGCAACAGTGAGATACAGCTAGAAACAGCAGGAAGTCTCTACTATGCACTCGGATGGCCAGAAAACTCTGCAGCTGGTGGCCAAGACAACTCCAAGAGTAATTAACCATATACAAAAATGTATTCCCGTTTCTCCCCATTCATTTAAAGTAACTTTTTTTTGCCTGCCTGGACATGTGCTCTTCACTGCAGTTACAGAGACTGAGGTATGGAGGGCGATCCATCATCTGACCTCCAGGGGACACGTGTATAAGCCCTAATTACTTAAATGATGCTCTGCCTTGTTGTTAATCTACTTGTATGCGTTCTGCTGCCCTGCAAACCTCTGAATGAATCTATTCAAGTATCTGACCTTTGCACGCAGTCACTTGAGCTCGGAGTGAGTGTTGCGTCTACAAAATTGAAAGTCTTTAATCACATTCCCGGGCAACTGATTTTTAGAGGTCAATTACATGCCCCACATTTGACACAATCGAAGATAAGGGCACTTTTTAAATCATATTAAGGATGATATTGAAGATCTCCTACATCTTATCGTCACAATTCCAAATCCAGCTGACTAAACAATTACTGTACATATCGTATTCCTCTATGGCATAGAGCATCATTGTTGTCCAAAAAATAAATAAATCACACTAAAAAAAAATTTGAAATACATTGTTGCACAAGGTAATGGAGGGTACACCATTTTGACTATCAAATCCCACAAATGATGTGTAAAATTGTCTTAAATGCACCATTTACTCAAGACAAATTAATTTAATATAGGAACAAACAACTATTTGCTATGTAAAGATGTAGTGTTTTAATGTCTACCCGACTATGAAAGAAAGAAGTCGCTCTCCCTCTGTGTGTGTTGTTATCCAAGCTTCTCTGTGCTTAATTGTCATATTCTAGTCGTTGATAACGCCATTATAACGTAGCACCCACCCTCCATTTCCCCTTCAGGTAAACCCTGTCAACACTGTTGTCTTTTGCGCTGTCAGCACCATTACTTGTGAGTTACAGGCTCAGCCATGGCCATGTTGAGAACCGTTGACATAATAGATATGCTCCCAACCTCATATGTAGCTTTAAAATAAGCAATAAGAAACACTGCTTGCTGCTGACGACATTTGTACCATTTCCCAACCCAAAAAGGATATGCTAATTTTTATATTCCAGAAATCCAGAAGAATTTTTAGCATAATAGTTCAAGGCTGAAACTTATAAAAAAGGAAAATAAGAATTTGATTAATAAAAACAGTCCCTCTTTGACAGTGGAGTCTCTCCCAACCTCATAAACGGTAATAAAGTATCCCATCGCATCCGTATTATTGCAGAACAATAACGGAACTTCAACCACGATTAAGTATAGGTAAAAAAAAAAAAAGTCCTGAAATTACCAAGCAAGTCTCTTCTAAAAAGTGGATTTACATCACTGCATCTAGAGAAGCAGTGATGTAAATTTGATAATTGGAAAAATACTCAAGCAATGGTGTATATCTGGAGTCTGATGTGGAAAACAGCATGTGTGTGTTTAGTCAAAGGAAACCATCTACTCACGGCAGATTTCTACGCTCTCGTCGGACCCGTCCTCGCAGTCTGGCTCCCCATCACAGTGCCATCGCTTCGGGACACATTGGCCGTTGCGACACACAAAGTCCACCTCCATACAAGTCTTTCTAACTGGAGTGGGAGAGAAAAAGATGGATTCATTATACAGAGAAGAGGAGACAGAGACTGGCTTCATTTTCTTTAATGAAACACCCATTTCTTTAATAGAAACACATGAATAATGGGAAGAGAAGGGGGAACGAAGGCATACTCGCCACACCTCATGAATATGAATTTCAGTACACCAGACCGGAGCCTTTTATCAGGCGAAAAGGTCACGTTTGTAATTTGTTGCCTTCTGATAAGCAAAGCCCAAACTCCTCATATACATTCAAAACCATCCTCTGGAGTTGTGACTGGTGCATTAATTTCCCATCAAACAAAAAAAAGGGGAAGATAATGTAAAACGCATAAAAGGAAAAAAAAAAGAGTGCAATTACAAGTGGAAAAAAATGGAGGTAGATGATATTTCATATGTATCCACACCCCTTTCCTAGCCATCAGCTGGTGACCCATCGGGGGCTGCCAAACCCAAGATTGGGAACCTCTGCCCTAATAACACCGTTCACATAACTGTACTTAAGTGGCTTAGCTGCTGAGCTGGAGAGATGAATTATACGCACATTACAAAAAAGGTCCAAGGCTATCAGTACAGCATCATTCAGAAAGAAGAGCGCATAAAGCCGGGGCATTTCTCCACAGTTTATTCAAGAACACCATTTCAATCCTTCTTGATCTTCGTCAGGTTGGAATATGTTAGACTGAAAACATGCCCGTATTTATAGATAATGCCCCAGCAAACGAGCTCCATGGCAGGTGTGGCTCATCAAAAACACCAGCATGATAAAATGATCACAAACAGTTACTCAATTAACTACTGAGCTGCCCACTAGCTTCCTGTCTGAGATTTACATTTGATTTGTTCAGCCAACTTGCAAAATTAACTACAGGTGAGTAAATGGCTCTTTAAAATGAACGGCCTCCTAAACCTGCCACCTCCTGCAGCTTATTAAAACATGGTTAATTATGCAAGTTCTAATTATGAGAGGCTCTTTCAAATTTGAATTTTAATCTTCAAATCACAATGTGTATAAAACAATCAGTCCCATCTCCAGGTGAGCTTGGCCTTGTGCAAATGACGAAGACTTTAAAATATAGTCCAATGGAAAACTTATAAAACGTATAAAATATTCCTGATCGTCGGGAAGATCGACTTTGATGGATTGCAAAGTAGTCCAACATGACACAAACACTCCACGTCCATGCAGGGGATGGAGGACACCCTTTCCTCAGTCTCTGACCAGAATACAAACCCAAGAAACGACCAAATCTAATTTGAGATAAGACAGCAGCAAGTCGCAGCGGGCCTCATTATCAACCGTCTTTCATGAATTAATTTCTCATCTTTCACACGTCTCAGTTCCGTCTGGGTTAAAAGTCAAAGCGTCTGATTTTCCGCCGAGTGAATAAAAGAGTCAAACGCGGCTGTGAGAGAGTGTAAAGGAGTGAAACAGATTAAGTCCGTCAACACAAAAGCCACTGATCAGCTCCCGTTCTGATTGGTTGTTCGTGTAAACTCAAACATCCTCCATGTTTACCTCATGCATTGATACATTTAGGATAGTGCATCATTCCCACAGCACTATTTACTCAAAATGGGTATAAATCACTCCCATTTACACCAGGCTTTTATTTTGAAAATTCTGCTAGAAGTGTTGAAAAGTGGATTATACTGAATTTAGTATGTCAGCCATTCCATCTTTTACCAAATGCAATTAATGTGCTGTCATAAACGCTGTATATATTTCTATCCGAGGGGCTCTTCTGATCATCAGGATTTCCCCCTCATAGTGCGATCAGCTGTTTTTCCTCCCTTGCTTTCCTCCTTTTCCCCTTGCTTATGTCACTTGTTCTTTCCTCCCTCCTCGTCTCATCTGACCCAGATAGATGAGGGACATAAGATAGAGAAAGATCTGAAATGTATTGGACACATACACGCACACCCCCTGCTCTGTCGAATCCATATTTAGCTCTGCTCCGCTACCTTCACATCACCAGGTCATTCTGTCCCAAGGGATGCTGGGAAGTCTCCCGATGGGGCCAAGCTAACATGGTGGATTCTGAATGTCAGGTGACATCTATGGATCTAAATGTGAAGGAGTGAGAACATGTGCCATCTATTATTTATATAGATGGCTGGGGCCAGTTCCGTTGCCAAGATGCACACGTATACTTCCTATGATGTCGGCTGTAAAAGGGCTCTAAAACAACTGTATGCATCATAAAAGCAGGGAACGCCATCGGTGCAGCAGACTAAAGTATGATATAAAAAGTTAATCCGGCATACTGTGAGTATGCTCTAAGTAAGAAACCATTACTAACTTCATTTACATTTTATTTCACTCATTTTATTTCACTCTTTCAGTATTTGCACTCAGGAAACAAAGCTCAGTTGTAACCAAGATGGATTGTCATCAATCTGCCCACTCCATCAAAAGTCACATTAACCGTTGAGATACATTTCCAGCCCACATGTGGCACAACAGCAATTGAAATTGTTAATGACACAGAAGGAATAGTGTCAATTAAAATGTGTGCAACTGTAATAGTTATAAGTCCATTAGGTCCAATATGCAAGAAGAAGATGCATTTATGATGAAAGTTAAAGGATACGTCTTTAAAAAAAAAAAGAAAAGAAATTACCAACAATATGTAATTCCCTCTCTCAACACTTGGACTTCACCGGCCCGTGGTTCTTACTATACGCAAATCTTCAAAACCCGTTTCATTTTTAGGCATTGTTATTGTATTGTACTTTTTGAGTCAAACAGGAGTAAATAGTGCATTTGATGGAGACTTTTTGTGTTCCAGCAATTATTCACAGACTTTAGACTTTAAGACGGTGCTTATAGGATTGTCTCAAATTAAAAGACAGTGTGCGTGTCCATGGTAGTGAAGGAATACGACAGATGTGTGAGCGGAGCGTCAAGCGTCTCACCACAGGAGCTTTCGTCACTGCCATCGGTGCAGTCCTCGTCTCCGTCACACTGCCAGACGGAGGGGATGCAGCGACCATTTCCACACTGAAACTGGCTGGCTTCACATTCCGTCTTTGTACCTACAGAGGAAGACACACACACACACACACACACGGCATGAGCAAAACTGCAGTGATTATAGTCCCAAATGTGTTCATAATCATCATTTACCAGTCATTTCATTTACTTTGATTTTTGTTGAGTCTTAAAACGATTCCCAGCTGTGCCGTACTTTACAAACACATTTTTCAAACGTAACTAGCTGGCACTTGGAGCAGATCTCAGCCACCACTGAGCCTGTGTCACGTTTTCACAACAGCACCTCCGTTAACCTCCGCCATACTATTAAAGGAATGGTGTGAAATAACTTCCACCCAGCTCCACTTGTGTAGATGACACCAGAGAACAGCCAGTATGAGGTCCGATTTGCACAACAAACTGGAGAGGAAAAAACGTTCTTGAATAATATATTTTGGTGGAGAACTAAAGCAGAGTGTCCTCAAAATCTACAGATTGCTTCTGACGACAGTTGAACAGATGTTCCCCTGTAGACATTTTCAACACACCGAGCTGTAGTTCTCCACTAAAACATTTATGTCACTTCATCTTCAGCTGCATTTGCAAACACAGGGAAGTGAGTTCAGACATCAGCAGTGTACTCATATCCGAGTCCCCTCATTTACATATAGGTGAAGAAATACATAAATTAAGACAAAAAATGAAGGGAAATGAATAGAAAAATAAGTAAATATGAAATAAATGAAAAATAATGATGAAAAAAAGTTTGATTTATGCTTCAACGTCTGGGCATCTTGCCCAGTTAGAAATGTCTCTATGTGGAACAGTTCAAACAAACCAGCTTAAACAACAACAAGCTAAAAAGTGGTTAGTCTAAGATCATTCACTTCATTGGTCAGTACAAGAGTAAAGGTTAAAGAATCGAGCAGGGGGAAAGAATACGCAGCTACGATATAAGTCACGGCGTCAAAGCAGCATCATTAGCTGAGGTCAAGGTGTTCCAATTGTAACTTTTTCCTCAACAGGGGAGTTGGCTTTTGTAGTGCAATGTGCAGTCCTCAAGTAACACTGTCTGACCTCGACGACGGCAGAGTCTGGACCGTCTGTCCAGGTGGGTAAATAGAGCACACGGTGATGACAGAAGCCCAGGAGAGGTCGCAGATGCATCGCTGCACCAATAAAGAGCTCATCCACTTTACATAAAAATCACATCACAAGTTTGCCTGTGAAAACGTTTAGAGTGCTTTTAAGGAGACAATTAAACTGCATTTAGCCACTGAAACGCCACGATGAAGGAAACCGTTTTAAGTGGGTCAGCGGCTTCTTAAGGGAGAGAAACATTCCCTTTTGATCTGATTTGAACCTGAGCAGCCCTTAACTCAACAAGCAACACACAACTCAAGGCCTGCATGAATTAAAATGGTACCCAAGTTATAAAATCTATGGTTCTCTACAGATGTAGCCTCAGGAGCCTCCAGTCAAATAACTGACCCCCAACAATGCTAGTCCACCATCGTCACAGCACAGGAGGAGATAAATATACAGCCTGCAGACTCTCATTCAACTACGACTACACCAGCTGTACAGCCATGTTCGCCAATAGAGTACGCCGACCTTTAATCCATCCACATCACCATTTCATATCACAATCAAGGCATAATGGATCACAGCACCTGCATTTTAAATCTCAACAAAATGAGCCCATCAACCCATCAAACAAAAAAACACGGACGTCATACAGGCAGATAACGGGGAGAGGGACACAACACGGAGCTCGGGAAAACCTCCCTCAGTGAGAAAGTTCATACTGCATACAACGGAGCTGCAGCTCAAGATTACAGACCGCCTAGCCAACTGGGACTGCAACAAATGCCGGATTTCATTATTCCGACAAATACTAGAAGATAAGAAGAGTTTATAACAAATTCCTGGAGCACAGAGTGCCATCTTCCAATTGCTAATTAAATTTCTTTTTCAGAACAAAAAGTTGAGAAGCCTAAAGAAAGAAAAAAAGGCTACAAATCCTCACTGGATTTAATAAGATAGTTGATCATCAGAAAGTTAACGGTTTATAAAATAATGCTGAACCGCAATACTCTTGGCAATTTAAACAAAATTGCTCAGATATGAGGCTTTGCAACACACAACAAGAGGGTTTGGAAATAACTGCAACAATACGAGCCTCCATGGTTTCCATGAAACCAAGCGGCCATTACCAAAGACCATAACGCTGGGGCAAAGATGGCTACACAGGGAATTACAGGACTAAACGAGCTTAAATACAGAGTCAAAGAGGGTGTGAAAGAGGATGTTCTCATTTCTTCCTCATTTTTCTTCAGTATAATGAATGCAATGTCTTGTAGAGTGTGTGGTTGTGGTTTGTTCCTTGAAATCTGAGAGGAAAACAACCAGTAAAACCAGCCTCTTAGCACAGCCTGTGTATGACAAAGCCAATAATATTAAAAACACTGAGTAAGTAACAGTCTATTGATAAGATTATCCTCTTTAGGAAATATGCCAACAAATACAGATTCCTCCACCTATACGATCCCAGCCTTCCCTATTTACATCATAAATTAGTTGGAAACAAATGTTATCATGACCAAGATATTTCCTGGGGAAAGGAGGATATAGTTAAGGGAAAACATGACACTTCCTCCGTTTCTCTCTTCGTTTGAAGACCAGGAAAAACAAAAAAAGACAACACTCATTAAGTAAAGTGCTTTGAGAGCTTTGATCGGTGGAAGATCAATCAGACTCATCAGACTGAACTGAAACATTTTCAATACTCGGTGCCTGCCTTCTCGCCTGCTCTTTAATTCGGTCTTAGAGCGACAAAGCTGGCAGCCAAGCCTCCATGGCCAGCTCACCATCTGCAGCAGTAGTTTCGCTGTCTCCACCCACCCACGATATTCAATGTATAATGCTCTAAAAGCAGCAAACTTTACCACATGGGACCACTGTGACCCCGGAGCTACGTGTGTTTTCTCTAACATCCGTCTGATGCAAGCGGAGATCGTTGAGTGGAGAAGAAAAAGTGGAAGAAAGCCTCTATGAGCCGACTACCTCAGTGAATCAAGGTAATTACATAATCACAGCAATTGCACAGCAGTAGTCTCCTCCTTAGTGATGACACAGAGCTGAAAGTTACCGTGGTTCAAGGTAGAATGTGAACGGTTACCATGAGGAATATAATTATAGCAAGGTACACCTCATCATGCATGATACATCCGGCTGGCATCGCATGTGAAATCCAACGTTGGACTATAAATTAAAAAGGTACCAACTCCATTAACTACTTGCATAAATAAATCTAGTTTACATAATTAACCAGCAGTCCACAGGATTAATCAACAATGAAAAATGTTCGAGTCTTTTTTAAGACTTTGTCAACCAATGACTTGCAACCAACCATTGCACAACTTCTAGCTTTTTCCCCTTCTGACACATTCACACTTCAAAATTCATGTGGTATTCATCCGTGAAGGTTAGCTTGCTGAACAAAATGTGACAGCTTATTTCCTGCAACAATCAAAAAGGGGAAAAAAAATCCCATTTAGTAGGAACCAGTGATTCTAACAAAAATAAAATGGAACAAAAATACAAAAAGAAATACGACACTCATGCAGCACTGTTCTACAAATTACATATCAAGTCACTTAATAACCAAATTATCCATTCAGATTGGCGTGACCTTTCACAGTCTACTTCTACAACACTTAGTCCAGTTGTGTTGCAAAAGCACAAACTAAAACATTAGAAAACTCAGAAATAAACACCAGTCATAGTCATGAGCCTGACGCTCACTGCTGACGTACATATAATGCTGACGGAGTAATAATGACCATGTGCCCAGTGACCGCTTAGTTCTGTGTTGATCATAACACTTGCTTCTTTATGTAATTCACAAGGACAGCATTTTGAGTTGGGCTAATACGAAACAGTTCTGGGAACAAGCTATACTTTAATAAATGAATATAAGATATATTTAACGAGATGTTTTTCTTTAACTAAAGCGGCACGTCAACACTTGAAACGTACCAAAACAACGCGAAGAAATCCGGCATTCAATGCAAGCTTTCAATACAAGTACTTTCAATTGTTCATTTTGAAAATCTGTGTATCAAAATGTTTGCTAAAGTTACATTATAGAGTTAAGTTTCAACAGATTCAGGACAGTTCAGCATTACCCGACGATGTCGATGCAACAGAGAGCACTTAGCAGCTTCGCTAATCTCCTGTTCTGAAAGTAAAGTTAATGTGAAATGAAGTAAACTGGGTGTCTCATGAAAAGCCACTGTAACAAAGAACCCAAGAAGCAGAAAATGATATACTGCATTTTGTTTCTTTGAAAAAAAACCCCCAGTATTCTCTGGGGTTACCAGTCTAGTGTCTCTACCGAAACCCATCGACTTGCTGTCTGGAAAACTGCACACCCTGCACTTCAATCCAATCGGCACAATAACAGACTTCAATATTAACCTGACGGAGGCTATATAAACCTGTACAAGAGTATTCTCCTTTTCCCTGCAGTGTCAGACTCAATTGTAGCTGAACTCCAAACTGTACACTGCTCCCACATAATGCAGACTGAGGAAGCTTTCACCACATTGTCTTGCTGAGGCATGATAAATATCACTACTGCTATGCCTTCAAAATCCTTCTTTTGTGCGTCTTTCTTGTTGTCGTTTTACATAAATTACTGCAGGATTAATTCATGACGACTATAAATACATAACTTTGGAATTTGAAGTGCTAGAGGAAGCAACATGTCTCCTGTGGCTGCAGAGCACCATTTGGGAAGTTTGATTCTCCCCGACAGTGACCCTACTGCTATGCATGCAAATGCGTTGATCAAAAGGTCTATATTCACTTCAAGTGCCAATTATCTCGTTGCTGCTGTTAACTGAAGGTGAGATTTAAATCAGATTATTCCACATGATAATTATTCCCCTGCCACTACTCCTGTGGGTTTGAAACCATGGACTCAAACAGGCGTGAAGCTGCAACGAACCGTCTACCTCCCAAAATAGTAGATCATTGTGCGCTACATAAGTGCTGTCACACTGGAGGTCATGGTAATGCAATTTTCCCCAGTAACAGAAATGGTTGCAGTGTACTCCTCCTCCTCCTCCTCCTCCTCCTCCTCCTCCTCCTCCTCCTCCTCCTCCTCCTGTCCACCACTCCGCCCACTTCAAGAACCAAGCACACCCCCCACATAGCCCCCTCCCTCATATAGCAGAGGATCTGGGTCTAGCATGGTATCACAGTAACAGTGGAGGAAAAATACATCCATTTTAATCAGGCCAGCGTTGTTGCTGCTGCTGCTGCTGCTGCTCTCGCCACCTAATTTGCGTTACGTCTTATTCAAATAGGCTCACTCGATCTCAATCTGTGCGTGCCTGCATGTGTGTTTGTGTGTCTGGAGCTGAGAATGAGGAGGAGGAGGTGGCTGTATGCTATGGGGAGTGTGTGCACATTACAAGTGCCATAGTTTTGAGTCCTTGTTTCCTCCGAAGGCTATTTTCCAAGGTAGGTAGGCATTCAAGAGACTGAAATAACAGCTCTGCTGCATAATTTAGCCTGCCTGCAAACTACTGCTGAAATGATTAGTAAGTGCATTAATAAAACCTAAGTTATGTATGTATTCCATGTACCATGGGGCCAGAAAGGAAACCTCCACAATGTCAGTGATAGGCCTGGACCAGGACGGTCATACTTGTGCTGCAACTCAAACAGTGAGTCACTTAACAGCCTATACAATTAGTTATAGTAATAACTCAAATCGAAAAACCCATAATAGAGGGGGAAATTAGGTGAGTGCATAGTAAGCAAAAATCATGATTTAACTAAACTAAGAAAAGGCCTGTTCAATTTACAGAGATCAACTTTTCCTCTAATCAATAAATAGTCCTGGGTCTTGGCTAGTGGGCAAAAATGACATGATATTCAATATTTAATACAAGGCAAGTAAAGTTTAAGCATGGAAATTAGTGCTGAAACGATTAGTCAATGAATTGCTTAGTTGACACAATTTTAATGAATAACTTTGTAATGAATGATGAAGCTAAAACGTCAAACATTTGCTGCTTCCAGGTTCTCAAATGTAGAGGTCAGAAATTCAATATAAAAATTAAATAAAAAAATGATATAAATGATAAAATTAATTATATAAAACAAAGTCAGCGAATCATTTTATAGATTGGAACTCATTTTCTTCTATATAAATCGATTCACTTCATAACACAAATCAATATATGGACTACTTAATCAATTTACTGTTGCCATTCATAAGGAAATTATCAATAATTGCACAACTGGATGGAAACTGCTCTACGATTACCACCAGTTGGTAATTATTTAATTAGGCCGTCATTGGGATCACCTGTGTCCGGTAATTGGCCTCGGTGCCCTCAGATGCTTCTACGCTACCGGGACTGCGGTGATCCATCCTACCCCTGTGGTTTAATCGCTCTATGTAACCCCCTTTCCTCCTCCTCCTCCCTGCCATTCCTCTCCCTCTGTCGGCTTCCACTACAGGAATAAATAAATGAATTAGGGGGGATAAAAAGGCAGTAGAGATCCCACAGTGGACGTGAATGAGAAATCAGGACACGCACAGACGCCAACACAGTACAAGAAGCACGGCTATATTCGTAAGGGCTGCGTATCGGGGGGGTGATACTAATCAACCGCAGGGCTATCATGAGTAGCGACAGCTGGCAACACAAACCACTCGGGCCTCTCCATCCCCCCCTTTTCATTTCATTTCCAGACACATTTGAGCAAAAAAAAAAATTAAAAATGAAGCGAAATGAATCGCTAGTTTAAAGACGAACACGTTCATATTAAATACATCTTAAGCTCACACAAAAGCAAAATGTGTCACATTTGGCACCCCGAAAAACGTCATTGGTAGTTTATTTACAAAGAAGAAAGCCAAGGTTCGACTAACCTTAGGTGTAGCTAAAGCACGGTCATTCCTTCAAGGAGCAGCCAAGACAGGTGTACAGCTCGACACGGTTAGCTAAACCTCACAGGACACACTGCGCGTTTCCCAGCGCCTCAAACACGCGCACATACGCGAACAAACACGCGGACACACACAAAGACTTACCGTGGACGTTAATGCAGAGCTGGAGACATATTAGCATCGGGAGCAGAAGGATCCCCTGTGTGGACGTGACCATCTCTCGCAGCGTAACGTACGGTTGCTAGCTGAGCGCTCGCGGGCTGCCTCTCTGCTCTGCCTGCCTGCCTGCCTGCCTTTCTTGCTGGCTCGCGCTGGCCTGCTCTCGTCTTTGATTCCGTCGGTGCACGCGCACACCACACATGCAGACAACAGACACGCAGAACAGAACAGAACAGCCGCTCCTGCAGACCCAACGGACCGACCGATCAGCAGCACGCGCCGCACAGCACTGTGTGTGTCCGAAGAGAAGCGGTGAGAGTTAAACGGAAGCGGCCGCCGCGCAGACCACGCGCCTTTTGATCTCGTTCTACAACCACGCGCCGCGGGGGGCGTTCGGATTCCCGTTCACTCCCCTCGAGCTGAAATCCATTAGTTGGCAGTACGTTAACGAGCGGCCCGGTCACCGGTGTCAGCGCTGCTGTACGGAGCCCGCCACAGCTGAGGGAGATTTCTTTTTCTTCTCCGTCAGTAGGCGACGTCTTGGAGCATTGTTAACCCTTCACTATCCGCATGAAATAACCAAATTAAATAATAATAATAATAATAATAATAATAATAATAATAATAATAATAATAATAATATATATAGGTACATAATGACATTGTTTGGCAATTATATCTGTTTATAATATATATCCGCAAAGTTGCAATCACTTTGTTGATTGGCTCAAATCAGTTAACTTTCTCCACACAACAACAATAGTGTCATTGCATACCAAACCTCTACTTATTTTCTTTTTTTTTAGGCTTCTCTGACGTCAGATTTGTGTTAAACATAAATAAACATACTGGGTTTTCCTCATCAGGTATGATGTGTTTGATCCAGATAAGGAAATAAAAAGCACAATTACATGATCTGATATGTCAAAATTAAAGAAGATCAATTGTGTTATCATTTTGGCAACAAACAGTTCCAAAAGCACAGTGTTATAATAATTTTGTATAACCTCTTAAAGTTGTCTTAGTTCAGGTTACAGCTTTATGTGTTGAACTGTTTATTACTTTAGTCTCCCCATGGCTGACCTAAATGTTATCAGAGGCCTGGTAGTCATGATGTCTGGTTCTACATGAAGATTAACTGTCAGTGACGCGTTATCTCCTGTGCCTTTAAAAGGTCACAACAGTGATTGGAGCACTTCCTCTGTAGCATCCTCACACGTTGTTGCATTGTAACTGCTCCTCTTGATCAAGATTAAAGTCAGACATCGACTTTACTTATGTCTCCGATCTCCTCCTTGGGTGAATTTATTCGTTTACGGACAAATTCTTTTAACACACAGTGTCTTTAGTTTTGGTTTTATTGCTGATCATTTTGTAAGACCAGATGTCTCATTTATCAAACAGCGAATACCAAATCTTGGCCCCAAATTCAGCTCTTACAGTTTCTTCCCTCCGCCTGATGCCATTACTCCCCTTTTTGATCACCAGGCCTTTGGAGTTTCCGGGCTGCATGCTGCCAGGTTTCATATGCTCCCATCAATCCTTATCACAGGGTTAGCCTCATCTTCAGCGGTGGCTGATGGCTGTTGATACACCCCAAGGCTCATTCTGTCCCAGATTTTTACATTCCCTGAAAAAAAAGCACACAAACCACTGTACAATTCTGTGTGAGGAAGTGTCTCCTTCACTCTCTGACTATCAGCATCTCTTTTTGGCAATCACCTCCGAACACACATTAACACACATACCGGTTGCAGATCTAAGGGTTGAAAGTTCTGTCTCTTTTGTGGAAAACCAGTGCTCACCAGCAGGGACCTGAACAGTGAAGATGACTTCAAAGAATCCACTCTTCTGATTTTAGTTGATAATCACCTCCTACAACAACTTGTTTCCTGTGTTAGCAATCATCATAATCATTTTTCACAAAAGCGGTTATATATGCTTGGCATGGTTTGTGGTAAAACTGTTGTCTTTGTAGTTTGAAGTTTATGTCAAAATAAGTCATGTTTATTCCCTCAAAATAAATAATGAAAACAAAGATAAAGAAACCACGCATTTTGAATGCTTATTATTTGAATAGAGATAATACACAGTTAATTAAAATTGAAGCTGCCGGCTCAGCTGAGATTGAGAGCTGTGTGGAGTCGATATGCCCTGAATTCCACATTCATCACTTTTAAAAATGCTTCCAAATAGAAAAGAAGAAGAAAAACGCCACTGTGACAACCAGCCTGTGAAGTCTGCAAGCTGACTGGTTGCTTTTGAGGAGCTAATGATTTTATGCACTGTCAAAAATCTCTAATAAAACATGACAGATGGATGTCATTGCATGGTGTCAACCTGCACAAACCCCAAGGTGAACATTTACAGAACCAGATGGCTCGCCACCTTCCTCCCACGTGCATTAGTGTCATGTGGGAACAAAAGATGAAGAATTAGATCGTCTATGTAAAACGTCCCAGTTGTTTACTAGCTAACAATGTTCTTGTATGGTGGTGATTCTGTCTTTGCAAAGGACCAGCACAACCATAGAGTTAAGGCTTTAAAAGCCTAATTACTTGGACGCATTTAATTAAGTAATCTTTGTCCATGTGGAGTGGCTCACAGCATCACATCAGAGAGAAATGTTAAGTAATTGTCTAGCCGTGCAATAAAACAGCAGCTTTATAGTTGGTTAAAAGAAACAAGCTAAAACAGGGACCCATCCAGAACAAAGGGGGAAACCAACTGAGAGAACTCGGCTACTGATGGTTTATAAATCCAGTCCCCAGCAGGGTTTTAGTGCTGCATTTCAATCTCATGTTAAAATCCAGCAGGGAGGCGACACATTTAAGGGTGAGAATTGCACACACAGCCTACAGATATCAACACTTCCTCAGACCAAACAGCTTTATCCTCATCTCACCAGGAAGCTGCAGGGGGGCTCTTGCCAATGGCTGAAAGCAGATATTTAATCATGCCCAGATCTGGGCCAGGTTTGTGAAGACGTTTGTGGCCAAAGGGGAGCTTCTTTATCTCTCTTCGATGGAAGGCTGGTAGTCCACTCTCTCTAGGACTTATATTCTCTACTTCTCAGGCCCCGAGAGAACACCAGAATGACCCGCCACGTCTAAAATAAGCCGTAACTTTGTGAAAAATGATTACAATGAAAATGTCAGAAACGTTCATAAAAATAGAGTGCGAATGTATTTATGAAGATGAATGAATGGATGGAAGGTTTGGATCTCTGTGTGCCCTCATTGGACCATAACTGCTGTTCAGCACCACAGACAGCGACACTCATAGCTGGTTACGCTCCTCTGGAAATCCTGCACCTTCTCTGAAAGAAGCAAGAAACTGAAGTTGTGTCCATCCCAGTGTGAGGACATGTTGACATGTGATGATGTTCACACGACTGAGCCATCAGCTGTTGTTTCCTGACACCTTTACCCAGTAACGAGATGTACGTTTTCTGGCCCTGTGCCAGTTCAGATAAATCCACTCTGTGTGTCTTCGGTTTGTCAAATCCGGGAAGCTTCCTGCTGTTGTTTTTGCTGCTACATCCTGGTACTCAAATAAATGTGTTAGGGCTCTCTCTCTCTCTCTCTCTCTCTCTCTCTCGTTGAGCTGGAGAGAAGGGGCACATTTTGAACGCTGTGTTTACAAGCAGCAACTGGCAACACATTATACCTGTAGCATTTATTTCTGCAGTACACCTTTGAGCCACACGAGGTTGCAGAGCCTAAGGAGAAAGGTAACAACCCTCCCCTTCCCTTTTGAGTTATGATACGCTGGCTCTCTTCTTGCTGACAAAAGCACTGATAAAGAAGATGCACTGCGCCTGTATAAATGGGACCCAAGGTCAAAGGAGCGAACTTGAACTCTGGGCTAGACAACCACAGATTGCATGTCTGTGTTGAAGAATGTTTTGATAGTGGCCAATAGAAACCTTCTTACGGGACTAGCGGGTGACAAGTAACCTTATTTGGAGGAGTAGTGTATTCTGGGGAATGCCAGGATTAAATACACCTAGACAGGACGGACACCTTCAGAATTAAAGGGACGGCGTACACAGTGACACCACTTTGTATCTGAGTGATTCTCCTTGGCCTCTTATACAATAAACGCTGTTGCTTAAGTCATCCAGAAGTCTTCTTCAGTGATCTCCATCACAAACAGGAGGTTCAGAGCAATTCTTTACACACTCTCAACATATATTTCTGTAGAAAACAACATATTTACATCTTTACAACTTGTTTTTTTACAGTATTTACAGCATTTAAATATAAATATATTACCATTTACAGCCTCAAAGTCAGTGTTGTGCAAACTGTTTTTGTTCTTCATGTTTAGATTACAATACATCCTCCTCCCGACCATCACTTCCTTGCCTGTCCTGCAGGTGTCGCTGTTGAATCATTTAAATCAGAATTTCAACACTGGATTGTTTTCCAAGCTGTAATGGTGAATGGTTGATTCTACTTCATGGTCCATGATGTAGAAATAAAACCACCTGAGGGTTGACTGAGCTGTGTTTTGTCAGAAATCCTTGAGCACAGGGAGAATGTGCATTTTAGTGCCACAACAGTCATATATACTGTGAGTTATTTCACATGCTTGAGTTTGTCTCCACACGTTTGTCTGCAGAGATGGCTTTCTTTCACTTGCAGAGGAGGCCCAGACTCTCCGCTCTCCTTTTGTCCGAAGGCGTGGATTTGCTGCTCAGTGTCTTGGTGTAGGGCTTCTGCAGGCAGAGCGAGCCGTGGTGAGGAAGAGGATGGCTGTAGTAGTGTTCGATCACAGCTGGCAGAGTGGGGAAGCTGATGTCGTTGTCCAGAAACACGCGGTCCTCCTGGCACAACAAGCACAGTGAACAGACGGCTTTAATAGTGTAGATGCGACAGTGTCGGTCCATGTATATAGTTATATATTCATATAACATGTCAGAGGGCAGCAGGCTTCATACCTCGTGAAACAGTCGGTAGTTTCTTGCTTTGCCTATACTGATGTCCCACACCACCAGCACCTGGGAAACACAGCAACATGATTTAACCGTTCTTTTTTAAGTTTTGATTTAAATGTCACACCATTATTGCAGAACTTTAGTTAGTAAGATGTGTGACCTGTTTCTGCCAACCTGACCTTTTTGTGAATCTGAACTATATTGATTGATTGATGTGTTTATTAGGTTAAACCGCTTGAGATGTATCATCTTGTTTTCGAGGGGGTACCAACATATTACACAATCACTACATAATAACAGAGAAATTACAGAAAAAACAAAATAATAATAATACATTTGAAAAAAGAAAAGAGAAGAAGAAAAAAACGTAAAAAAGACGCCTCAATACAGCAACGTACATACTACAGACAAACCATATACATTATAAACATAAACATTAAACATTACAACCACTATATACTATATACAAAGTATTTGATAATTGCATAATGCTCATTTTGTCCTTACACCTGCATTTTCAATCAGTAGTACACTTTTATTTTTATGTTAAATATCTAAATATTTAACATAAAAATGCCCACATCGGCTTCTTGAGCAATAGATGTCTAGGATCTCAAGAGTACAGATTTACATGTATTATATTCTAGTTCTTTAGACCAGTCTCATACAAGTCACCCTTTTAATAGTTTATCTTTAATATTAGTAATATTTATCTCCCGGAGATTTGCAATTAATGAATCCCCAAAAATATGAATCAACTGGTCTAAAAGTCCTCCGCGGCTCGAGAGAAGGATGCGCTACCTACCTAACCAGCCGGACATCTGCACTATTATTATTATTATTATATTTATTATATATGATCTAATTATTATTTTATTATATTAATTTTTTTTACCTTTGCTGTTTTGGTCCCTGAGTTTCTGATGCAGTACAGTCCGTCCTGTGGAGGGATGGGGCTCTCTCTGAACAACCTGCAGGTACACACATGGTCATCACACACACACCGTCAACACATTCTCATAGACAAGCTTAATATTGTGTCTCTTATTTCAAATGAGATTGCTGGTAGGCTATGCACTGTAGTGGACTAATGCTGCAAAAAATAACGATTAAACAATAATACATGTAGCGTTTAACGTGACTACATAAAAATAGACAATGTGAATGCAATCACTGCATGAGTTAAAGCACTAGAGGGCAGACTTCCTCTGCAAAGCGGCAGAGCTGTGGCCTGCTGGAGGCATATTTCAGTTTTTACCTCGATATGACAAAAAACTTACTTTTCTACAAAGCTGGTTTCCGTCGTGTCGATGAACACGGAGTCCGGCAGATGCACCTGCAGATAGAAACACCTGGTTATGTAAATGTCAACAATGTTTTTTATTGGAGCACTCAAACAAGGGTCATTAAGGTTTTTTTAATTGATATACGAGGTCAGAAATGGTGATTTTTTTTTATCTTAACGTCACAGTCTTTGGTATTCTCTCGTGTGGTAATGTTGCAATCGGTGCACCTGATCGGTTGTGTAGTTTGTGCACACACATCGCCATGACAATGGTCTGGGACACACAAAAAAAACGTCACTTCTGTGATCTCTTACGTTCTCATAGTCCTCATCAGAGTCGTCTCCTCCGCCGTGTTTGGACAAGTCTTGTTTCCTCCTAAACTCTGCAGGCGTCTCCTCTACCGACAACCGGAAGCTCCGCCCTTCGGGAGATGATCTTCTGGGGGGGAGACAAGGTTCAGTGAGGTCGCTTCAACCTGATTCACCTTTTGTCTTTATTGCACCCTAAAGTATTTGGTGTTTTTTCATGTGTTTGAGTTCAACTTACTGAAGCGATATTCCCGGCATCTTGGATTTAGCCGCAGGCAGCGGGGGTTTAACTGATGGCGGAGGAGGTTTGGGTATCCCTGGCTTATTTTGTAGTCCTGGTTTAAGTAGAGGAGAGAGTGGAGGATGGCAAGGTGGTGGTGGGTGAATGGAGGACGTCTTGTTGAGAGGCGGGGAGTCCGACGTCACGGGTCTGGACACTCCAGGATTGAAATGAGGAGGTAGGCACGGCCTGCTGCGGTGGTTACTCATCCCCCCGTGGTGGATGTTGCCCATTGATTGGCTCCCTCCAGTATTCAGGGGGCAATGGGGGGGACTATTTAAGACCATCTTAGTCTCTACGTGGTCACAGGTAGGGAGAGATGAGGGGGATAGGACCGACAGGGCCGGCAGAGGCCTCCAGTCTCTCTGGTCGTTCCCAGGCCCCCCTATGGATGCTGCCCTGCCCTGAAGAGTCTTCTTTGCGTTGGGGGGCGGAGGAGGCGGGGGAGTGGGAGACGGGGACTTGTGCAGGTGGGGGGCAAAGGGGAGAGGAGGGGGCAGGCCTTTGTTAGGGTCCTTCAATATAGAAGGAGGAGGGACAGAGGGTGGGGGCTTCTTGGGGAGCGGGCTGGTTGGGATTCTGTGTAGCGGCGGGATGGGAGGAGGTGGGCCTTTGTGGAAACCTGGACCGGAGTCTTGATGGAGCTGGAATGCCGCTGGCACTGGGGGAGGAGGGTAGGAGGGGGGCGGTCCTGTGGGTTGGCCTGAAGAGATTAACAAAAGAAAAGAAATCAGGCTGGGTTTCCAGATAGGTCGAATTGTAAATACTACATACGTACAGCATGCATACCTGGAATTATTATGCAACCAAAAACAAATAATGCTCAATTAGTTTCCATTTTTCATAAATTGCCACTAAATAATGTTCAGATTGTTCCGAAGAAATAGTTTAATTTCCTGATTTACAGTGACGACAGCACAGAATACACGCTAATATCAAGCGGTGTTTCAAAGTCCCTGAATGGATAGCTTTAATGGTCACATGGTATATTTTATTCATTGTTGTATCATATGGTAGGCCTACAGCAGCTGATATATTTTAAAATAAACCTTTATTATTTGAACCCCATACATGATGATGACTGGTACACGTATTTGTTTGGGTTTTTTTGGAGGGGGGGGGGGAGGGAGTGGTTGCTGCATACCTCTCTGACAGTGTGAAGATGCGCCCTTGCCGGAGGACGTCGGTGAACAGTCGCCGTCTGGCTTCAGATAGTCTTCCTCATCATCATCATCGTCATCCTCCACATAATCTACACACAGGAGAGCACAGACACTTCAATGTAATGACGCGCAGTAAGGTGTGAGTCGCCCGTATGTGTTCATCGAGGCGGTCTTACCATCTTCTGCGTAATCGACAGCATGTTTGATATCCATGGGCCTCTCAATAGTGCCATAGAAGCTGTCGGCATCTGAATCCGAGTCACTATGGCAACAAAGAAAATGTTACATAATATCCAGAAAAAAAGGAAAAAAGAGTGGGTTTTACTGGTCGCTGGTTCGTGAAATGGAATGAAGTATAGCTAATCTCCAAACTACATTCACTTACACTAGTAAATACGTAATTTTTGAAATGTTCAGTTTTAATTATGTTCTTCATTTTGTAATTTACTATCCCAGTTTGCCAGCTAGCTAAAAGCTAACATGTAGCCTAATAAGAAACATTTTGAGCTTGTGTTTATTGATCCGTTTAGCTCGTTAATGCTGGTTAGCAAAATGTAAAATGTTTGTTGTTGAGTTTTAGTTTATTTTCATATCAGTAAATAAATAATATATATTATTAATTTTCCACAAGATCAGGCCGCCTGATCAGCAAAGGCACTTGCTTTAATGAAAAGCGATTAAAAGAGGGTCAGCTCCTAATAACAGACTACAACAATATAAAATGTTGTTACCTTGGAATGTTGGACTCTTTTCTGTCGTTATAGATATCTATCTCCCTCCGCAGACATCGCATCCATTTCTGTTAAAGAAAGAACAATATATGGGTTGCAGAATGGCAGGTGAGGGGACAGTAAGTGACTATTACAGTTCAAACCTGGTCCCTCTTCTCTTTATGTGAATGTTCACAGTAAGTCAGTTTGTTCTCACCCTCCTCTCGTCCTCGCTGGCTGCAGAGAAAAACCAGGTCCTGTGTTTCTTACTGAAGTGGACAATCTTAAAAGGAAACACATTGCTGGATGTCGTCTCCTCTGCTGCTCTCATCACTCTGCCGAAGAGGAAAGACAGATTTAGATGAAACTTTCCATTCGGTGTACGAGTCTGTAGAAAGTGTTGTGATAGTAAGGCAAGAAATAAGCTACAAATATAAAAGCACTTTGACATTTGCTATGTTGGGAATTATATTTTCCCCTTTAAGAAGAAAACTGAAACTGTTCTCGGACACAGACTTAAACCTGATTGCTGCAAAACGATGACATGAATTCGGATTTGAACGTCTGGAGATCCAGAAATACACCTTCATTAACAGGTGGTTAGCAAACTGGGTGAAAACAACATTACTGTGAGGATGTCAGCAGCTGAAGAATTTCCCTGACCTGTTGTAGCCGTTGAGAGAGAACGCCCCCTGTGGTGCAGGAGAGGTACTGCTCTTAAAGTAGTACACACAGCCCTTGTGGATGATGATGTACCTCAGTGGCCCTGTAAGACAAGAACGATCCCAATCCACAATTTAAAAACATTGACTGAGGTGTAAAAGTTGCAATAAAGAAAATATAATGGAGATTACGATATATTCTCAGAAATTCTGCTTATTCTGTCCACCCACACTTAATGTTTTCATTACGAGCTCACATTTCATGAGGCTGAACTGGCTGCCTCCCTTCTTGTGGAGGTATCCTGAAGTGGAAACTCCTCCGGGCATGGTGAGGAGGTTCTGAGCCCCGATGGCCCGCATCGGCACCGGCCAGCACATCTCTGGAGACGACATGGTTCTACCAGAGAAGGAAAGAGGACAGGCAACATAAATATACAAGCAGTCACCTTAGGAGTCGTTCAAAATCATGGCAAAATAAAAAGGATAAAGAAGAGAAATGACATATTTGCAGATCCAGAAAGGATTTATACCCAAACCTTCTTCAAGCTTTCAGGATTTTACATACATTTTATTAAGATAAGTAGACTCTACTCTCGACTCTACATAGCCTGACCCACTAACGCCCCCCCCCCCCCCCCAAAAAAAAAAAAAATTACCTATAGCACTCTGATCGTAGCACTGTTGCTCCTGAAGTACTACTTTACTCAGCTGAGGACCTAACACTTGTTCTATTTTTAGCTCTTACTTTATCGGCAATGATTCGTTGTGGTTTCTTTGTTTCCTTCTTTTGACAAATGTACTTATTGTAAGTCGCTTTGGACAAAAGCGTCTGCTAAATGACCTAAATGTAAATGTAGATGTAAGTATCTTTCCATCCAATTGTCAAGCAAACTTTAAGTGAACTTTTGAAATGTCCCAAAAAAGAAATATAACTTTGCACAGAAGTTTCCATTTGGAGCGAATAAACGATATTGGCTGCACACGATACATTTATGCTATTAGACATTTAGTGCTATGACAAAGTGTTGTACTTGCCCTCACAGGCCTCTGTACACTATTCATCCATAACAAAGGGATTGAACCTTTGGTTTCCAATCCAAAGTCCCAGACCCGAGCTCGCATCCGCCGATGACTGAGAACAAACTGCTCCAAAATGTTGCAGCAAATTCTCACAATGTGACCGTTACGTCTGCTACGACCACGACCATGTATTCTACAGGACAACACCAAAATCTGAAATGTTGTCTGGATTGTTTTCATCCAACATGCAACACATCGGTTATGGTGAGTGTATTCACTCTGTGCTTATCATGGCCAGAAGTTCTTCTTACACATGGGACAGTGAAACAGGTGTTATTTTTATTAATGGGGACAGTGAATGGACAGATGAAGCTTGTGTTGCTATGAACAGTTACCTCACCTCATATGTGGGTGAAAAAAACATAATTCCCAATTCATTCATCCTCTTAAAAGTGGGTAAATCTTCATTTTTCTCTGAATCTCAAAAATACTTTCTTCTCTAGAAGGTGCCTCCTACCTCCTGTTGAGCCTCCTTTCGATGCTCTGAATGACAGCGCTCTCCCTCAGCACGCTGACCGTGGAGGCTAACACTGTGGATGCTAACGACGGCCGCAGGTCCATGACAGAGACGTCCAACAGACTGGTCTGGTCTGGGATCCGGCTCCTTTTTCCGTTCTGTGCTCACTGACTTCCCTGTTAGCGTCTCACCGGATCCAAAGTGAGAGGGGGTTTCTCCGTCTGATTTTCTGCACACTCTCTTTTTATTTCACTCTCTGATTCTTTCTTCACTCTGGGCTGATCTCTCTCTCTCTCTCTCTCTCTCTCTTGCTGCCTTTGTTGATTTCTATCTCTCTCGCCCTCCCTCGCACATAAACACACTCAAACTGAGATAGTGGACTTAGGCATTCACACAGATTTTTACATGAGCACACACACACACACACACAGTTAGGACAGGAAACACATCATGCCCTGAGTACTTTTGCTGGGGTTCAAAGCTTCATGTAATAGGTGTGTGTGTGTGTGTGTGTGTGTGCGTGTGTGTGTGTGTGTGAGACAGAGCACTATAGTCAAAATACACATCCCAAGTGAAGTTCTTCATCCTCTAATGTGTAACTTCCAGTCTATCAACAGCATCTACTGACAGACTGAAAGGGAGGGGTGTGCATGTGTGTGTGTGTGTGTGAAGCCCAGGAATGAAGAAGAACTCTTCTTGCCAGATTTCACTCCCTTTCACTGAGATAAAAAACCTGCAGGATTGGCTGTTTGGCCGATCAGCGTACTGAAACGAGCCACTGGGTTTGACTATGCAATCAAAAATTATTAAAACATGCAAAAAGAGTGCAATGCTTGAGTCAGGCTTTAAGAATTAAAGGGAAAAGAAACATGGGACTGTGTACAAAGGGAGGGAGTGAGAAGGGAAAGCTGATTAAAAAACGGTGATGTCAAATGTGCCAGACACAGAATAAATCACCAGGGTGGAGCTGCTGCTGGTTTCCAACCCCTGTTGGTTGTGTGTGTGTGTGTGTGTGTGTGTGTGTGTGTGTGAGGACTTCAACAGGACATACAAATGCTATCATGTGGTTTGCTTACGGATAACAGCGATACAGGCCACAACACTCACACACGCACAAGTTCACAAACCTCATCTCAGTCTGAGTCAGAGCCAAAGTTCACCAGCTGCTTATCAATGATTCACAAATGTCCTTTCCTGAAGTCCTCGTGAACGAACACTTTTTTTCTGTAGGAAGTGGAAGAGTCTACAATTCAGCTTCATCCAGTTTCCCATTAACAGCGAAGAAAGATCTGCTCAGGTGACAGAACTGGTAGACAAAGGAGGGACAGCTGGAGGAGTCTTCATACAGTCATGACATCTGAACTGCAGATCAAATGACAGCTTTACTGCTTTCAGTGTTAATGACCGGGAGAGGTGATGTATTGTTAAAAAAACACTCCAGTCCAGGTTGAGAACCACTGACTTTCTAAACTACAGTCTGTTGAGCTGACGTTTTATTTAAAAGGGCATAAAAGTGTGCTGAGGCTCCAAACTCTCTCACCCCTCTAGTTTAATGTGAAAGGTCTCCACCCTGAGCTGACGTTGGTGAGCCAGAGATGCTAATCAGAGAGCAGCTGTTTGTCAGGAAGGGAAGCACATACCAGACTCATTCAAACACATTTCCTCCTCGGGCACACGGATACACACACGGCATAAAACAATTGCTGGGTCGGCAGATCGGCTACCGGTTAAAATGTAACACGATCTGGATAAGCGCAAACTTAGATGACAGCTCGTCATGCGTGATTGGGGCGGTGTTTGGGTGGGACTTTGGCCAACACAAGAGCATAATGTTCTGGGCTTAAGCTGCTCTGAACCAAAGAAAGTCCAAAAGTAACACAGGAACGACAGAAATCCAAACCTTGATTAATTATAACATCCCCCTCATAAGAGCCTCTCCAGAACCTGCGAGATCTGACAGAGGACACATAAACAAACACTTCACAACCCAGTGATATTAGTATAGTAGTATAAGTCTGTAAGCCTCTCTTCATGTGGTTTCACAAGAACAGGCTGAAAACATTAGACTGACCAGAGAAAGTGAAATTGAAACTACTGCAGCTGTGAGATGGAAACCCCCGTCTCCATGAATCACAGCAGACATATTCCTGTTGAATTTCCCTCTGGGCAACATGACAGTGGCAGGTTGTAATAGGTCATTATCAGATATTGGACTGCAAATTTAACAATCACTAAGAGGTCTAACTTTAAGCTTTAATCCATACGGGGAAGAGAATGGCCTTGTGCACCGTCTGAGTCATGAGCCAAACAACTAAATGTGTAGTTCTCAACCACTTACACTGTAAGAAAATAAGTCAAAACATACGTTTTTTGGTTAAAGTTTCTGTTTACTTCTTAACAGATTACAAATTTAATTGCAAGAAATTCAAATCTGTAAGTCTAATATTAAGAGATTCTCTGCCAAGAAGTTAAGACAGATTCACTAAATTTAGAGTTGAATTTATTAAAAATACAGGAGATATGAGGTAGGTCATAACGGCGCTGTTATTGGTTGAAGTCACCTAGGACAGATACATTCTGGAGGAATAAAAACCCACAGGCACGAGTCCCATTGTGGAGCAGTGGGAGGAGAGCTTCCAGATTATTTCATGTTTAAAACATTACTAAACATGACTTATTGGGCGCACGCCTGTGTGTCTGTAGCAACAACGTTTCTGTGCATGTGTTTCTGCTACGACAGTGTTTACATCTGCATGTCGCCATCACAACATGTGAGAAGTCCTTGCTGCCGCACCGACGGAGCTGATGGCAGCGAGCTGGAGGGTTGAAAGGCTAACCAGTAACCAATATTGACGGTGGACAGATGGTCTTTTCCATACCATGAGCAGAACGGCCGACCAGTGTGTGTGCATGCTACCTCGACATCTGTCATGACGCAGATTTCAACAGCTGCCAGGTGTGTGTGGTCAACCAATTCTCGTTCTGCGCAGCGAGCAGAGTGTGTGGTTTGGGGGCTCAGACCTGATCGGCAAGCACCCACCGCCTCCCCAGTTCACACGACGTGATGAAGGAAAAGGTCACAGCTAACCCGCTGTCCGCTGCAGCGCACACGGTGAAAAAAACCTCCCCTGCTGCCCAGGAAACAGAAACTGTCACACAGAGCGTGCTTTTTCTTCCTGTTCCCCTCAACGACCGACCACAACGATTCCTCCACGACTGTTCAGCTTCTACATTTTTCACTGCCACTTTCACACGTAGGTGTGACGGCGACAAATAGAAACTGAGGAGTTGGGTAGGTTAAGAGAGGTTTATCTGAACTCTGGAGTGTTTGCTCGTTCATTTTGCTTTATTTGTCTGGATTGATGAGTAACAAGGCTGTGCATGTGTCTTAAGTCTTCAAACTGAGCACACTGAAAGAAAAAGAGAACACCTTTTTTTCCTTCATGGTATTGGAAGTACCAATATTGATTGTCGAGGTTCATGAAACAAGATATGGACCATGTAGGTTGAGAAACACCATTGAACGCACATAGATTTCATTCTTATCTGTGCCAGCAAATGTCCAAAATTGCGTCTGCATCGCATTAAATTAATACTTAGTTGTGAAGTATCTTAATCTTGACTGATTAATCCTTCCTGATTCAGATCTGCAGCCTTATTGAAAGCTGAAATAGTAAAAGCAGGTGGCTTTGCATCATCATCATTTCCTGTGTCCAAATATGGCCATTCCACTTCACAGGAACTGTCATGCTGCCACAACGGCGACAGGATTCCTCTCAGACTAACACACACACACACACACACACACACACACACACACACACACACACACACACACACACTGTATACAAAGATTAGAATGTTGGTGTGTTTCCTTTCTGAAGTAATAAGAGACAAAGAAAAATACACATTGACTTTTAGACAGAGATACTCAGGCAGAGAGAGACTCGTAAGCGGGGGGGGGGGTGGGGGGGGATTTTGCCCTGACTGCATCATGCCCACCCTCCCCCCCGACACTGGGTCGAGAATGAGAGACATTTCCTGTAAATGAACCTTGCTGAGGAATCACCGTGGCATACTGACTTTGATTACGGGTCGTATCAACATATATCTGTGTCTTTTAGAATAAAAAGAGATAGAAAAAAACACCAGACAGACACCATTTATGTCTTCTGCTTGTGTCAGTCTTTGATTAGATTTTCCAGTGCTGAGTATAAAATGACCAAAAACTCATCAAACTGGAATTTTCATCAAGATATTCGGTGTATATGCAAACAAAACCAAACCAAACCAAACCAAACCCAAATTGTGATATTGGTACTTTACACAGCCATTAGGTCACACGGCATTCTCTTCTTAAATCTTAGGGGAAAGTTGAAATGCTGCATCTTCAAAGGTATTGTGGTGGTCACATAGATGTGCCCAATGTCTTCCTCTCTTGTGTGCATGTGAACTCTTCTGCCCTTCTGCTTCCATCTCAGACATGTAGTCGTATCTTTTATCATATCATGCTCATTTTCAGCACACAAAAAACCCACTGGGTCAACTTATTTACACTTTGTGGAACGGGAGTCCATATACTCATGCATGTGAATAAGCACAGAAAAGTGAGTTTTTATGATACGTCCCATTTTAGATAATGAATCCCTTTGGATAAAACTGTGCAAAGCAAGGCTAAAATAAACTGACTGAATTCAGAAATATCCCCACAGGCATCTGACACATCCAAAATTAGGACTCGACCTACTGCACAACTTAACTTGTGTGTATAATAATGTACTTTGCATCAAATTCGGACCCCTGTAATCACTGCAATCAAATCAATTCAATGTAACGGTCACATGATACACAGGTTTAATGGCCTCATCTGTCCCCTTTTTGTGTTCGTGTCACCTTTCTGTGAGTAATAGATACTGGATCCATGGAGCCGATAAAACCAAACTGTTTCCTCCACTGCAGAGAAATGAAGAGATTCTGGAACGTAGGTGGACTAAAATAAACGTTATGTGACCATGGACTTGTAATGTCTGTTTGAGTGTCTAAAGTACTGTATGGGTCACTGCATTACCCATGACTACAAAGTGTTATGTCAGCTATAAGATGTCAAAACGCCACTATTTCACACGTGGTGAGAAAATGCGTACGTGCTTACTTCAACTGGTCCTCAGTATTGTAGACTCAGAGGTGGCACACAAAGTAACGTCACAAGATGACAAAAATAACTTAAAAACGTAAAATTCAAAGGTTACACACTCCAATCAACAGGCCAATGTAGGAAATCCCTCAGTTGCATCATTAATCCATTGTAATGGGGAAGAAGATGCACATTCACTAAGACAGATGACGTAAACCTCCAACGGAGTGCTTTGGCAAAGCTAAACATGAAAGCATGAAATCAAGCTACAATCAAGACATCCATCTAAAAGGTAATAGAACTGGCAGGTAAGGACAACCGCCAGTCAACTGATCTGGGAGTACATCCACACATGAAGAGACGAGACGGACAACACAAAGGTGGAGTCAACAACACAAAGTGTGCCGGGATCATGGACGGTGAAGTCGGAACTTACATGACATCCCTCTGTTCCCGAATACACATCCTGGCGCTCGGCTGGGAGCTTCGTGCAAACGACTTCTTCTTCCTCACGGATGGAGCGGACATGTCGGTGGAAGTGACGGCGACAGCACGGCGGAATATGCCACCATACTTTGCGATGGAGGACAGATGCGCGGTCAGATCGAATGCAAGAATGGATGCAGTTTCAAGATTAGAGGGATGAGAGGTTAGATCTGGAGGACCAGAGCGAGGATACAGATGGGTGTGGTGAAAAATGAGACTGGAAATAGAAAAGTAAATTAAAGAAGCGGATGGACGGGAAGATAGAACAATCAGTCGTTTTGGTCTGATTGTAGGAAGTCTGTTGGAGGTCTGAAACCCTGATACTGTGCCAGTGGTTTCCTGAAGGGGCCTCCTCCTCTAGCTCCGGCTTCTCATTGGTCAACGGGCTGCAACATGTTCCTTCCTGCTTCCTCAGAGCTCCTATGTGATTGGCTGCGGGATACAACCCACACCACCACACACACACACACACATGCCTCGCACACTCAGACACACAGGACGTGAGAAAGAGGCCGGGGGACTTTCCGCCCCCCTAAGACTGGAACAATGCATAGGTCAAGCGTGCAAACACACACACCTTAACATGACCACAAATAAGACTTGATGCGTAAATGTTCCTGTGTTAGGTTGCAGGAGAACTTTTTAGCTTGTAACATCTGAAGTGTGGAACTGCAAGATCTCTAGACATCCCGAGAAGAATATCCACCTTCCTTATGTGACGTCCTCACACACTTTACATCTTAAAGCAACACTTTTCCTCTTCAGTCCCCCTACAGGTTGGAAGGGAATTGTCCATTACTGCCGTCGTAAATAATTTAGCCTACCGCAGCCTACCATCACACGCACGTTATCTGTTTGTATGCAGAACCGGCTCTGGAAACGATGAAGGATTTGATGTCCAGTGACAAGGTAGAGTAGCTAACGCCTTAGCTAAGATTAGCTAACATGAGCCATAGCGATAGTTACATATATATTAGCACAATAGCTAACGCCTTAGCTAACATGAGCCAATAAAAGAATCAACAATGTATTGTACACAGATGCACACTGTTGGTAAAAAAACTGTTTACCGGTATTATTTAAGTCCAGCAGCAACAAAGCCAAGTCACCATCAGTCTTGCATTTTGTAGCTCCTTCAGCTCTCGCCAACGAGTGTGAGCCGGTCCGATATTCACTCTCGTACGAGCTCGTTCTTTGTCATGCTCCCGTTTTCTTTTCTTCACCTCATCAGACATTATACTCCTCCTTTTCTTTGCAGGCTCTGCCATGACACCAATTTAAAAACTACCTAGCTGCAAGGTATCTTCCACGCACCAGCCGGGTGTTCTCCCACTGATCTCCACGCAGAGCCTCCACCTACTGGCTTTTGTAACGCTTGCCGTAAAGCAGGTCAAATTTGTAGTCTCATTAGAACTACAAAACCGCTACCCGACGAGGCAAAGTTACATAGTGCGGTTACAGCCAATAGAGGGCTGCAGAGAGAATGCTGAAGTGCTGTTCACCAGGTTTTGAGGTGATGAACCACTGAAACTATTTTGGAAACATTATTTTAAGGCACTAAATACTCTTTAGTCACGGTGGCCATTTGGATTTTATTGCTTTCTGTCTAAGTGTATGATTTATATATTATATTAATATATAATTGTAAATATTACACAAGTGAACATACAATGCTTTATCAAAGACAACACTACTGAATTGTTCATTGAGGCTTTCTCAATGACACTGTGAAAACATCTTATAATCCCACTCTATGACTTAAATATATGATATGAAATGTGTATATAGCTTTCAAATCTTAAAAGATGGGAGTCCAGAGGCTGGCAGACCAGTGGTACAATCCCTTGCAGACTACAAGTACCAAGAAGACTCAACAGAGAGTCCTGTTTGTTTGTTTTAATCATCCAATTTGACATAGAGTGAATGTTTGTGTGTGAGATGGAATCTGCATTGTTTTTTGTTGTTGTTGTTGTTGTTGTTGTTGCTTCAAACCATAATAGCAACTCATTATTTTGCAGTTTGCACAATGTGAGCTGACCTCTGTTAAATTACAATGAAAAACACAGCAGCACAAAGTTTAATTTTGGTTGCAAGACCTCTAACCACTGTCCCAGCTAAAACTGAGCTGTTAGACTAAAGTTAGAAACCAAATAAAGTGCCGGTTCTCTTGGTGCTGCAGCAGCTAAATCACCAGGTCTAACATTCAGAGTCAACAGAAACTGCATCACATAGTATGCAGTCCTCTGTTTTCAGCAACAATGCTGCAATGATCAAAATATTTTTAAAAGAAGTGCCAGCCCATATTTGGGCATTGTGGCTTTTTGTTAAACACCAAGTAGTCTGGAGTGGTGATCCTTTAGATAAAGAGGAAGCAAAGCCCCAGCCAATAACTTTGAAGTTACAACCTGACATCCTCGTCAAGTACATCAGTATCAAATCAGAAAACAGAAGTACAAAAAAGATGAAAATGTCGTTGCAGATCTGTCAAGTGGAAAAATAATTTGAATATTTTTTGCAGGTCAACGATGATGCAAAAGTACCTTTGGCTTTATTAGGCAGAAATTTACTGATGTGTGTGGGTCACTGCAATGACTGGCAAGTACGCTTGTTAACCACAGGTAATGCTCTGGCAGCCAAACCGCCTCTCATTGAATTAATAAAGATAAATGTGTTCAGTGAAGATTTACACACGATGAGCACTAGAAAGATTTGCACGGCTGAAACAGTACGGTTACCCACTGGGAGACACGGTGAAGTGTCTGCTGCGACATGATGACACTCATATTAATGACGACTGCTGGTTCCCGTTACAGTGACTCATCTGCCCAGTCTGAAACCACAAGATCTTTTGTTTCTCACGCAACTTAAATGACAATCAAGTAGGCTTCAAACACCCTCTTAAAGATTGAAATCAATGTGTTGCAGAAAGGTAAACACAACAGCTTCTTCTCCTGCTGGTGTCCATTCTCTTTCTAATAGCCGTGAGCCTCGGCGAGCCTTTATGCCCACTGACCAAAGACACTTTATGGTGACCCAGCCAGTGAACTGGACTCAGTTTCACCTTTTCTTTAGTTTCTTCCTTTTGATCTTCGTTTCTGTTCCACCTCCCCAGCTATCGTTTCCGTACTCCCTGTTTACTTCCTCCTCTCTTTCCCTACCTGCACGTGTAGATGGCCACTACGTCACGTTAGTCCATCAGAGGCATATATTCTTGTAGTGACACTTGGTTCTGGCAGATTACGTGTAAAGTTGGCTGTCCTTGAACTGAGAAGCAGCGGGTTTACATTTATATTTACATTTAGGTCATTTAGCAGACGCTTTTGTCCAAAGCGACTTACAATAAGTACATTTGTCAAAAGAAGAAAAAAAAAGAAACCACAACGAATCATTGCCGATAAAGTAAGAGCTAAAAATAGAACAAGTGTTAGGTCCTCATCTGAGTAAAGTAGTAGTTCAAGAGCAACAGTGCTACGATCTGAGTGCTATAGGTAAGGTTTTTGTTTTTGTTTTTTTTGCGGGGGGGGGGGGGTGTTAGTGGGTCATGCTATGTAGAGTCGAGGTGAAGTCTGAACAGGTGAGTCTTGAGCCTTTTTCGGAAAATGGCAAATGACTCTGCTGTCCTGACATTAGTCCGGAGTTCGTTCCACCACTGAGGACCAGAACAGAGAAGAGTCTGGACTTTGCTGAGCGACATTTGTTTGATTTCAGCGATGGTGGTACCAGCCGGCCAGCTGAAGTAGAGGAGCCAAGTGCTCTCTTCGGGGCATGAGGTTTGACCAGTGTTTGAAGGTAGACGGGTGCTGTTCCATTGATGGCCTTGAAGGCCAGTGTCATCGTCTTGAATTGGATGCGTGCTGCAACAGGGAGCCAGTGGAGGTCACGGAGGAGGGGGGTCACATGGGAGAATTTGGGTAGATTGAAGATAAGGCGTGCTGCAGCGTTCTGGATACGCTGCAATGGTTTAATCGCATAGGCCGGGAGTCCGGCCAGGAGAGAGTTGCAGTAGTCAAGGCGGGAGATGACCAGTGCTTGGACCAGGAGTTGCGTTGCATCCTTTGTGAGGAAGGTCCGAATCCTGCGGATATTGTAGAGGGCAAATCTGCAGGATCGGGCCACAGCAGTGATGTTGGGGGTGCAGGATAGTTGGGTTTATGATGCATGGAGAACGCTGCATTAATTCACATCCGTGCACGGAAGAGGCTCCACGTGAAAGATCATGCTGCAGGAATTTCTCAAACTAGGTGAAATAATTCCGATACCATATTCTTTTCATAAGAACATTGTGAGACATTTCATATGCACGTTGGAATTAGTCTTACACTACACTGGGTGGAAAATAAAAAGCAGGTGGCATGCCCAGATGCTTCACATCTGTTGGCCGTTTATTATCAGGCTGATATTGCATAGTTTCCATGATCCCTGGGAGTTTTCCTTATCCCACTCACCAGTCTAAGGGTGTGGCATGCTGTACAGATTTAAAATTCCTCTGAGGCAAATGTGTGAAAGAACATTTTTGAAGCATTTTTGTCAGGTTGCACTCCACAAGGTGCTAGCTCGACAGCTCCGAGTACTAACTTGGAAACACTGGGCTGAGTACTTCGATCGGACATACGCTGACAGTGTCAGTTGACGGCTGGAGATCCACATCTAACAGAAACAGCTGTAAGGGGCCTCAGACAGAACACAACTATTTGTTGAATTGTATTAAAAATGTATTCAAGAGTTAAATCCTAAATTGCTCTACATACATTTTACCACTTAACATACACGCGTGGAAAAAGGGCCACAAAACATTTGACATCTATTTACAAAAGAAACAGCAACAGAACGATCCACACTAAAACACCGCTGCCCTGTCACTGGCTTTACATGGCTCCCTATAAACCAGAAGTTGTACGAAGTTAATAACATTAATAACCAGTTTTACTGCAAATGACTGAATAAAAAATAGAGTGATAAACAGATCAACACACGACTGTGACCCCTGTGCTACCACCAGCAGAGCTTGGCAACAAACAAGCTGCTTTATGTGACACTTCAGTAAGGCTGGGCTAAATCTATATCAAAAATATAAGTGAGGATATTTTGTGTCATCAATATCACAGTATGGCAAATATGTGCAAAAAAAATTTAAAATTAAAAGTCTGCTAGGCAGGGTAGACATGTCACGTTTGGGTTTCTAACACTGAATGCATTCATAGTGAAAGCATTTGACCCTCACTACTGGCCTTTGAGCACAAGCTGACATGAATACTATTTTTGTTCAGTTCATTTCTGCTTTCGGTCGGCATGGCGACGGATGACCGAAGCCAGTGGAGTCGAACGGGATGACAGAATTCTTTGCGCCTTGCTAACGCTTGCTGTCATGATTCCCTAGTGGAGTTCATGGAGCTGTGTTAAGAGTGATAATTATGTGAACAGTTTGAACATCCTTTGTTTTATTTTTTAAAATCCCCTTTTCACAACTAAAACACAAAAAAGATGAAACCGCTTGTTTCGCTCACGTTAGCTGCTAGGCTAACAGCCACAGATTCAAGGCTAAGTGTCACCATATCATTAGCTAACGTCATTATTAAAGCCTTGTTCAGGATGGACACATCCATCGTGTGGATCTGGTGGAAGACGGTGGAAGAAGAAAAATGGATGCTACCATATCAAATTTCAGAATAACGTGAACGACTCTAGTCCTTCTCTGAATGGGGTTTACCGGTTGTCTCGCTCGTCTCTCCGGATCCACGAATTGCTCCATAAAAACAAACACTGACATATAACTGCATTTAAACCAGAAAAAAAGTTATCTGAATGACTTGCATATCTGTGAGACTGCCCAAACAAAAAGTGCTTGAATAAAATGTAGCAGCAACGCAGCCATCCTTTCAAATAGAGCATAAAAAGGGCACATTTTGGCTAAAGTTGAATTGTTGAAGTAGACTCACCCATGGAGTGCTGCATCAGCTGTGTAGCTCTTCTGTCTGTGTCTATGTCTGCCTGTGTCATCAGAGGTTTGAGAGTGGCAGAGCTGCGCTTCAGCCCTGTTCACTTCCTGGCGTGGCGATTCAGACCTACTGTAACTGTGTATGAAGTGTCATGACACCCTCCCTTCCACCACAAGAGAAGCTGACTGCAGCACTCTTAACAAACGTAGGCAGGCAGACGTATTAAACCAGTAAGACAACATAAAAACACAGCTTTACACCGTTAACTCTTTTATTGTGTTGCTTTAACACTGCTTTGCCCCGGTTTGGTAGTCAAGCTGCTTAAATCCTCATTTGAAATCACACAATTGTGAGAGTATTGTGTACATATGTATCGAGTTTCAGGATTCATGACTAACTTCCCCTTTAAAAACGACCACTCCTTCCAACTTCTGGTCAGTAATTAGGTCATAAACACACACACATACACACACACAATAGTGAACCTGTAGCCTGCTAGTGGTATATATGTACATGTATATATACATATGTATCCTTAGAAGTTTCCCCCAAAGGAGGCCGGGTTCATCATCTGAGGAGCTTAAATTATTAAATACCATGTTTTTTTCTGTCTTCTAAAGCATAATCTGCCGTCTTTTTTTTCTAATATAAGAAAACATTGTAATTGAAATTTTTTTTTTAAATTGAGCATTATTTACTGAACTATTTTTAACTGATTTCTTCTTCTCTATCTTTGCTGGTTCTGGCTGAGTAAATCCAGATGGTGAGTCTGAGCAGAAGCATTATATGGTGAACCTGCATGATTTAGTTGGATTTGACTGGAATCCGAGCCGGTAGCACCGGTGACACCATTAAAAATAACTAAGTAGAAATAGTCATCTTGTCAAACAGCTTGCTTGTGTAAAAAGCAGACTGCACATTCTTCAGGAGCACTGATGTTGTATACTTTTAGTCACCCTAGAATTTGAAGTCATTCATACATGAAGGAAGTATATTTATGGCAGTGCTTCTTTGTCATTGCACAGGGATTAAACACACTGTCTCTGTGACTGTACGGCAGCTGGAGTGAATTAAATTAATCTCCCCTTCACCGCAGCTCGTCTGCCTGCAGCATCTGTGTAGTCTGGCCCTTGTGCTGGTTTGGAGACCTCGGATCACTTTGCCACAAGAAAAACAAATTCATCTTGGTGCTAAAATTTAAACAAAAGGTAGAGCCGGTGTCCTGTAGATGCAGAGCAAACTCGTATAATATTGACTTAAAGTCATATTTCCACACACACACACACACACACACACACACACACACACACACACACACACACACACACACACACACACACACCTACCTTCCAGTTCTCTCTCTATCTGACACAAAGCTAAAATGAGAGGTTTAAATACCTTTGCATGTCGAGCACACGTGGTGGAATGGACTTGCTGGGGTCTAACTCCTGCCTCCTGTTGCTGCTCAGTTTAACCGAAATCCAGAGACTTTTAGAGAAAAGCATAGACACACCCATACAGCACGGTGACCACAGCTGCTTCAGACCTTTGGAAGCAATAAAAAGAGGATAAAAACTTCAAAAATTCACTATCTCACCTGTCACAGATCTGTTCTGGTTGGACTCATCTTGTGCAAGAATATCTTCGATTCAGCATTACCGATGATCCTACACAATGTAGAGGTTTTAGACTGGTTTAATCTACCTTCCTCCGTTTGAAAACTAGCATCCATGCTACACAACAGAAGCAGCCTGACCAACCAGAGTAGACTCAGCACAGGGAATTACAACCAGTCATTATATTTTCTACAGCTCTGCAGTAATATCTGCCAGTCTACGCCACCATATGAACCTCACTGCCTCAAATTAAAGTGGTAACCCACAAGCCTCTGACTTTTATTTTGTTTCTCCTTCTTTGGTGCAAAACTTGCTGGGCTGTGGACGAGGCATGAGTCTGGATGGAAAAGCAAGAAAGAGTGCACACTTGAGCCTACTTTCGTCCTCAGTCGGGGAAATTCCAAATATGCAGACCATCTATTTTTTTGCTGGGTTGTCAATCGTTATTAAGGTACTTCCACACAGATGTCCTGTTTCTTTATGGCAAATATACCCAGCTTCGTGATGATCTTCATATCATACACAGACACATCTTATATTTCTCTTTGCTTGACCTGTATCAAATTCTGAATAGTGTCAAATTTGGAATAATAGTGGAATGTGCAAACGGATGGAATATACACTTTTCTCTCACATTTGAACCATCATTGAACTCCTCTCTATGGCAGCTTGGTCATGTAAGGTACTTATGTATTTACGTATCATCACATACATAACATACTTAACTTACGAGTGTAGCTGTGACACATAACATCTGTTATCAGACAAGGTTGCGTTTAAAAAGGCAAGGCATTATACATTGAAACTGTCACCTCAGTTATTGTAAATAAAGCTAAGAGGTTTTTTTTAGCGTTCACGTCTCTGATCCCCAAACTGAAATTGACTGCCATGGGAATCAGCAAAGTGTGTACCACACACCTGTTTGGGGAGTTATGGAGGCACCACTTTTTTTGATTATACACAAATATATTTGAAAATCGTTTGGAGGTAACAGTAATTATGTGGGAGTTACCATGCAATGGCTCATTTGCATGTTGCAGTTCCCTTCTGAAGAAGGGACTCTGGGGGATAAAAAGGTGTAGGTGTAGTGCAAACATGTGGTGGCTCTATGTGGGTCAGTGGGTGGCATGTGGATGGAGAACAGACGGGTTAAGAAACTGCTCACTTTTCTCATAGTTCAACACATGATATGATTGTGTTTAGGGACAGTCTTCGTACTGTATGATTGATTGATTGATTTTTATTTATTTAAGTGTCATGCACATCTTTTCTTGCCCAGCCCGCATGGGCTTACAAGTCATTGTTTAGATACATTCAAAGACAGCTTTGGCGTGTCGTTTTGGAGGAGAGCGAAAGAAAGTTACCACACAGAACAAACAAAGAAGAAGAAAACACAGCAAAACAAAACAGAACAAAGCAAAAAACAGACAAACAGAGCATAACGGATCAGGAATAAACCAACAAGCTTCCAAAATACAGGACAGCAAGCATGTATTTTTGTTCATTCATCCATGGTGCATTTCTACAGTATGACCTCCCACATTGTCTTTGCTACAGGAGGATATGGGAAAGAGTTCCTTTCACTCACTTTGACTGTGTGCAGATTTCAAAAAGAGTGTATTCAGAAGGGCTAAAACTATTTTGACAGCTGAACAATTTCAAGATGTTTTCCCCCACTCTAAAAAACATTTAACCTTTCTTAGATTTAACCAAAAATCACCTTCTGTTTAACAAGCCACTCTAAATTGAGTTCATTAAGATTTTGGGGTTTAAAACTTGATTTAATGGAAAGATAAATCTATTTGAGAAAACATCATTTTGCCGCTTTGCGAGAATAGAGTCAAATGCGTATTTAGTGTGAAGGTCATTTCTGTGGTGGGGGCAGGCAGGATGATATACACGTGTGGTCGTGTGTGTTTCCATGTAAACAAAAAGACATTCTCTCAACACTTATGCAAAAATGTCTCATTCTGACCGCTGACGCCATCATCGATCTGTGTTGTGGTCCCGGCCATGCCAGCCTCTCTGTCTCCCCCCGTGTTTTAACTTGTGTCTCTCTCCTCCAGCTCATCTTACCATCTCACATTGCTCTGCTGCCATTCAGCCAATCATCAAGGATGCAGTTTAAAAGCCCCGGGCCTCCCGTCATTCCTTGTCAGATTGTTACAATATGATTGTGGACCAGATTCACCTGCTGCTCACCTTTGTCTGTGTTCTGCATTTGGGTCTGTTCGTAACAACCTGTCCATTGTTTCATATGAGAGTGTGTGAATTCATGCATTTAAAAAACCTTTTAATGAAACTTAAAACACAATAAGTTACAATTATGTAGATGCAAAGATAAAATATGTAGCCATGGCCAGCAAAATAAAAATCCAGTTATGTAAATCACTCGTTAAATCGACCAAATATTGATTAGGACTATTGGCCGTAAGATTATTGTGTCCAAACCGATCAGTAAGAAGTGACTCGAGCATTTTCTTTCGACATCAAAGCTGCAGGAGCTGTTAACGAATGCTTTTCAACCACAATCTGCAATTATTTTTCATGGGTGTATCTAGATAGTCTGCCTAGAAAATATTTGACTGTTTCTCCAGCTAGGCAGAACAAAACAAAACAAAAAGTCTTGTTCCTTGTTCGGTTGTACTTAGCTCCACCCACTCTCTGAGACTTTTGGTTCCACAAAACCAAGATGGCGACGGCCAAAATGTTGAACACCGTCGTCCTCAACAAAAAACAAACAACAAACAACACCCCTCCTACGGCTGCCAATTCAGCCTGGAATATGGGAAGTGAAAACCAGGATCACTATTTTTTCAGAAAGGTTACTGAGATTGCGACGAGGTCAGCTTTGCCAGCGGAAGCAACCTCAGCACTTCGGCTCTATATTTGAATCACTGAAATAAAATTGGAGATGGTGATTCACAGATCTGACACCAGGCTTATTATGTGCAAAAATATGTAATATATAGTTATTAAGTTCAGCTTATGTTTGTTTCGTCCCAGAGTTTCTTATGTGACGGAACTAAATCATTTAACTATATATTCATTTTACTCTACCAATGTTGCGTATTGCTCATTGAATTGACTTCTGGTGCTTTTTGGATTCCGATGAAGTTGCATATAAATAAATATGTGTGTTTACGTGTCACAGCAGCCAGCTAGTTCCTGAGTGTGTAAGTGTGTGCGTCTGTGCGTGTTAAAGGGGATGTTGCCGTTTCCCATATCGAGACAGAAACAAGCGACCGTCCCACGTGTCACGTCGCTGTAAACCCTCCCACGCTTCTCGCAGAGAGGAACACACGGCGCTATTATTATCACTGACAGGAAACATGTAGAACCGCCAGCGATCCGAGTCGACTCTCACTCGCCGTCTTTGTTTCTCGGCCTCTGACTCATCTCTTCCTCTCTGTTGTTTGGTTGATGCTTCGGCCTTCCAGCTCCGTCTTCACGCTTCAGTTAACTTTCTGTTATCTGAAAGTTTGTTTTTCCCCCTTTGTCTTGGCATCACTGTAAATGCATCCTGTCTGTGTGTGTCTTTTTTGTTCTCGTGTGTTTCTCTTATTACTTTTACTGTAACCCGAGGCACCCCGAATTTCCCCAATTGCTGTACTTCCAGTGGTTTCTAGCCAGGCAGACAATTTTAGATTCTTGATGTTTAGGGATGTGTTGAGGCTTCTGCTGCCACCTGAACACAATGCAGACAAATACTTTCTTTCTTTTTTGTCGGGCTAAAGCATACATTTTTTATTTATTTATTTTTTAAGGAAAAATAGGAAGTTTTAGCAACACAGCAAATGTTTAACAAAAGCATTTTCTGCTGTCCGGTGGGTTTATCAGAGCTTTTTGCTGAGAACAGCAGCTGCTGCTGGAAACGATGGCAGCCGGGACAGTAAATCAATGCAGAATCAAAATCAGACAACCAAAACCATGAGCTGAATTACCGTAGAAAGTGAATCTTCAGGGGATCATTTTCTACTGTTTCGTCATTAATATGAAAATGTTTATGATTGCAGCTTTGTATATTGAACATTTCAATGATAATTTATAACAAACCATCATATTTCATCTTTCCCTGACCTTAAACCTTAAAAACATGTGAGATGTAGGATGTGAAGCCTGGTTGTTCAGCTTCTGCACATAGTTGTCACACAGCCCGTTGTTCATATTATATCTCCGCAGGCGTACTGTAGGTGCACCGATAGAGCATTGGTGGCTGCCCACATCATTTCATAAGGGATGGTATATATTTTTTTCCTCTACATGAAATGTAACACATGTGATAGTTAAATCTTCCTTTAAAAGCCTAAATGTATCCCTAACCCTTCAATTCAAAGCAGTCATAAATGTAAATTCTAAATCAGATTTATGTTTAGACTTTTTAAGCACCACAGCATGAATAATAACCCTCTTATTATTGATTTTCTTAACATTGATTAAAAAAATAAAAATGTGAAAAAGGTAGAGTTTTTTTTTAGTTTGTATTGTTGTTTCAGTGTTTTTTGTGTCTAACTCAAAACCATCCTGTGTTAGGATATTAACATATTTTGCCCGAGCTGCGCTGATTTGATTGTGAACAAATTCACATTCACTACGGCATCATGAAAAAAGAAAGAGAGGTTATCACCTTCAGGTGCAATGGTGTTTTTTAAACAATACATTCTGAGTCACAAGTCCTTTAACCTGCATGTTATGGTTGAACAGGTTACTGAGGTTTGTAGGAGTTCAAGAGGAAAATGCTGCCCTCTGGTGGCAAATGGAGTACAAGACCAAAACAATGAGGCTCTCCTGATGAAGGCTGACGATCAGCAAAGGAGAGCCTCAATCTAGAACTAAACAGCAGCCTCATCTAGTGGTAAATGACATGCACTGCATATTAAAAGTGTATTTTCAAAGTGCAGAACACAAAACTTAAATATGAACTGGAATTACAAACAGCATTGCAACAAAATTGTTTATGCACATTATTCAGAGTTGAGTAATAGTTGGTGTAAGTTTTAGACTAATTGAGAAGCAGGTGAGGATGGGTGGGAAGGATCAGGTGATTGAAACAGCAGCAAATGGGTTACTGCTCAGCATCTAAGTGTCAAATGAGATCCATTCCTCGTTTTTCACCCCTCTCCCCTCTCTCTCTCTACTCAAATCTGCTCAAGCTCTTTCAAACAGATTTTTACAAGCTGTGCTAAAACCAGGAAATGGAACAAAGCCCGACAAGAAAGCCATCAGTGATAAAAAAAATAAAATAGTCACTTTGTGGAGCCAGCACAGCATCAAATAAAATGTGGAAACCCAATAAAACCCAGCAACAAAAGACAGTGTTTCCTCTAATGAAACTTTTACATGCCGAGTTGATCCTGTTAATGCCATCACAGTGAGACCGAACAATACGTCTCCTTCTAGTGTGAAACGGGATGCTGATCTCTGATAACTCTCACTCTCAAGAGGTAGGACAATTATTCAAAAAATCCAAAGTAGTGAGTAAAAGGCGTTTTATTAATATGGGCTGATGGAAAGTAGAGAAAGAATGACTTATAACTGTTGATCTAAGCAACTTGCACAAGTTGTTGTTTCCTTTTCAGTAGCAGAGTTCATGCGTAATATGTCATATGTAAAAAAAAGACCAGATCAAACATAAAAAAAGAATGTTAATTCAACTTCACTGTGACCTGCATGAAGTGTGAGGTCTAACCTTCGTCCTATAGACAGAATACCACACACATACATAGTAGTTGTTGCTAGCAGATGTGTGAGGCCTCCACCCAAATATCTCTCTATCTCTCTCACTAAAGTGTCACTAATCAGTTATGCATTTTTAAACTATTAATTTAACTTTAGTCCAACACATTATAAAGTATGTCAACAACACCACAACAATCACATACAGTATGAATCCCTATAACAAACATATACAAATATATCACACAGGTCTGAAAATCATTTGATTTTTCCCATTTATTTCCTTTTTTCCCTCGTTGTGCCAATGCCAATAACCGTGCGACTCATAATGACTGAAGGGAAAGATTCACACCTATATCCACAAAATGACTCGTAGAGTTAAAAACAGACTTGTCTGGGAAAGTAATTTTAGCAGCTGTCTTTAACGCAGTTGCTCACGTAAGAATAACATTCAAAATTGTGTAATTACCCGATGTTTTAAAAATAACAAGCAATAACATTAGGTGACATCATTAAAAAAAACACGTTTATATAGTGGAGTATTTTTGGGAGGAAACTCTTCCCCCGAGTCTGAAACCGCCCACTCACTCGACCAAAGGTGAGGAGTTCCAAATAATGGAGAACATCTGATCTGCGTACGTCTCAACACGATGAAAACAGTCTGGCCATAGTCTCTTCTTAGCACACAAGCCTGCTTTGCCTGTCCTGCTGCCTGGTTTTGCGATTTGGTCATTAAAAATCTATCTTTAGCTCAGTGTGTTTTTGAAAACACTGAAAGGAGAAAAATTGTGTTTGACAGGTCAAAGTAGTAAAAACAGACAAAAAATAAGAAGTGAATGTTGTTTATTTTCTGGTCTGCCTCTACTGTATTGGCTCTGTGATTGACCAAATTCATCCTCTGGGGACCATTCACATCAGTACACATAGATTTTCAAACTATGTTTTACTATCCTTAAAATGTTTTGCAGAGCCAGGTGTGTCCTGCTGTTTTATCCCCAGTCCTTCATTCTTTTTTTCCTGTTTTATGATGACCATATTTGCAAACCAGAATCTTACTATCACCTCAGCCTGTCAGGGTTATTGAAGGCCAGCAGCTCCAGGGAACCACACAGTAGAGATTCAGGCCAGAGATCCAGAGGATTGCCCATGTAAGGTCACTTCCTCCCCCAGAAACTGGGCCTCTTGGCTGGGCTCGCTGACTGGGAGTGCCAGCGCCCTCTGCCCGGTGGTCTGTAATTACTGTAGGTTTGTAGAATGAGGGCTGGAGTCTCAGAGAGCCACGTTAGTGTTCAGATGGGGAGGAACTTCCTCCAAACATGTCTCAAATTAGAGCTGAAACACACATGTGTAAACGTGCAATCATATATTCACACATGCACAGGAAGTTTAAGAAAAAATACATTTACTCGCCCCTTGACCTTGTACACGTATTACATGTGTGTACATGGGCACATTGTGGAAAGTAGATTTACTGGAGTTTTCTGTATCACAAAGCTGGGTAAATCACCATGGAAACCAATAAGGCATCACATCCTGATGATGAAAGCAACATTTTAATTGAGCAAAGATTATTATTGTTATTGAAGAACAAGACATACATTTGTGACAAAGCAGATCCCTACAGAATAGAAATATAGTATATAAAAGTCACATCTTTGCTCTTTCATTCATTATGGCAGAAAAGGTGCTGACTGGTCATTGAAGGCACAGTTCAGCACTGTAGTGGTCAGTGGTAAATGACAAAGCATGTATGTGTATTCCGAATCTCACTGATGCATAAATGCAGATCTGAAAATGTATAAACCTCCCAAACCATGGGACAGTACAGAGACCAGTGTGGGGTAATTAGATTACAGCTGAGTCAGTCTCAATGGTATCAGTGGTTTAACAGTCATTCCCAGAAGTGGACTTAAAAGAGACATTAGTAAGTCCGGTACTGTGAGCTTGAGGGACAGTTTTGTCAAGTCTGAACCCTGCAGGCAAAAAAGTATTTTTAAGTACAAATACATTGGTATGTATATAAGTGTAGTACAGAAATGTACATTCTTTTTACAGCCATGCTAGCTGCTCTGTGAGGCTGTGCTTAGGCACAGTTGTGCTTAGGGGGAAAAAATGGTCTGACTCCTTGTGTTTCCGTCAGTGTATTGTGGTTGTCCGTACATATTTTCACCAATGTGAAAGCTGTTTGGCAGCGCAGGATGTTTGCTGGACCAGTCTCATACAGGACTGAGAACACGAGGTTTACGTGAGGTCACTTGCAGGTTCAGAGGCATGGGCTCCTTCGCTTCCTGCATTATTTCAGGACGACGCGTACACATGCGAGTGTAGGGAGGCCCTCTGCGGTCGCAGAGCAAATTCTTGAGGCCACATTGAGCTACACTGGACCGTCCGTCACGTCTGCATGAGATGCCGTGATTGTGGCTGACTGTTTCCTTCCAGTGGACGGTGCAAAGATGCCAACCCTCAATTGACCAGTACCATGGTATAGAGTCGACAAAACCACGAAAGCGTATATTTATTCATATATCGAGACCGTGATTTATTGCCCAGAATGAATGCAATGCAGCTTCGTCTGAGAGAGCTGCCGTGACAACTGGCAGGAGTCACGAAACAAAAAAAAGGGGAAGAGTCGTTATGTGAGCTGGGTTCTGAAAAGTGAAGCCAATGGAACGGAAGTGCCTTAGATGGACCGTAAAGCAGCGCATGCTTTAGGGCGGGGCTACCTTGTGACTGACAGATAGCTACCACGGCGTTGTCTATTCTGGGGGTTGTCAGAACTTTCACCCTTTCACAGTGTTTTCACTTCATGAAAGCAAATTGTAACATTTCCGTCACCTAAAAATGTCTTTATTCGCCATTCTTGTTCCAGAAATCCAAGATGGCGACGGGCGAAATGGCCAATTTGAGGCTTCAAAAACAGATTAAAATGATTTGCCATCATCAGACAGAGATGGAGAGGAGACAGACCATGAATGCGTTGTGAACATCAGATAGTATGGATATTTCCACAGACTGCTTATTGACACATTTACAATACATGGGGAGGAGTAAAGCCCTGATTATGCTTCTGCGTAGTGATCACGCAACGGCCACGCAACGGCCACGCAGTTGCTTGGAGACCGTGATGGTTCTGCGTTGGGTTTACGTGTCGAAATGCAATTCAAAGCCACACCGGTAAAGGGCGCTATGTTTTTTGTAAAGACTGACCGACCGACCGAGACTCTGACGTATATCGTCGTATCCTTGTTATAGCCTATTTGTTTACTTTCCGGCTTTAAACGTCCACAATTTTTCAGAACTTGGTGTTTTATTTCTTTGTGCAAAAGCGACAAGGTGCAAACAATAAAACGAGGTGCAAACAATAAAAGTAGCCTTTTAAAAGTTTAAATGGCGGTGTTTATGAGTGGAAACCGGATAGCGGTCTCCAGCGGATGTAGTTAGCGGACCAATCACAGCCAATGCCGCTGCGTTGGTGTTGCGTTGCCTCGACGCGCGTCTAGGATTTTTGGGAGGTGCACGTCAGGCCCTTGCGTTGGACGTAAGGGGGGTCCGCAAGGACGTAAGGGGTCCGCAAGCCCCCTTGCGTTGTGTCGACGCGGAAGCATAACTCAGCCTTAAAGATGGAGAGATGGACGCAATGCGTCTCAAACCACATTCGGAGGTGGATGTTTTTTTGAGATGAGATAGTCATCCCATCAACCCCAGGATGCATGAGGAGAATGAGTGTAAACGAGGTCATGGAGACACGTCCTCTTACATAAACAGCAAAACATTATTTGATACTGACCATGATGTTGGCCTAGAGTATGTTTTATTCACAGATGCGACAGTCTTTTAAATTTCAACATTTAAACTAACCTTACAAATGTTCTATATGTCTTCAGAAATGATTGATGAGGCAAACTGTGTTACATTACAGTCATTGTAAATAGCTAAAATCCTTCAGCTTGATAAGTCATTCAAGGACAAAAGCAAGCAAAACCACATAAAAAAATGACACCCGTGCGGGCTGGGTCATCTCTTCATGGCACGGAATAAAGAGACGACTGGCCACAAGCAAAAATACACACATTTAGAATAGATAGATCTAGAATGCACACACCTTCCAACATCTTGGTTCCCAAAGATAAATATGGCATTTATGGGGCTGTGCATTGTTTTGGGCGTGGACTCATGAAAGAGGATGAGTCTGCTGTCATGTGTCACTGACCACACACACACACACACACACACACACACACACACACACACACACACACACAAAATAAAATATCGCCATACACACACGGACAGGCAGACACACCAGATAGCAAACATGTCAGGGTGAATTTTGGGGAGTTTATAAATATATTTCACTGGAAGATCTATGAGATATGAGAATAAAACAACGTTGAAGAACATGGAAACAGATGTTTCTAACTTGAAATCTATGACAACATTAAGGAAGAAAATTAGGATTTAAAACATGACATTACACAGCCCGATTGTCCAATTTAACACACAAAATAACAAGTGAGTCACATCATGGGCAGTGTAGTCCATTAAAGGGGACATATTATGCAAAACTGACTTTCCCTTGCTTTAGTTTGTATATTTGCGTATCCGGGGTGTCTCCCGACCCCTTAAACATGAGTTTTGACAACTAAGTCAATATTTAGTAACTGGCAGAGTCAGGAATTTAGTCTCTAAACGAGCCGTTTGGATTTTGACCGTATTGTGACGTCACAATCCGGTCTTTTGCATATTCTTGCATAGTCATTGCATATTCATGGCATATCCCCGCCCACATTACGCCGGCTACCTGAACAAGGATCCGCCATTTTTTCTTACTCGCTTCACTTGTACTCGACAGCCTAACCGCCACCATGTACAAGCCGAAAGCCAAGCACTGCTGCTCTGTCATCGGATGCACGGGTCCTCATATGTCGCTACATCGCCTCCCAAACAAAGAGGATTTAAAAGCGAAGTGGCTAAATTTTGTTTACCAGGGAAACGTCCCAGCGTCATTGAGCAAAAATGTCCTGGTCTGTGCGAATCACTTCACATCGGACTGTTTCTCCAACCACGGACAGTATACCGCTGGATTGGCAACAAGACTGCTCCTAAAAGATGGATCCATACCCACTGTCCGTGCCGACGCCACAGATGTTGCAACTGTAAGTATTTACAAAAAGAGTATAGTTTGTGTTACTTTGGTCATTTAGCACATGAGCTAATGCTAACCGTCGTGTTAGCCGAATGAGGCTGAGCTAACATTACATGTGAAGTGTTCAACGTTGTGCTTACTGGCAGTCGGATTCACTATAGTGTTAATGTTACCAAACGTTAATTTGTCATATCAGCACTCTTTTAAAACATGACGGTGATTTGAGAAAATGAATTAGGACATTGAGATTGTATCGCTTCGAACCGGCCTTGAACCCCTGCTCGGCCATGAACATGGCGAGGAGACGGGTGAAATGTCTCTGTTGTTCGCGGACGGTGAGCTATTGTTCCGCTGTGAACACGCAGGGAAGATTGTTTTAATTGGTCTTAGTAATTCGCGGACGGTGAGCTACTGTTTCGCCGTGAACACGCAGAGGACACGGTATAAAATGGTCTTTTATTCCCGACAAGCTAGCTATGTTCATTACTTAGCATGTTGTGCTAAATGACTGTGTGTTTGTATACATGCAACTACAGCTGTAGCGTTGTCAGTAGTTCGCGGACGGTGAGCTACTGTTCCGCCGTGAACCCGCAGAGGACACGGTATAAAATGGTCTTTTATTCCCGACAAGCTAGCTATGTTCATTACTTAGCATGTTGTGCTAAATGGCTGTGTGTTTGTTTACATGCAACTACAGCTGTAGCGTTGTCAGGAGTTCACGGACGGTGAGCTACTGGAGCCTCTTCTTGTTCTGGGTCGGACTCCGGCTCGAACAGGTAAGGTTGCACCGCAGTTTGTTGACCGGCAGCCATTTCTCCCCCGAATCAACCGTTGTTATGGTTACAAAATGGCGTCCTCACGTCTTACGCCCGGCAGGAAGAGGTGGGCGGTGCCAAGACCGTTTGGGCGGCGCACGCAGTAGCTCATTAGCATTTAAAGGGAAAGTCACTGAAATCCGGCCGCTGAAAACAGGGCTGTGAAACTGGTATGTTGAGAACCCTGCTGTGCTCAATCCTTGGGTTTTTTCGACCAAAGCATGTTACTATCATTCCATTTAGACATCAAAGACCCATGTCAACAAGCAGAAATGAGCATAATATGTCTCCTTTAAAGTCTCTCCCATTTGACTTTCTCTCACACACGTTATGACTCCTTATGTGCAGCCAAACAAAATAGCTTTTTTATTATTAAATCTATATTTATGAATAAAATATTTTACTAATACATTATTAAATGTATTCCAAAAAATTAAACTAAACATCAACATTTCTAGTCTTAAAAAATATATGATCACTTACAAAATGACCTTGCCATAATTTTGTGGTGTGAACTTTTTTTTTCTTCTTGAAAATATATATATTTTAAAATTTTGTTCATAAAATAAATTGTGTTATTTGTTATTTCAAAGGTTACATAGACTCGGGTAGAATCTCACCTCAAAGTAATCACTTCCTGGTTTCATGAGCAAATAACATACTGGGATATAATTTCAAGATTTTATTTTCGAAAGCATGGGATTGTTATGGAGAGCTGTGATTGTTACATATTCAAATATGTATATTTAAACATTCTGTAGTAACAACTGTAAACCTAATGGATGCTGGAGATGCAGGGACGAATGCAGGCATTTTGAGACATCGTAGGAAAAGCACAGGTGTAGATAATAACACTAATAACTGTGCTGGCTGACAGAGACCCTACAATGAAACAAATGTGAATGTGTAAAGTAGAAGGAAAACAGTGATACTGCATTTCCAGAACTGCCTATTTAACCGCTTGTCTGCTCCGAAGTCACTGTGGTCAGGGACTGTGATCAGGCAGCTGGTTTTCTTTTTTTATTGCATTTAACATACTCATAAACTCCTACACCAGTTCTACTGTAACTCAAGGACTACATATGGCAGAATATGTTAGAATATACAGAGAACCTCCCTGCAGGGAAGTCTGTATATTGTACCAGTTTCAACGGCAAACGGAGGCAAGGTTATTTTGTAACCATCATGGATATTTAAACACTTGGCCATTTGTTTGTAATTACGTCAAGAAGTTGAGGTCCATTTCTAGCCATGTTTATCCAACTTAAAATAAGCTCGTAACCCCCTGGTAATTAAAACGTGCGTTGGTGATGTCTCTCTGCGTGGTGGTTTAATAGCAGATACCGTAAACGAAGATGCTGCTCACAGCAATAAGGTAACGGCGGGTTTATGAGCTTGTAAAGATGAAAATAGAACCACTGGCCCAGTGCAGAGTTCAAGTAGTGGCGAGTGTGTGAGTGTTTGTGTGTCTAATATTAGAAACGGCATTAGAAATACAGTGTCAACACAGTCATGTGTCAGTCATGTGTCTGTGGAAAAAAAACACATGTTGAGAACATTGGGAATGGAAGGAAAACAAAAATACCGTAGTTAAGTTAAAGTGCTGTTCATTTGCTGGGATTTTACCCACCAGGTTGTTTGTCAAAGTTAATCAAAAATACATATTTTTATGTTTACGTATAGTGCCATTTCTCAATATTAATGGATTTGGTGGAGGTAATGGCCTGAGAGTTGCCTGGCTTCTCTCCAACATGATGTGAAGAAATGATTATTCTTTGGTGCTTTGCTCCCTGTGTTTGCTGGAACTTGTCATTCTGTAGCAGAGGGATGTTGCCAGGGTGTAGGCTTGACTGGAACACTGTGATTAATGGGTATATGCCTACTCACTAATGAGCCACTTTAGCTAACTCAGCCTTAAGCTAACTCGGACTTTTGTTGACTCATGCTTTGTCCCTTTCTCTGTCTCGGATTCCCCCTTGCTCGAGACAATTAATTGCCATTGCTATACCTGCCCACCAGTTGCCCTCAGGCTATTTCACCGGACTTCCTCACTCACTCGCTACAATGATTGAATGACTGCAATGATGATAATGTTCACATATAGTTCACATTTTTATCGTGTCAGAGTTTTATTTATTTGTGTAGCTGAAACTGTAATTTGTTGTTTTATTTTAGTGGGGCCTAACAGAGAAGACAAAGGGCCCTAGTTTCGTGGCGCAGCGCAGGGCGGCGCAGGGTGGCGGAGCCGGCGCAATGCAAATTTCGACCCGCGCAGCCTTGCGCACGGTCAGTTTGGCAGTTTGGTGGATCGCCTGCGCCAAGATGGGTGTGGCGGCGCAGCAGGGGGAGGCGTCACAGATTCAGCTTGGCGTAGCGGAAGTTTCGTGGCAAAAAGCCTCGCCAGCTCCAACCTGGTCTACTCTCGGCGCAAGGCGCAAATAAAGTCCATTCATTCAAGGCGAATCACAGCTGGCGGAGTGGAAGTTTGGCTGATGGCGTGCAGTGCGTACACGTCACCGAGACCTCACAGGCAGGTTTCCACAGTTCCAGGCACATTTAAATGCAATAAATAATCACAACAAACACTATTTAATGCAACATACTGAATCAACACATGAATTTATATCTATATAGATTGTCCCGTCACATCTGACGTCAGATGAAAGGCGGATGGCACGCGTAACGGAAACTCAGCCTCTCGGACCAAAACATCTCCCTCTCTCTCTCCTGTTTTTTATAATATCGGCATTGTTATTATTATGATACGCACGCACAGCGCGTGATGCGCATGGTGGGAGCGGTGGCGCTGCTTCTGTCATCGGGTTGTCAAGTGACGGAACTTGCACTGAAACTCCCCTAACGCATTAAAGGAGAGGAGAGGAGCTCATTTGATTGGTGAAGATCTGAATCGGCTGTATTAATCCCAGTCCACGCCTCGTCTCCTCCTCGTCTCCCACTCACGCCTTCTTCTCCTCCCTCTTTCCCACTTGTGCCGGTGGGCGAGACGGGAGGTGTGCCTGCGCGGTGCACGAAACTTGCAAAGTCCAGGCGGACACACCCCGTTGGCATGGCGCAGGTGCGCTGAATGCTGACTGCGCCTGGTCTACGAAACTAGGGCCCATTGACTTGATTTTAGAGTATTTTTGTAAGAATGCTAAATGCTACCCACCTACAGATTTAGCTAATTCCAACTTTAGTTAACTCTGACTTTAGCGAACTCTGTCCGAGGCCATGATGCTCTGCCGCAAACCAGATCTACCAGTCCATTTACGTTGCTCATGAGCTTTGTGAAGTGACTGAAAGAATGAGGTTGCGTGTACAAGCGGCTGAAATGAGCTAACTTCCTCCATATGGTGGCAGGGTTCAGTCTTCGAGGAGCTCAGACATCCGGTTGGAGCTCCAAGTAGAGCCGCTGCTCCTCCGGCATTGAAAGGGAGCCAGTCAAGCTGGTTCGGGCATCTGATCAGGATTCCTCCTGGACGCCTCCTGTTAGAAGTTTACCAGGCATGTCCAACTGGGAAGTGGACCCGGGGTAGAACCAGAAAACACAGGGGGGATTACATAGCCCATCTAGCCTGGGAACACCTCGGGGTCCCTCAGGAGGAGCTGGAAAGTGTAGCTGGGGAGAGGGATGTCTGGAATGTTGGACAATGGATGGACGGACAGACAATCTTTTGAAACATATTTGTAAAAACGGAGTTTGTGTCTTTCAACACATTACTCAGTACTTTTATTAAATCAGCCCACTCCCTTTGGTTTCTGAGGGCTAGGTCACAGCTGTACTGCTGATCCCACAGTAAGACACTCAGTGTTTCCCCTAGAATTTTTTTCAGGCCCGGTGGTACCCGCCGAAAAAACCCTATACAGACGAGACGCGTGGGATGGTGTATTGGTGCAGTTGGATTAAGTCAGGTGGCACAGCAAGCAGTCTGCAATTCTGTATTATTATTATTATATTTGCATTCAACATTTTTGTTCAACCAGAGTGTATTCAAGGTTTTCAAGGATTCAAGGGGAGAGTGACTTATTAATAAGGTGCCGGTTGATGGAAATGATCCAAAATTAGGGGCCGGAAAAATATGGCTGGAAAATGATGAGCATCACATTAATAGCTACAGATACTGTAAAACACTATAACGACATATGAGTGCATATATTGTCTTATTTTATCAAGTAAAATATAAGTTATAGGTTTACTCAACAGCCTGATAGTTCATAGAAATTCAGGTAGGAATAGGTTAACTCAGAGTTCCACAGCTTATCAAAAAACAATCCTTATTTTATTAACATAGGCTGCCTAAGGGCGCGATCAGTAGCGTGCCTCGGCACGATTGCCCCAGGGGGGTCCCCCGCGGCTTTGCATTCACACTGCTCCAGCCCAAACGGGCTTTGGCCCGTTAGCCGATTGTACAAACGTCATCACATCCTAATACTACACACGCATGGCTTGATGTTGTTTTGAAGGAGCGCCGTCTCTGCATATATTTATATTAAACACACGACCTGCATCAGCGAATGTGCGCACGAGCGGATCTGTGCAAGCAGGCAGCGCAAGGAAAGCGGATTTTGGACGGAGACACACAGCGGCATTTTTCTTATAAATGCACCGGTCCGGTTCCGGTACCGGTCCGGTTCCGGTACCGGTCCGGTTCCGCTCACACCACGAGTCTAAAGAGTGCAACAGCTTGTCAAAATACAGTGTCAACTTTCCGTGTTTTCAAAGTAGAAAGCGACATCGTGGTGGTTTGACGAGGCGGAACGGCATCAGAACAACATCAAGCGCTTTAAGTACACGAAGAAGAACGTAGCGGGAGCGCGCGGCGAGGATTGTTGCGGCCCCATCTACTGTGCTGCACGGAGGCGCTCCTAATGTAAATGATTATTGATTTATGAATTAATTGATAGGTAGCTTATTTTTGGCGTATTTTTTTTTTTTTTTTGGCCTGGCGGCAGGTCTCCTTGGCCTGGCGGCCCCGCCAGGCCTGTACAATGGTAGGGGAAACACTGACACTTATTGGGTCTCTGATCTCAGAGTCACACTGTGGCTGTGATGCCTATGCCATTATAATGCACAGTGAAAATCCAATTTTTTAAGCGCACAGCGGTCAGCTTTATTGCCGATTTTACATATAAACCCTACTCATGAGAAATGCATGAATCGGTGGGGTCAGAAACTGGTAGGAAAGTTTTTGTAAACATCAAAGAGGTTTGGGGTCACTTTGGAATAGAAAGTAAAGATGTTTGGGAACTAAATGTTTATGAGGAGTCAGCACATGAGGCAGGACTCTATACATGGATTTTTAATTGGGGAAAGCACATACATTTTTGAACTATTAATGTTTTCAGTTTTCTGGTTTCGACAAGTTATTTATGATGTGTATATCGCAGCAAAACACTGGATGAGCCCTTTTTTTAATTATATGGTGGAAAAATTACAGAGAGGAGGATTGTATTTGAGATATGCCAGTGTATCATTATGTTAATATAATATAAATATTTACATTCATATATTCCTAAAGGAACTGCTGCATTATGGGGAAGAACCAGATAAATCTGGCTGGTCCAGTAATACAACAGATAAAAAATAGTAAATGATGCATCTTTACATCTTCATTCGTCTGACGGCAGCTATTGTCTGTTGTCGCTCTGCCTGATTTTCCCACAACGCACCGAGCTGGTGGAAACACAATGAAGGGGTTTTCCAACAGTAGCTACCACTGTTTATATTGTAGATTTCGGAGGACAATGATAGGAAGCTGTGGCGAACGTTAGTGTTTGCCACAATGATACTGTATCAGACGCCACAGTGAGGCTGCGTATGACATGAGGTCGGCTTCTTGTTATAAGGGACCAAACTCATTTGCTGTCCAAAACAAACTGTAGAGTCAATGTAAGCAGGTCACTAGAGGTGTACGTTCTCACAAAGCCGCTAGTCTTGTTTGGCCGGTGAATCACTAATTCAGTGCAGCAAATATGGCTAAATATAAAGCGTTTGTCACTAGTGCAGTTGGCTGTTGTTGGGGTGTGTGGTGTGTTATGTAATGAAAATTCTCTCAACATTTTCCGAAATAACCTAAAGAAAAAACCTCATGAACCCATTGAAACAATGAATTTCCTCTCCTCTCCTGCCCTACACCTACTTTATTCTTTACTCATGTTTTCCACTCTTCTCTCTTCTGCAGAGCTGTCTGGCCAGATCGGAGAGTCTGACCACAACAAGACCACAGCCGTCCATCTTCACAGAAAAAAAAAATACCCCATGCAACTCTTCTGCAGCCACACCCTCATGCAAATATAGTACAGACTACGCAGGCACTTGTGGGGAACTAGACTGCTTTTAGCTGAAATTATACAGAGCTACCATACAGGCCTGAATCCTCTCAGAGATGTAATGACAAACAGGTGACTTGCTCAAGCATCTTCTTGTCCTGGATTTATATATAACCAAAGTATTGGTATGAAGATTCACAGACAAAAAAAAAAAAAAAAAAAACGGTTACGTAACAAAAAACATGGGATTGGTCGGGTTCAGGAGCGCCAATAACCTATAAAGCAAAATATTTCTTGGTGTTATTGACACCACAGCATTTTTAAACTGTTATGGTGGAAGAGAACAATGACTTTATGGCATGGTTTTTATCATTTTGCTTGTTAAATATTATTGGTGAGCAGAATATCCCAAAACAATGACCCAAACAAGCCAGATGCCGACATGTCGAGGGAACACAACACTGAGCTGGATGTCATTCTCAAGACGTTTTCTTGGCAGTCTCTACCGAACGGTTTACTTCCCAACTAAACCCAACTCTTCCACCCAACATCCGTGTTCCTTGAGCCGATCTGCATTCAAACACTTATACGCTGTTATCGCTGTACTAGGAATGGGGAGTGCTATGAGCAGCCCGATAATCAAACTTTTGGAAGCAAAAGACATTCATCCTCCCCTTTAAGAATCGTCTTTGGGGGATTGGTCACATTGACGTCTCAGTCAACAAAAACCTGTACGAAGACCCTTTTAGACTAGGTATTAACATAATCTGTATCCAAATCGTATCTGCATGATGAAAACTTGCAATGAAATCGGCCAAAACACAATTTTATTGACCAAACAAGTAATCCATCAAGTAAAAAACAAGACTGCGAGTCTACAGCTGTGCTTGCAGCTCTGTGAGACTCTTTGCTTTGAGAAATGCTAACACTGGCATCCTCACAATGACAATGCCAACATGCTAATGCTTTGCAGCTATAATGTTTACCATGTTCACCATCTTAGTTGAGCATGTTAGCATGCTAATATGTCATTAAAAAAGTCAAACAAAGATGGAAAATGTCAATTTAATATACGGAAAAACAAAAAGGTCTCTTTTAAGCTATGTAAATATTAAATAATGAGATTAGGGGTGGTTTGCGGTAGCGTTTAGTGCTGCTAAGGGTTGGTCAACTTTGATGTATCGCCCTGCTGCCAGTCAGTCAAAATATAGAACAGAAACAGGACTTGTTGGCAGACACAGCAGTTACCACTCGCTGTTTGATGTGATGTGTCCTCAACACGTCACAGTGACCTTTAAAAACAACATAAAATCAACTATAAAATGTCTGTTGGATATTCTCCCAAGTTTAAGTCATTGCTCCAAATGGCGCGGGACAAAAATACGCGCCTGCCCAGCAGTCTGAGATCAATTCCTCCTTGTTGGTGGTCCAGTTCTTCACATTAGATCCTCTATGCAGAGCTCAGAATAAACGTATGGTTTGTGTTACCTCCTCCTGGCTTGTACTCTCTCTTTTGGGGCTCCATTATTATTCCCAGTGTGACTTGTTGACTCACCAGAGTGCCAATGTGGGACGGCCCAACATTGGCCCACCATCTTCTCAGCATCACAGTAAAGCTTCTAATGGTCGCCCGTAATAGTTCTTTCCAAGACACACCAGGACTTGGACACACAACATAATTGTGGGCATTGGCAGAGGTAACATTGTGCAAGGACTGTCTTTCCCTACTAAACCTGCTTTAACCTCCTTACACCGTCATGCAGCTGGATTTATATCGCAGACTTGTAATTCTTTTCTGTGTCTGTGTGCATTAAACTGACGCAGATCCTGGTGATGCAGAAAATACCGACCTCAAATCTGAGCTCACCAGAGCAGGAGAAACTAAATGCAAGACATTTAGCTGAAGCATCTGGAGAAAAGGCCATTCCTATATTTAGAGAACTGTCATTGCATTTTTGGTAAGGACTCAAAAGTGAAAGCAGCATTCTGCTGGGAAATAATGCAAGAGAAGTGGCAGACAATTTAAGATGAAATATAATTTCTTATAACAGAGATGTAGAATTAGAATTACAGATGATGATGATGATGTGATGTTACAAGTTTTGAGATGGAAGATATATACAGAAATCCCTCTCTACTCCTGAATGAGGAATTCCTGCCGTACAAGTTTTATCGTACAACTCTCACTCTGAGCCAGGGCAAACTAGCAGAAACTTTCTTCCAAAAAAGTGACTCGCTTTACGCAGCATGCACTCAGCTGTGCTGGTCTACGCAAATACTGTACAGCTGGGATTGGCAGGAAACTCGGTGGTCTGGTGTCAATGCCAGACTACTGCAGAAAAGAGTGTCTGTAATTAGTCACAGACAACCTGCTGTGATGTCGGAGGTAATGTCAAAGAGAGGAAAAACTACACTCTGGGATCCAAAAGCTTGAGGTAATTATACAGCAGTTACAGTAGCTGAACATTAAACTAATCTATGTTACAAAACAGAAGAACAGACAAAAAAAAGCTGAAATAAACTTCAAATCGTTACCTTAAAGTTGAGCTAAAATAATAACAATAAAAAAACATTTTAACACTTTATTAACATTCCCGGTAATATTGTGCACATATTTGACAACATATGCATTTTTTTTTGCATTCATGTATGTATTAGGCCTTCTATGTGTTAAGTATTAATAATAAGCAACATGTAAGCGTTGTTGCCATGGAGTGCATGCTGATGTTAGCAATTAGCTCCAAGCGTCGCTGTGCTGCCGAGTACACAGTCAAGGAACTGCGAGCATGGCTGTACACTCTTATTCTTGTGTTGACCACATTTACCAGAAAGGAGAGAGCAAACACAAGCTGACCAATCACAGGTCTTGCAGGCTTCGTGAGTAAAAACTCAAACGGCTCTGGAGCTTGGTTTGGACATTCTGGGCTACAGTAGAAATGTGACGGTGCCAGGACGTGCTCCCTGTGTAGATATGTGAGTAAAGGTCAGAGTAAATGTATCTAATTTAAGACACATGGGATCACTTTCATTCATTTTTGTCAAATCAGCTGCTCTGAGAAGCATCAAAACAGTAATATCCTGGCACAGCAGATCGTTTTTTATCAGATATGTTCATTGGGATAAAATAATGACGACTGTTTCTATCCTGTAATTCTCCTCTGATTAAAAACCAGTAAAACACCAGTCATATGTTCCCATCAGCCTGCATCACTTTCAAACTAAAGGACAATACAGCACCATTCACCAAGTCAACATCCCCACACGACACTTACGTTTATTTTCTTTGGTCTGATCCAATGACTTGTATTAGAGGTCACACAATGCACAAATAGATGCTTTATTAGATTGTCATCCTGCCATTTCTATCTATACTTTTATTTATTTGTTTATTTGTTCCTGTTGTTTTTTTCTCCTGAGATTGATCCTGCTCTCCATTTAATCACAGTCCTATTAACTGAGCATAACTAATAATAATAACTGCTGATATGAGAACAGGTTACTTAAAGTTGAAAATGACCATTCAAGCTCCACCTGGCAACATTTTAGATGCACTGTTTTCAAATATCCTTGTGACAACATCTGAAGCCACGACGCGTCACTCATCCAAAAAATGTGTTTGTCTGTCGTATGTACACACACACACACACACACACACACACACACACACACACAGAAAGCCATGTCATTCCATGGAAACTTGCTTTTTGTCCTAGGAAATGAGACACGGACGCCAAACCAGATACAGGAAGTAAACGGCCACCAAGTCATGGTGGAAACTGAGGGTGGAAGCTAAGAATATGGCAGACCTGTGTGTGTGTGTGTGTGTGTGTGTGATCTGTGAACTTGTGGTCACAAGAAAAGAATCACATCAGGAATGAAAATTGCTCTGAAAGAAGATTTTTATCTTTCTGTTTTTCAAAAACACTGAAAACCATGTCTGCTCTAGAATCAGCAACAACATCCCAGATGAGCCGTTTCTTGGGTTGCCAGTTTGGGTCCTCATGTCGTTTGCTGTTTATTCAAAAGCCGTCCACCAGATCCACTTTATTATTCTCACTGAGCTCTGTGTTTGTGTTGAAGAGGACAAACACTCGGCCTGTTACACGTGGCGGAGCGGCAACCCGAGCCACATAAAGCCAGAGCCGTGTCTGTCTCACAACATATTTATTTCCTGTCTCAACAACCGCGGCTCATCCAGACTTTGTTTATGGGAGATGCAAAATTCGGGCAGAAAAGATCCAAACTGTGGCCGGTTTCACCATTGTTCTAGCTCCCTTAGTTAAACAGATTTAAAGCTTGTTGTTATGTCTGTTAAGACGTCTGGAGAGCTTTTGTTTTCCAGAGATTTTGCTTCGTGAAAACAAAAAGGAGCTGGAACATTTTGTATGTTACCGTTTCTCTGCTTCTTTTTTCTTTCTCTTTCAGTTTCTGTTTGCCTGTTGTCATCTTTTCCTGTTTCTGCTCACGTCTTCTCCAGAGGCCTGTTCTCCGAAGCAGGATTTGGGGTTAGCGAGGTAACTTCAGGGTTAACTCTGAGTTTTCAGTACAATGCTGGTTCACTTCTTCCCGGGGTACATCGCCATGGTAACATATGCTGCAGAGCTAACCTGCTCCGGAGCAGGTTATGTTCCAGATAAGAGATCAGTGTATAAAAGCACAAAAAGTGGATAGGCACTATAGGCGATGCATAAGGGAGCTGCACCATTGGGGGCGCCAAAGCGATGGTAAAAAAAAATAAATGATGTATTTTTGCTATTTTCTATATTAAGCTGCTGTTGTGTTTATTTGATAACAGAAAGATACCCTGGGTATGTTGAACGTTGCAGTACAGGCCTCTGGCTGCTCTTTCATCATCAACATCATACAGCACAGTTACAGGATATGAAACCACTATTAAATATTAGATTGAGTGGATTTATGTATTTGATGCAGCAGGTGGATGTCAGTTTAAAGTATATTTCTCATCTTTCTGTTGTTGTCCTCACAGAGAGAAGTCTGGGAAAGTCCTTATTATAGTGGGTTTCACATCTCTTCTCATTAATGTTGTTCCACTGTTTGCCAGCCAGTGTTCCACCACATTTATAGCCTGTGTACGTGTTTGTGTGTGTGTTTCCATGCATTATATGCATACATGTCTTTGAGTGTGTGTTCCATCTCCACCAGCAGCCAGATTTCATCTGATCTCTCCCTGGCATATATATAGTCTTTTTACGATAACAGAATCTGATGGACTAATGGGCTATAAAAGATTAACACAGCAGTTTGTATGAACGCACAAATATCCTGAGGTTGCTTTTAAAAGGAATATTTCCACACTGAGACGACCACAGAGATTGAGGCCTTTCACGTTCATCTAACAAGAAGCTACAAGTAAAAAATGACCTATATGACATCAGCTTCACAGTGTTTCAATTGTTGTAATACATTAATAAGAGCTGTAATACAATAATAATGTGTGTCATGCAAAAAACAAGGCACAGTGCATCTAATCAATGTAACCATGCAGTATCACATGGCAATACGGAAAGACAAGCTAATTCTAGCAGTTTTTTTTTTTATTTAAACATCCCTATAATTGGTTTATTGTGAAACCACAGAGCCCCTGATTTCAGTGTTGTGGGCTAGAAGGTGATTCTGTGTTTATTGGTGGAGGATGTCAAAGTTAAAAAGTGTATTTAAATATAAACACACACATGACTACATACACAAAAAAAATGGAGAAAACGGACACAATTGAATGCCTACACAAACACACACACACACACACACACACGCACACAAATGGAGAGAGAGAGAGAGAGAGAGAGAGAGAGAGGGGAAGAGATACAAACACACATTTAAGTCCGCTTGTCCTGTTTTTAGTTCACACAATTGTTTTTTTTATTGAACCATGAAATGACACTTTGTTTTTTCCAAATAAACCATCAGATTGTTTTTGTTCCTAACTTTGGAAACTGAAGTCCTTTCAGGAGACACCGTGTCCCAGACCAGTCCATCCTCCACTCGCCACGTTTGATGTGTTTACTGTCACTCTTTTCATGGTTGCTGCAGTGGTTTTGTCTTATTTTGACATTCTTCAGGCTATTTTGGTTCCTTCTTCATAACTTCTTTAATCATGTATATGTTCTGATGAGAGCCCAAATCATCACAGGTTGTATACACTTGTATTGAGCCACACCTGATATTCAACAAGTCATCAGGGAAAACAAATATGCCGCTTATTTATAACTCAGGGACATTTTATGTGTATTGTCTAATTTCTTGGTGATTTAAAATTGAACTATTTAATGACACACAAGCATAAACACCTGTCCACACAGACGATTGCACGGGAAATGTTCTTCCTGAGTTGCCCGTTTGCACAATTATTGTTATTCATATTACTTTTGAATGTGTGCTCGTGAACACCACATCCTGCTTGCTTGCAGACCAAATCTAATCTACATGTTGAATGATGAGGCTGGTATGATGCTATTGATTCATTTAAAAAACAAAACAAAACCAACATTGTGTTAGTTTGCCTCACAATCCTGTGTGACCTCACCCTGTCTGAGGATTTCAGACCCAAACCCTCACATGTGAGGTCAAATGAGGCCGTCATCAAACAGGAAGAACTAGTGTATTTTGGGGGACTATTTTCAGCTGCGGGCTAATACACATTTCTGCTTCAGTGAATATTTTAAGCAGCAGGACGGTGTGATGGTGCTTTCAAATAAACAGTCCGTGGTAATGAACGAACAGTGAGGCTCATTGATGGGGTTCCTGGGTGCACTGATATACAAAATTATATTAGGTAGCTCAAATCCAGCAATCTGGTTACAAAATGCAAAATCACATTTTATATTCAGTGACAACAAATGTACAGGATAGGTTTATTGGTGACTCTAAATTGCCCGTAGGTGTGAATGTGAGAGTGAATGGTTGTCTGTCTCTACATGTCGGCCCTGTGATAGACTGGTTACCTGTCCAGGTGAACCCTGCCTTCGCCCAATGATTGCTGGGATCGGCTCCAGCCCCCCCGCGACCCTGAATACAGGATAAGCGGTAGACGATGGATGGATGGATGGATGGAAAAAATGTAGAAAAAAATGCTTTTGAAAAACGTATTAAAGGGCAAAAACAGGTGTGTCTGCTTCTCCCATCCCAAAAAAAGAAGAGTCTGTATGTCACTCGACAGCAAAGGGATTTAATTAATCTCATATCGTGCCTGACTTTATTGAATGTTAATAAAGCCTGTATGGAATTAACATTCCGATTACATGGTTCAGACTTGAGTCAAACTTTTGACATCAGTTTTTGAGCCAAGACAAAGGACAACATGTGGCCCGAAAGAGACTAGAAGGACTTGATTTTAGACTGCCTTTTGCTACTGAAGCAGTCGTTGGTCACTTGTAGCATCCCAACAAGCCAGTTATCACCACAGTAACGAGATTGAGCATACGGTGATGAACAAGTACTACAATCATTAGGCTGATGTGAGAGTAGCCGCAGACAGACAGACAGACAGACAGACAGACAGACAGACACACATCCCATTTTCCTAATTTAAGGTCACAAAGTGCTGCTGTTCCTTTGGGGGATATACTTTTCAGCTCTTCGACAGACACATCTTTAAAAACACTTAAGATCTGTATTCTACAATTATCAGACAGCGACGGTTATCTGGGGTCAAACAAGACCCAGCAGGACCTGTGTGTGTGCACATTGTGTGTCGGTGAAGAAAAACTTGGATTCGAGTGGTTAAGTAATTGCACGTTTGTGACTGTAAGGCCTCAGAACTCATGGAGCTGTCAGAGTTCAGCAGTTGATCGGAGCGATGACACACCGTGTTACTATAATCAGGCTGTCAGCGTGCGTGTTAGCCCAGTCAACGCTGCTGACAGATAAACTGTCTTCTTTGTGTTTGTGTGTGTGTTCAAAAATGAGTGTATCCCATGCATTATATGACTATTTATGAATCATTTGTGTTTATCCTAATTACAGTTTAACCAACAATAGTGAAGAAAGAAACGCAACGAAGGAAAACTGAGCATCAGGTCGCTCATGCAATGTAAAGTGTGTGACTGTCGAGGTGATGGTGCTCAGCAGTGACTTAGGTCACGTTTTTCTCAGTCTCAGGTAACACATACAAACTTAAGAACACATGTTTTGCCACAGTATTTCCTTCACATCTGTGCATGTGTCATCATGGCAAAATGCTTCTTGTTGAACAGCTACTACTTTACTCAGATGAGGACAGAACACTTGTTTCTATTTTTTCGCTCTTACTTTATCGGCAACGATATGTTGTGGTTTCTTTCTTTCGACAAATGCACTTATTGTAAGACGCTTTGGATAAAAGCATCTACTAAACGCCCTAATGTTAATATTTCTGTCTGTCTGACAGGGGCAGACTTTTGTCAACGTGATTCATCCCCCTGACCGGTTTGGCGTCCCGGATGGTGGGATCCCATCCCAAGGTGGTCTCTAGTTATCTCAAAATATGTAGGGATGTGTCTGCGTATGTCTAGTGTACGAGTGTATGTGAAAAACTCTGCATATTCATGTATGTTCACAGTGGATATCATCAGACAGACTCAGACACTTTATGAGCCAAATCCACTTTAATGATTGGGAAATCTGCAACCATAACATCCAAATTATAAGAGAATTCAGAGAATGCATGTCTGTCTGGATACAAACCCACCTCACCCCCTTTTCATTTTTTTCCCTTCATGAAAACATGCCCCTTAGGCTTATTTTCAAATCAAAGTGAGTGTTGATGTAAAATGAAAATATTTTCAAGGCCAAAATGTGCAGCACTGTGTCAACAGATTCCCCTGACTTTAATGAAACATATTTGTGTCAAAAATAAATGTAATCTGGGGAAAGAAATGAATTCCCCTGAAATGTAACAATGCAGTTTTGTTGTATGGGAATGTCGTTTTTATGATACATTTTTGAAAAAGTGACATACTTGGAGACATTACATAGACTGTTACACCCATCAGTCTGGTGTTGCAGACAAATTCTCAATTATCCAGAGACCTCAGTCAGATGCTTTTCTTATGTCTGTGAGGAAGCTGATTCATTGTCATACCACCGCCGCTATATGGAGTTTTTTTCCCCCAGAGCCTGTCACTACATGTCCTTAAATTAACTTTATACGCAGAGAGAGAGAGAGAGAGAGACAGGGGGGGAGGGAAGTAAAGAGGCAAAAAAGTGATTTCACATACTTCTGTCTGGGCTGTAAATGTCTGAATGTCTTTATCCATGTATTTGTCTTTGCATTGTGTGTGTGTGTGTGTGTGTGTGTGTGTGTGTGTGTGTGTGTGTGTGTGTGTGTGTGCGTCTGTGTGTGCCCCCACACCACCACAGCACCGACCACAGGAAGAGTGGGAGAGAGAGAGAGAGCAAGAAAGAGACAGAGAGAGAGAGAGAGGAGAGGCGGTTAACCTCATGACATCACAATCTCAAAGCTGATTGGCTGCTGCCTGAGACTGGAGGGTTTATAAGCCAACCAGGAGCTTCGGTTTCAGCAGCAGCATCACTGAGCAGGGAACAACATCCAGGGAAACCCAGGAGATAAACTAAAGAGAAACCACGTCTGTCTGTTTCTGCAGCCGCTGAACTCTTGAAGCTTCCTACGACTCCGATACAAGGTCAGAATACAGATATGACATTATATTTACTGTTGGATGTAGTTTTTCTGCAGCACTGCTGGTGTGATGAGAGGTGGGAGGGCAGGTCCAGTTTTTTTTTTTTTTTTTTTTGCATAAGCTGCTGGAAATATCCTTTATTAAGCTTAAAGAATACAATTCAACATTAAGAAACTTGCAGTGTAAAAAGGTCTTCCGTGCATTTGAAATACACTTCACGGCCAGAAGTATGTGGACAACCCTGTCCCAACCTGGGGCCGTTATCCGGGTGTGGACTGGACCTCAATGCTTTAAGACAAAAGTGTGCTTCCAACTGTGCTAACGGGTCCTTGCCCTCCAAACCTCTGTAAAGAAATAGTTTTCTCAGTTCTGTGTGGATGATCTTGACCGTCCTGCACAAAGCCCTGAACTCAACACTGTCCAACACCTTTGGGATGGACTGGAACCCAAACTTCAGTGCTGGAGTTCACTAATGCACTTAAATGGGAGTAGGCAGGCTGATTTAGCAGCAGGCTGTTTTGGAACGACATGTTCAACTATCATATTTTAGTCCATATGCTTTCTTCTTTTTCTCCCAGCACTGTCAATACAAGTAATCAAAAACTTGCAAAAAGAAATGTCCAAAATGTCTTACTTTCTCAAGACAACAAAAGAAAAGTTCAATTCAGCTTCAATATGAACAAAGTTTTAAATGTTTTTTAAAAAAGAAAAATCCATTTGTTTTGATCCTTTAAATACAATGCCGTTTCAAGATACTCTTATAAGAAGCTCATCTCAATTAAAAACAGGTTAAAAGCAATATTGATTGTTTTTCAGTTTGGTAAAGTCTAACTGTAGGCCTTCATTTTCATTAACCCACTACATTTATCTCTTTTTTCTCCAACACACTTGCACAACATTAGTAGAAACAAAAAGTGAGGGTCAAACTAATATTAAACTTGTGGAGCCACAAAAAGGGTTTGGTTATCCACCATACAAGAGCTGCACTTAATTGTAGTTAATTATGAGTTCTCTTTTAAAGCTTTGGGCCATGGAGGTTCCGCCTGTGATTGGCCGGAGGTGAAGCCGGGGGAGGCTGTGTTTGATTGATTGATTAGTAGCATAGCGACACCAAAGCAGGAAAGGGGAAACTGTGGGCAGCAGGACACTAATTTCTGTGGGTTTTTGTGTCACATGACCAACCAGGTCCACCCACCGACTAACCACACTGAGTAACCACACTGACAACACATGCATGCTGATTAACTAGCAGCTCGGTCAGCAGCATTTCAAACTGCAGAGAAAGGTGGGAGGCCTCATCCTGTTAAACGCCTCAGTCCACTTTCAAAATAAGAGGTTATGGCTAAAAGTCGCTGGTCGCCTAAGACAAGAATCCAGGAAGTCAATGCTCTAATAAGAAATAGGCTGATGCATTACTCCTCATAAATCACAATTTTGCATTCATGTGACCTGATGTAACAAACATCCAGATAACCTTGTCCAGTCAGTTACCAGCAGTCATTTAGATGGCTGTAGGCATGCTCCCAGTTTGGTGAAGCAGACAGTCACAGGATCCAAGCTATCTACCGCTAATCGATTCATGCAGCAGTAGACAAGCAAGTAGGTTAAAATACTACTGTTGTGAATTAAGTCTGGTGGCTTTAAAGACAGTGATGTAATGGCTTCAGTTCTCCTCCAGAGAGGGCTTCTTGTTTAGGTGTGCCTCTGTTTAGGTGAAACAAAATAGTTTTTCTGATGCTCCCGTCCACAGCCGCTTTACCTGGATATCACAGCCCTTTTATGGATATGGAACTGAAGCCGTGCACTCTTTTCAAAGCCACAATACTTTATTGACAAGAACAGTAATTTTATTTCTCAGAACACGGGAATATACACACAATCCCACCTCAAAATAATCTGAACTACCCTTTTTACCCATTTGCAAACATAGCACAGCTAATGTGGACTCATATTCACTTTATTATTAACCTTATCGATTGCTTTGGAAAACTCCTGCATTTCTTTTTGCTAATTAGTGTGTGAGAGTTTCCATTTGAAAAACAAACCAACGCAGATGGACCAACCCTTTAATTAGTGAGCTTCGGAGTGGTGGGTGGTGGATTTAGTAACTTGGACTTTACGCTAAGCTAAGTTAATTGACCTAACAGACAGATATGAGACTGGCATTGATCTTTTCCTATAACTCTCGGGAAGAATGCAAGTAAGCATATTTTCCCAAAACAACCACAGCTCTCTTACCCTAAATCTAAACCCAATTCTGAACCTCAACTCTGAAACCAAGATGTAACATTCAAGCAGCACTTGGAAGAAGTGGGAACCAGACAAATTATCCAGAGCCTACTCTCGAGGTCTGAATCCTAAATCGGGCCTCCCAAAGACAGCCTTACAGAAATATACGCACGCATACAGTCGTATGGGCGTCTGGCGTGTTTCAGCTGCTCTGTGGCTTTCCAGTTATAACCTGGGAATTACACAGTATAGGCAGAGTCCACCATTACGGATCGACGCAGACTGCTCCTGCCACGACATACACGAAAAGAAGAGCTCGTTCCAGGAAGGGAGGGGAACAGAGAAACAATGGAAGGGTTTTCTTAAGCTGCTGTTAACACCTGTAGTGACAAAAGAGGATGCATTATATTTAGCTGATATTTCACTTCGGTAAAATAGTTACTGTCAGCAAATTCCAAGACTAAAACCAACAATGAACGGATCCCACTAACAAGTATTGTCTTTTGAACCTGAAAGCTGATATATCTAATGTACCATAGAGCTCCATTGTTGTTGCCACAACCTTTTAAAAGCACATTAGTGGGTCCACACTGCTGGACACAATCCCATATACACAGTCCTGGTGCTGTAAATACTCACTAGAGCACCAAATGTGTTGTACTCTGCCAAACATCCACTTTCCAAACATCCACTTTCATCTCTTTCTTGATCATAACGGTTATTTTTTCACATCTACTGGACCAAAATCGTCCACAAACTTCCCGTCTCATAGTTGAATAAACCACGCAGCGATGGGATTTTCTCTCTCTGATGAGAGAAATGGTTTTACTCTGTCCGAAACACAACCACTCCCTTTGATGTGTAATTAAGGATAATGACAATCCTGTGAACTTCCCAGGAAGTGCCACTGCTAGTTATTGGTCATGTGACCATGCAGCATCCATTTTTAGAGAGTTTGAAATGGCATTGGGTTTATTGTTAGTTTATGGCCTCCGGGCGAGTATTCTGGTCTCGTACAAGCTTATGTTTTATTGTGTGACTTAAATCTGTGTATTTCTGCTTTTCTCCCAATATAGACTAACAAACTGTGACACAATGAAAGTGGCCGTTGTTTTCGTTCTGCTCTTCGCCACCGTCCTCTGCCGGCCGGTGAGTTTTTTTCTCTTTAACGTCAAAACTTCACAATACATTTTGCTGAATTACGACTGCATGACGGCTTTTTCCTAATATCATGTAACATTTTTTGACGGCAGTTTCAATGAATTCCAACAGCAGTTTAGGTTTATTGACATACGATAAAATGTGCATATATCCTTTTTTGCTTATTAGGTGAAAAGATCTGCCAGCAGTTCAGAGAGCTCTGAAGAAGTGGTGAGTATCTGGAGAGAGAGAGAGAGAGAGAGAGAGAGAGAGAGAGAGAGAGAGAGAGAGAGAGAGAGAGAGAGACTTCCACATTGACTGATGTTGGTTTCATCCACAGGGGGGAGCAGCTACACTCCTCACGAGACAAGGAGCAGAGGTGACGCAGGTAAAATATTACATTTTTTCATTGCTTTGTGTTTGGTTGGAGAACACCCTCTGGTCTTATTAAGTTTAAAAAAAGTCCAAAAAAAGTGGGCATTTAAGTTGCATTATGGGAAATGTAGGACAAATCTGGGCAAATCATAATCAGCCTCTGCTCTTTCAATGTTTACATTCCTCCTTCAAATTGTCTTTTGTGAGCCCCTGAAAAGTATGGAAGTGCAGAACTAAATCACTGGACTATCCCTTCCAGTCTTGCATCAACACCTCATCCTGATGTCCTGTGCTGTTATTGCTAAGGGAGTCCAACAGCTTATTTGTGAGACAGGTGACAAGAATGTAAAAGCCTCAAAAAACAGTCAAACGTAAAAGGAGGACTAACATGATATATTGTTTCTGTCACGTTGCAGGACGTTGTAGCAACAGCAGCTGCCGACTCAGACGAGAGCGCAGACAGTTCAGATCAAGACCAGGTAAGAATGCCAAATCAATATATTAAATCAGATCAATCATATTTTACCTAGACACATCTTGCAGATGTTCTTTTTGTCTGCAGACTACAGTTCTGGTGACGTTTATGGCTCTCTTTTAACGATTCTTGCAGCAAGCGGCAGACACAACTGCATCGCCCAATACAGACTCTGTCAACAGCGAGGACAGCGATGATGACGATGACGATGCAGAGGACAGTGTGAGTAACATGCCAATCGCACGTCTGGTTGCACACAGAGCTAGGAGGTTTGTGCTCACCTTCCACCTCTGTGTCTCCAGGAAACCGAGGAGGATGATTCTAGCGACAGCTCCGAGTCAGGTGAGGCCTCCACGGCGGCTCCCGCCACCGTCACCCCTGTCATCGTCACAGAAGAACCGGCGGTGTTCGAGACCACTGCTGAGCCCATTGTGCCGACCATCGTCACGGATGACACCCGCGGCGACAACATGGGAGGCTACCCCAGCGACTATAAGTCCATTGTTTACGTGGAGGATAAATCTTACCACAAGGTTCCTGCTCCTTACAAGTCCTACGAGTATATGGGCGTGGAAAAGAAGACGGCCTACGACATGACGGAGGACAATGAGGTGGACAAGTCACTGAAGGTGTATAAGGTACAGGTTAGTTTGATTTTCTTAACATCTGTCCGTAGAGCCTACATTAATTACAACTGTCTGTCTGTAACATTTCTATTACCCATATGTCAGGGTTTACAATATGGTGAATCAGAGCTGGAACTCCACAAAACCATTCTCACTTCATTCTACAAAAAACCTGAATACACCAAGATGTAAAAACGGCTGCACTGCAGGTACTAATCCTCTCATCCTCCTCTGCCTCACCTCCAGGCCCTTCAGGTCCACACCGACCTCCTGGAGGAGGACACCAGCACCCCTGAGGTGGAGAGCCAGAGCCTTGACCAGGACCCCAGCCCCCGCCAGGCCTCTCTCCCAGAGGAGAGCACCAATGATGCCACCACCAGCGAGAGCGAGAGCTCCAGCGCCCCAGAGGAAGATTCGGAGAGCGCCAGCGCCGCCAGCGCCAGCCAGGAGTCAGAGGATGAGGACAGCCAGAGCAGCGAGGCCACAGCCACACCCGGAGCTGCTGACAGCGATTCAGATGAGAGTGCCGGGAGTGATTCAGATGAGCAGGCTGCGGCACCCGACGCCACCACTGACGTGCCAGTGGTCATCACTGCCAAATAAGTGCCGACCCATTCTAGGAAATGGGGGTGGATGGTAGTGTCAGATAGAGTCACATAAAGAGCACATGTTGCATCCAGGTGCAATTCGCCCCCCTACCTCCCACTGTAGGGCCAAACAGGGACAGCCATGCATACATTTTTATTGATCTCTATGTGTTCAGACAATATTTCTGTGATTATTTGTGCATCTTTTGGGGAGCAGAAATGCTTTTCCTTCTGGATTGTATCTAAATAAACCAATAACTCCTGCATCCTGTGGTCTGGTTGCCGTGGTAAATCCCATGTTTGACCCCACAGGGGAAAACTGTAGGATGTTGAAACTAACGACTGCAACGTGGAGGTTGACAAACCTCATGACCTTTGTCCTCGCCTCTCTCCCCTCCACTAGAGCTGGGTAAAATGTCAAAACTGGAAAGGAACGAAGAAATAACATTTGAGTCTTGATATCTACACCAGCACAATACTGCATTTAACCATTACTCACTGCAAAATGCAGACCTACATCTTTTTCTTGCTTGAAAAGAGGAAAGAGCACAATTTATTTAACTACTTGTAATATAATTTCTAGCATAATAACCTTTAAAATTGACATTAGGCCATATGTTTGCTGCCTGTGTGGGTTTGCTTTGTTGCTGGCTAGTATCAAATGTGCTGGTGGAGATAAAAGGATGTAAATAGAGAGAGAGATGCCCCATCTATCACAGGGTTCAGTCAGGTATAGATGCAGTACACACACACATGCACACACACCTGTTGATTTGCACAGTTACCTACGTACACTACATGTTGTTAGTCCCATGTTGTTTATTGTAATGTATCATATTGTACCATTTATAAAATATTAATAAAGTTCTTTTTCATAAAAAAGAGATGCTGGTTGTTTACATTTGTTTTAGAGGTGAAGACGTGTGTAAGAGTAGTGAGATGACAGGCTGAGAAGAGAGATAATAAGCCAATGCAAATGTCAAAACAAAAATCAGAAAAGATAAGAAAAGTCGTTTTTGTACCCTCTGCTTCCAGGGCTTTATGCTTAGCTAGGCTAATCGCCTCATGACCCCAAGTCCCACTGAACACACAGACATGATTTTGATAAATAGATCCTCTAATCTCACACAAAAGAAACTTCTTTCCCAAAATGTTTTATCTAGTCCTGCAGAGCAAGCACTTTCAGCATTGGAGACAAACATTATTAATTGCGTGCATTAAAAATTGTCAAGGATTCATAGGCTGTCGAATTAAACTCGACCGCATATCATATCATAAGTTGTTCACCATCTTGGCCTACACTCCTGCAATCAGCCCCATCCATCGTGATAAAAGAAGTCAAAGAATCAATGATAAACCAGCAAGCAACTGTGAAAAGTTCTTCCTTGCATATTTTACTCCACAATTTTCAGGGACAGAATCAATCCGTCCTCCTCTATGTTTAGAACAACTAGCAATATTAGAGTGATTTCTACATAAACCTCTTGAAGCGCCTAGTTTTTTGTCTAGACTTCATCTTCTCTGATATTCATCATTGTCATCCGTTAATGCCCCCCACCTCTCTCAAAAGTGTAGAAACATAAACACAGAGGGGGTTCTGACTGATTACAGGCCTCATATCGTCTGTGACACCAAGCTGCAGCAGCGAAGCCCCTCAGGGGTGAAGACGAGACAGCAGGGAGAAAATGTTTTCAGATTGATGTTCCTGTCACAACTGTGATTGCTAATCATCCAGTATACGTCAATGGAGTGAAAGTGATATTACAGAGATAACTATTCACAGTTTACAGGGAAATAAACATGCTGGGTACGTTTGTGCAGGCGAAGAGGCTTCACATGCATCTGAAAAATAATTTTGGACAGGACCGTGTGAGACTGATCAGCGCAACGTTTCTTCCATTTATTGATTTTTTCATAAATATGCTTCCTGTCATCACTTGTAGTAAAGAAGTACCTGTTTTGTGATTCAACAGGACACTCTTTAATTTGCATTTAATTAATAGTGTCTCTTTATCATATAACTATGTACATTAATCCACTTGCAGGCTGAATTTTAAACAAAATTTATACTTTAGCTTTCCTTGAAAATAATTATTCAATAAAGAATTATTAAGAGATTTTAATCATGATTTTCAAGATGATTCAAGATTCACTTTATTGTGTCTCCCAGGGGAGAAATTTGTCTCGGTTTTGGGTTGGTTGCTGCATCACAGTAGGATATCACATGACATACAACACACAACACACAGCTAGTTAACCGTATGGGTAGGACAATTAAAAACATAAGAAAGAGAAGTAAAAACATTTGAACAACAGTGCAAAAAATTGTTGTACATGATATTGTGCAAAGAACGCAATTAACCAGCCATTCCATTCACAAGACATACCCCCCTCCCATCATATTACATCATATAAGGGAGTCTCTGACTCAGCCTCAGCTCAACATGCAGTAGGTGTTAATTAGTCTGAGTGGGTGTCATTTAATTTTTAGATTGCATTTCACAATTTTTCACCATGATGAATTATTGCAGGAACAATAAGAAAATGTTCACTTTCAGTATTATTTATATATTTAACAATAAAATGAAGCTGGATTATCAAGCGAACCCTGACGTGGACATTGTATCATTGTAATTCTGATGTCGGATTACACTGACGTCCCATGTCAGTGATTTATGTTTACTTTATTATCCCTCTGTGTGAAAGAGACACTGCTTAAAGCAAGGCAGATTATCATGAATATATGGTTAGCAAAAGTTCTTCTGGGAGAGTGTCATCACAGGACTCCCTGATATTAAAACAATCTGTGTCATTTAATTCATTGAAACATTTAATAACTGTCTTTGTCACATAAAATGTACTTTTTTATGTTGTTTTGTGGCATTCCCCAGTTTTCTTCAAATTAGTAAAACAGCGCCCCCTTGCGTATAATTGCTGGTAAATGTCAGTCAGCCACTGTGGTGAAAGGTTAATTGTGCTTATTAAAAGGTGTCTACCCATACATTAAAATGAAAAACAACAAATAGTCAGATAAAGTCACAGTTACTGTAACATTTAACAAGAGAAAACGTGAATTGAAGTGAGATATTATTGTTCTGGACAGTTAGAAATGAGATTTAATCCTCAGAAACGGCCAGCAATAGTTAGCTAATTTTCCTATGTAGCTAATGATGCTAGCTAGCTGTTAGCTTGTTAGCTAAAGCTAGCAGTTTGTCAACAAACGAAACATCATGTAATGACGATAAACTTCATGACCACGAAAGAAGAACGGGCTTCATAAACAAATAACGTGAGTCATGTACACCAGAGGTCTTCAACAGGGGGTCCGCTGGTTGATTAGACATTTTTTTATATTCACCTCCACAATTTTTTTTAAACACACAGAAAATTATATGAAGTTCTTTTTAAATGTTATACAGCTGTTTTTAAGGTCCATCCATCCAAGGTTAGACAAGTTGTGTGCTACTCATCAGGGTCAGACATCTCACTAATGTGGGAGTATGTATTCAGTGATTCACTTTTCACAGGATTCACTGCCCATACTACATGTATGTTTAAAATTAAGACATGGATCTGTCAATGTTAGGTTAATAGTTAAGTATTGTATGCATATGCACATGTTTTAAAAATGTCAATTTCAATAGTGTTTGTGCATGGTTACATGCAATTGACAGACATAATCTTGGCAGGTATCAGTTTGAGGTATGTTTATAAATGGCAGTGGCACGGCCACCCATACCACTGTACCTTGCATGTTCAAAATAAAAACATGAATATATGAACCTGTTTATTATTTGAATATCTTAGTATTGAATGCACAACAACAAGGTACATTTCTACAAGGCACTATAGGACCGGTTTAATATAAAACACAATTTTATACAATATATATATATAAGTAGGGGGTCCCCGCTCCATCTCTCCATCAGTTTGGGGGTCCTTGGCCTGGAAAACGTTGAAGACCCCTGATGTACACTATTGTTGCAAGTGAAGGTGCATAGAAGAATACACGGAGTCGGGCTGTGTCTCATAGTCATCTGTATTGAACGAGTTAGCGCATAACAGGACTGACGCGTGACGACTGCCCGAGTCCATACACACACAAGCCCACTAGAGGGAGCTGTCGGCTACCCTACAACATCTCCCTTCCTTTAGTATAACACAATACCAAGACAAAAGCATCCACTGACTCTCCATCCTCTTGTTTAAGGTTTCCAAAAACATACCTCTCAAAGATCACATTCTTGCTGGGTGTGAAGTATTGCCCCAGTTTGTCGAGTATCGCACCCGCGTCTTTCTGCTCTTCCTCTGTGAGTCCCAGGTTGTGCTTGTAAACATGGTGGCAATCCTTCCCCATTAGCCTCCTGAGCGTTGCTGCCTGCACCGGCTTCTCTGCCTTGTCGATCCCGGTCGCAAGCAGATAATCCTCAAACTCTGAACGAAAGCTAGCCCAGTGGCAGTGAAGATCCCCAGTCATCTTCATGGGCTCCGGTGGCGGAATGTTGGAAGCCATCTTCCCCGCGCGGTGCTAACGCTAACAGGCTAACTGAAACTTCTAACTATCCATCCATCCATTTTCTACCGCTTATCCTGTATTTAGGGTCACGGGGGGGCTGGAGCCGATCCCAGCTGTCATTGGGCGAAGGCAGGGTTCACCCTGGACAGGACGCCAGTCTATCACAGGGCCGACATGTAGAGACAGACAACCATTCACGCTCACATTCACACCTATGGGCAATTTAGAGTCACCAATGAACCTATCCCCATCTTGCATGTCTTTGGACTGTGGGAGGAAGCCGGAGAACCCGGAGAGAACCCACGCTTACACGGGGAGAACATGCAAACTCCACACAGAAGGAACCCGGGCCGACCCGGGAATCGAACCCAGGACCCTCTTGCTGTGAGGCGAGAGTGCTACCCACTACACCACCGTGCAGCCCAAACTTCTAACTATGTCTAGCAAAACAAATAAACGCACGCTGTTCCATTGACAGGCAACGTAGCACGCACTCTGGTTTCCAAAACCACTTCTGACACCATGTTGCAAGTGAAGGTGCATAGAAGAATACACGGAGTCGGGCTGTGTCTCATAGTCATCTGTATTGAACGAGTTAGCGCATAACAGGACTGACGCGTGACGACTGCCCGAGTCCATACACACACAAGCCCACTAGAGGGAGCTGTCGGCTACCCTACAACAACTATTTCTACTGGCTTAATGTGGCTGAATGTGTCTGTTGCTGTGTATATTTGCTAAATAGTTGTTATGAATACTTATTTAAATGTACTTTGCATTTTTGTGTGTCTGTTAACTGGAGTCGTTGTGTTAATGTCGCCGATATTTAATGTCTTGTTTAGTCTGTTGACTGTTGTAGCTCTGCAGAGGGTCTAGCAGAGATTTGGTTTTATTTTCCTACTTTATGTAAAACTCAAATAATAACAGGACAATAGGCTGATTATTATAACTATAGGCTATTCATCCATGAGTCACACGGGGAGACCTGTGTAATTCTGCAGTCAGAAATGAGACATGAAGAAGCCATAAAGGAAAGAAAAACATTGAGGAGTTTAATGGACCTACCGCAGTTTATCTTGCGTAGTGCTGCCCAGTAAAGTACTCTGGTTAGGGTTAGAGACGAGGATGTACCCTCTGGGTGCTAATATTTCTGCGGTTCCGAGTAGTCCCGGATATCTGGGCCAAGACCTCCTCTCACTACAGTTCAATTAGTAATTTGAGGATGACAGAATGCAGTTGTTGGAGTTAAGAGATGCCCACACCACTCGCAAGCTGCCAGTATACACTCAGTTTATACTTTGCTAATAAAATGTTACATAATCTGCGTCCCAATATTGCATTTTTGCAAAGGTGTTGGATGGGGTTGAGGTTCAGGGCCCCTAGCCGGTGGAGAACTTTTATTTACGGACCAGACTTTTTTCACAGGGGTATTGTTGGGCAATATAAGTGTTTAAAAGTTCCAAATATCAGCCAGAAAGCTGTTTGATATCCTGAAGGTCCAACTAGACTGTAACAACTTTTGTTCCCCACTAGATGGGGCAGATTCTTATTTTTTTTAGACTTGAGTTATAGGAATGAACATGAGTGATCAGAGCACGTTTTTAGCAATTTTAAAAAACTTCTCAGACCACAGGGTCAATATTACTTGCAAATACAGCATGTGAGAGAGATATTGCTGTTGAACCATTTGAATATAATTTTCAGTGCTGTGATTCCTGTAAATAAAAGTCCATTCACCTTAATGTTGGAGTAGTTGCAATACTGACACACACAAACAAAATGACCTGCATGGGTTAGATACCACTACTGGACTATAGAGGAATTTTAGATCCAGTTCAACGCAATGAAGTACGACGCGTGTTAGAACAACCAATCAGACAACTTTAATGAACCGTCTTCAGACCACATATTTAATTTGGGAATATGTGAACTCACAACCCATAATTAAACCCACCCACTGTGGCAATAATTCGACATTCGAGTTTGACACACCCTCCACAGTTTGTAAATATACTGGTGTGGCAGTTAATACTTAAAAGAACCATGTGTAGGATTTAGGGGGTTTTATTGGCGGAAATGGAATATACTATTTAGAATGTGTTCATTAGTTTGTGTCAAACTGGCCTCGCTGAGTATCTGTATCTTTGACAGCACCTACACTATGCCCATAAGCAGCAATTGCAGGTGTGATTTTGGATCTCAATTCCTACACTGCAAAAATGGAATTTCAAGAAAGTAAAAAAAGCCTTGTATCAAGAAAATAAGTCTTATTTTTTGTCCAAAAAGAATATTAATCTTGTCAAGCAAGTTTTGCATTAGAAAAAATATCTCATTTTAAGAAAGTATGCCTTACTTTTTCTTGATAAGATATTCCAGCTAATTTTGAGCTAGAATGAACCAGAAAAAGAGTATAAAAATGTTTTACGATCAAACCCAGCGGGGCACCAAGATTATTTGCCTTATTTTAAGAGTAAGACCATTTGCACAACATCTCAATTCAAGAATGCCATGAAACAAGGACAAAAGTTTTTATTATTAATATTATCATTTTCATTACAGGACAGTTGCTTGGTGAGATTGAAAACCATATGGGATATTATGCTGCAAACCAGCTGCAACATGATGTTTAGTTGCTATGCTGCTACAATAACTGATGTATTATTATTTTGATAGTGAGGTTCAAATCAAAACTGGCTTTTCAATCTGTTTGATTATGATGGATCTGGAATGCAGAAGTGCCCTTTTTTTTTGGGATGTTGAATTGAGCAATTGTATTGCAAAGTTAATAAAAAAAATTATCGCGGTCGGTGGCGCAGTGGATAAGGCAGCCGCCCCATGTACGGAGGCTCAGCCGGTGGTGCAGTGGATGAGGCAGCCGCCCCATGTACGGAGGCTCAGCCTCGACGCGGAAATCAGTGGTTCGACTCCCGGCCCGGCAATCTCTTTCGCGCATGTCTTCCCCCTCTATCTCCCCTTTCCACACTGTCTCTCTCATAATAAAAATAAAAAAGGCTTGCATGGCACTCCAGCCATAAAAAAAAAAAGTAACTGAGAAAGTTTTGGTATCTTGATTTAAGACATCACTTTTATATTTGTTATGCTGTTTTAAGAAATTATGTCTTATTTTAACTACTTTTATGCTCATTATCAATCCCAGATTAAGGTGTAATTTCTTAAATGAGTAAATCAAAAAATTCTAATTTTGAGTAATTTAATCTTGAATTAGTGTTTTTTTCATTGCTTGTTTTAGAAGAATTTGGATTAGTTTAAGATTTTCTGTCTAGTTTAAAGTCTCATTTTAGTCTTTCGGAGCTAAGAAATTTGGGCTTATTTTAAGAATTGCTTGTCAAGCAAAAAAAGCTTACCCCATTGGCAGATTTTTTTGCTTGATACAAGATAATTTGATTGAATATGAGAATATTTTACTTCTTTCTAGAAGGGCTGTTTTTGCAGTGTAGAGAGCGCTTGTGATTTTTCCCAAGAATGTCACCACAGACGGTTTGTAATACTGCATACACAAGGCTTACATCAGTGGGCCATAGGCTCAGTTACCATTGCATTAACTCATGCCGTCATTGATAGTGATAGAATTAAATTAAATGTATTTAAAAGGAAATCAGATTATCACTTCATCACAATTCTCGCAGCTGAACTAAAACAAGTCCTGAAGGTGACACATTTTAATAGGAATGTGGTTAGTTAGTTGTCGCCTCTGTTGTCTGTGATGGGAAATGTTGGAATCTCAGCGGTAAAACAACCATTGTCACATCCAGGTGACGTGGCAACAACAGGTGGGGTCGCTGGAGGGGGTGTCACACTCGACTCATCTGTTGTGTCTGGCTCAAGGGTGGGCGTACTCCCGTCTTCTGCAGTGACGGATGTCATGGCAGTGATGGTCACGGCCGGTGTGGTCTCATCCGTGATTAAAACTTCCTCAGAGGACTCCTCCGAAGAGTCGCTGTCTGAAGAGTCACTAGATTCCCGTGACTCCTGTGACTGACTTGACTCTGAAGACGAGGCGCTAGAAGAATCGGAAGACCTAAAAAAAACCCTGGCATTCCCCTCCAGCCATTCTTGTGTCAAGACATTGTTGGCGATATCAGCATCCTGATGCCGAGGCCAACCAATCTGTGGAGGGAATATAAAATGAATGAAACTATTAAGTGAAGCCCACACTTTCCTGCCTGATTTCTTAGCCCAGTATCCCTCAATATCACCTCTAAATTGCATGATTCTTCAGAACATGATTTACCTTCAGCGCCAATGCAGGAGGAAGTGTGTCTTACATTAGTGAGGCAGGAAGTAAATGCTGTCAACTTTTAAAAACACTGTAATCAGGTTCTCCATACTGGCAGTAAGCTATGAAGTGCAGGCATTGGACCAATATGTAATTTTAACAATGGTCTCGGTGTAAATTTAACAACATCAGTGTCGATACATGCATCTCTACTAGTAGAGGTTACAATATTACATTCCATAACAGGAACAATGTAGCAATTCTAGAGGCTTATCAGTACTGGGATGAAAGGTATTGTCCTTGGCGCTAGAGGAAAGGTCTTCTGATAATTATAATCAAAAGAGGAAAGCAGGTATCAACAAACATAAAGCAAAGCTGTAGACAGAAAGAGGAAATTCAGAGAATTGTCTCAATATGTACACTACAGGACAATGAATAGAGATGATTTAAACCAGAACATCTCAAGGAGAATCTGTAAATATTCATGCTATAAAAACACTACAGTTTGACTGGATGAGGGAAGATTCAGCTTTGCGGTTAGCTTACCGGCTTGGCGGAGGCTGTTGTAAACAGAAGTACGATGACGAGGGCGGCTGTCGAAAGCTTCATCTCTGATTGGTTGGTGTCAGCGAAGGAGGGAAGCCACAAACAAAAACACATTGTTTACTACACAGCAACCTTAAAAGAGACACTAGCAGAACAATCGGATTAACAAAGGGGAATTGCAATAATCTATCTAAAAAAATAAAAATAAAAAAATGACCACAAACTTGGTGAGAAGTTGGTCATAAACCCATAACATATCAAGACATACAAGACGTTAATTAAAAACATGTACATCAAAATTGAATTTTAATTTAAATGAATTTAAAAACATACCCGTTTTCTGCACTAGTTCTTTCCTCTCTTGTATTCAGAATGAAATCAATTGGATTCTGTGCAGCTGTGACAACTTTCTGATTCAGTCCAGAAAGACGTTTGACCTCCACTCAGACTGGCTGCTGCTCATATATGCTGCCTGGACAGAGCAGGCTGGGCTGGGCTGGGCAGGGCTGTGACGGGTAGGGACCTGTGGAAAGGATTGGGCAAGAGTTATTGCTATGGGCTGGAATGGAGGGGCAGGAGAGGAAGTTAACCACATACATTCACAGATCACCAAAATGCTAGATGAATCGCTGTAAACAATATTTTGTTTCATGAGTCATATATTTTATGATTCATATATTTTCTCAGCCAAATTAAATATTCCTTTGTGTGCCTCCGTACGTCAGACAGGTCGTTATAGTTTGCGGTGTATGTTGATGTGATCTTAGCTTGGAACCTGGCAGAACCTCAGTCAACGTTCCCCTTTCCTGTTATACTTAGATCAGCTACATCTGTTTAAAGGTAACATTACTATGGAGTATGGAGGTCATTGGTGTCATAGATCACCAACGTCAGCTTGGTTGGCTTCGTCCTTATTTCTTAAGAAGACATGAATTATCATTATCCAGGGAAGATCAGGGCCGATGCACTTTCTATATGTTATCTCTATGAACCACTCTAAAGTAACTATTGGTGTTATCTTTCTGGATATACACAACTTCTGACAACCCTACAGGAAAAGTTACCTGAGTGAAGGTTCTCATTGTGACATATCCTTCCATGGCAGGCTGTAGTCAGTGCTGTCAACTTTTTAAAGCTATTGCCTGCCACAGAAACGATCTAATACAAACTACAGCTTTCTGCTAAACAGAACAGATGTGGCCGTGTTTCTTTTATATCAAGCTTGTACGTAGCGGGGTGGTACACAGGAAGGATCAATTTGTGCTCCTCAGGTTTCACTTCCAATGCACATATTCTGTACCAATGCAGGCATGTAGTGAGACAGAAAAGAAGGCTGTTGACTGTTGAGGTGGTGATGTTGAATAGTCATGTCTTAAAAGTACAATTTTTTAAACCGTAACCACAATTGTTACCAAATCGCAAGTAACCATAGTTTCCATGTAGAAATCTCATTGGAATTGGATGTTGCATGACGTTGTTGTTAAACACTGAACTGAAATGCGACATGATGACAGGAGGCGACAGAGAAATGACGAAAGGAGACGGAAGTCTGAACGAGGTGATGGGGAAATGATCCAGCATACAGACGGGCTCATGGTTAAGCAGCCAGTGGAATGTTACAGTAGAGTCACACTTTGATCAGACCTGTGTGACACCACTGTGTGACTTCATCAGTCTGAAACTTTTCCTCTCCTCTCTTCCTCTCTCTTCACCTCAGGGTGAATCATAAACAAGATGAATCATGAAAAGGTTTTAAATTAGCAGCTTAAGGACACGGATCAGTACCACAAATCAAATCCAAAACAAGTCTTGGCCTCTGGGAATTTCTGTGGGCATTTTCTTAGCCATGGTAGCGGCGTGGCTCTAGGGAGGTCAATAGAGAGGCTGAGTCATACCCCATCCGGGGGACCTTATTTTGGAAAAACCTGTACGGAAGTCAATGGCGAAAGGTCGATCAATGTTTGATCCCGTTTGAATTGTGGCTTGAAATACACATATGATGTTTGTCAATTTAAAAGATAATTTTGCATATCAAAAAAGTCAAATTCTGTTGTATTGTTACTGTTGGAGGTATAAGACATCTCTCGCTGAAGCTATACGATACTGTACTCACGCGAACACCAGGTTTGGCTCGTTCTTGCAACATTTTGGATGTTGCATGAAACAATTCAGAGAATACATTGTTAAATTTAAATAGACACTTATGCTCCACTCAGTATAGATCAGATACATATCCATAATCATCACAGCAAACAAACCCTGTGTCTCTTACAACATGAGACATAAACCCACTTCCTACTGCACAATCATCCTTGTTCATGTACGCACATAAAGGTCCTGGTACATGTTCAGTAATCTGAGTCAGAAACAGCTGTGGAAACAATTTTAACCACATAGATTGCATCCAGAGCTATGAAGAGAAAATCATCCCTCAATTGTTAACGTCATCCAACCGCAGTCTTTTGTCAGGTATGGTCAAGCAGAGGAAGTGCCCATTTAGGTCAAGTTATGTCAGTTAACTGTTAGTTAGTGAACAAACTTGTGGAAGTTGGATAACTAACACAACTAACACAATTAAGTTCAACTTTGGTTAATTAGTAGAAAGAAATCTCTGAAAAAAACTCATTGTGATGATTTGAGAATTGAGGAAAGGCCGTAGGGGCTGGCGGTAAAAGATTTCCCTTAAGCCTACTTTCTCCTGTGATAGTTAAAGGCCTAGTGTCTCTCTGTTTTCTGTCTTCGTGAATATGACCTGTTATTTAAAGACATCATGCTTTTACTTTTATTAGAGTATGTAAAATAAAAATAATTAGTCTGTTGGCTACCGAGCATCTCCCATAAATCTCTTGCTCAAGGACAGTCTGACAACATTTTCTGCAACATTGCTGCTCATTTTAGCAATTAGAGCTGTCTCCAGCTGTTGTGGTTATTACAAACATTGTGCTTACAGTAACAAACAGGATTGCAAATGCCTCACAGTAAAGACTGAACTCAAATGAAAACCAAACTTCTGATTATGTCTTGTCACTGTAATCAATGCCAATTCCTTATAATAGAGAAATTCAAGCCTCTTAATAACAAATCAACACATAGAAACAAGTACTGCTTGAGATTATTGATAACATACATACGATAGAGATTATTGATAACATACATACGATAGAGATTATTGATAACATACAACATACATACGATAGAGATTATTGATAACATACAATGTACGCTGACTGCAGAAGGACATCTTGTACTCTATGTCAGAATGTTTCCCTAGTGGCATCTAAGGCAAGGTTAAGGTGTGGAAAGTCAAATAATACTTGACTTTAAAGCTTCAAACCAAGTTCAAGTTCATTTAAACAGCCTCATTTTCCCCAAGCAAATTAAAAACCACAAAATCCCTCTGTTTTGGAATCAGCACACTCTGCTGTCAGCACCTGTAGATGAAAAAGGTAATTGAGGTAACTGCAAGTGAGGTGATATGGCTTAATGGAATGTTTTCTTTGAGTCTAATTAGTGGTCTGTCTGTGTGTGTGTGTGTGTGTGTGTGTGTGTGTGTCTGTGCATGCGTGTGTTGATTTGATGATACTTTTCATATTTTATAACACGCTTCAATAGAGAAAATGAGAATGACCCACCGTACAGAGTACATGATAATACGACTTAATTCCACAGTGCCACTGTTCTGTAAGAGATATATATATATAATGATATATGTATATAATATATATGTATATATTATTAACCATTTTTGACATTGGCACCAGAGACAAAGACTCAGTGTGTTGATGAAAATGGTTTAACTCTTCAGTGCAAGTACCCATCAGCGCAGTGTGCGACTATGATTTTAGAGACTTCATTTCTGTCAGTTGGCATCAAAAAGAATGAAAAATTGAAGTCACTTGCTGAAAGTAGCGACTATGTTTGACTCATTTTGTTAGAGGGATTTTCACCTATGGAGATAAAATAATTGTTGCAACTATTAGCAAGGTCAGTATTGCCCAAATTGTTGTGTTTAATTTTGGTGTTTTTTGGCCTTGGCTGAGGACTTTGGTACGCATTTTCCAGGATTGCTTTTGAGCTGCGATTTGATTGGACTAAACCTAGCAAGCTCGAGTTTCACTGAAGGAACGAAGCAACTGTTTTTCTTGCAGAGAGGCATCGTCACTGATTTAATACTGCTCCATGCTAAAAACAGTGTCAGTCACACATGGTTTGACTTCGGGATACGCCCGGGGGCCGCGGCTGGACTCATTTCCTCACTCACATTTATTTCAAACAAAATTCATCAGGAGGAGTCCACGAATGCTGTTGTTACACCTCATGGTACACAAATGCCTTTGTTCAGCATGTCTGTTTGCTGGTTTTACTATTTCAATGTGCTGCCTGTCTTAGGTTCTGGTTTTGTTCCTGTGCAGCCCCACAGTCTCACATGACTGAAACCAGTCAGCCTAAGCCAATCAGAAAATTGTATTGCTCCGTCACCATACAATTTTACCTGCACTATCAGAGTGTGTTCAGCAGGGAGAGCACACGAGCACTGGGAAATACTCATTTATCTGAGGAGTACAAACCCTTGTGATTAGTGACCTCTACTGGTGATAAAAAATAATGTGCAACCTACAGTAAACACAAGGGGGTTAACAAATGAACAGAAACACCTCACTTTGCCAACATCAAAATGGAAAGAGGACCTTTGTCCTCCACTTTCTAGTTTCTGGCTCTAAATACAACACTTTAGTAGCAACACTCATACTGACCATACACCATAGATGACTACTTATACCTCATTTCTTTATGCACACCTATGGTATATCACTTTTGGTGGGAAAGTACAAATTAATTATCTTCTATGTCCCTAAATTTATACACACAGGGTATCCTACCGACAATAAATATTTAGAAGATTGACAAAAATCACACATAGCCTTAATTATTGTCAAAACAGCAACAAGTACTTTGGTTAAATAGTAACAGCTGGAAGATGATTACTAGAAATGTAACACCACTGTGTTTTTTTAGGAGTCGCAGTCTCCCAGTAAACTATCATTCATATCGTATTGATATTTAAAGTTGTATTATTTATTTGTGTAAAGTTGAATGCCACTTTTATATTGTCAGCTTTATCATTTTTGTACGTTTTTGTTTTATGGCATCATGAGCTGTCAGTGTGTCTGTTGCATTAGTCAACATTATAATGTGGCAAGAGCAATATATCTATATATCTATAACAGTGGTCACACTGCTTTTCTAAGTGAATTTCACCAAACAACGCATGTGTGTGTGCATACATTTTATATAGGTTAATACGCCTCTTTCTAGTTTAGAGCAGAGCAGTTTGGACTTTATCAAACAAGTCATGAATAGTTTAACTAGTTGTTGTCAGACTCAGCTTGTCCTGAAGTTATAACGTATAAAAGTGAGAAGAAACCTGAAACAGTGCGGCAGAATGTGAAACCTGCAACTGCTGTTTGCAAGTAAATGAAACAACAGTGGTTTCCGTTCTGTTAGTAGATGTCTGTGTGTGGGCCAATACACTGCATGTGTGTGTGTGTGTGTGTGTGTGTGTGTGTGTGTGTGGGCCAATACACTGCATGTGTGTGTGTGTGTGTGTGTGTGCGTGTGTGTGTGTGTGTGTGTGTGTGTGTGTGTGGGCCAATACACTGCATGTGTGTGAGTGTGTGTGTGTGTGTGTGTGTGTGTGTGTGTGTGTGTGTGTGTGTGTGTGTGTGTGTGTGTGTGTGTGTGATTTATTGCCCTTCACAAATGCTGCCTGTGTGGTTTAGGTTTCATATTCCAACTGGTACACTTTTATATAACTTTTTATCTTTTTACATTTACAAAAACATGAAATGCTTCAAAATTGGGGACCAGAATATCTGAATAATTGCTGGATGAACATGAAATTTGGATTACATTCATATCCATGGTGCCACAAGGATGAATTATAATATTTTTTAGGGCATTTACTTTTCCTATACCGCCACCAGCAGGTACAATTATTGAGTTGTTCATCTTGTTTAATGATTAAATACCTAAAAAACATAGCATGCTAACACACAAACAACAATGGTGAACATGGTGAACATGGTAAAGTTATACCTGCTGAAGATCAACATGAACTCTACTCTCACAGATGCATTTTACAGCATGGATTCAGACTCAAGAACAATAAACTACATTAATCAATACAGCTGGATATTTGTTTTTTTACTATAGGTTGCAAGTCATTTTGAAGCATTGGTATGATACATTGTCAGATTTTAAATGTCATTGATCAACCAGACTGTATAGCGCATGTCAGAATATGTTATCATATTGAGCATATTAATATTAATTAATTATCCTGTAACAATTTTTGTGAATTTAAATGAACTATTCTTGTAAACGCAGGTTGTAAATGTAGCTGTCATGGTAACACATTGTGAATGTCGGCAGCTTGTAAGCGCTGTCATTCTGTTCACACTGCATGTTGTCAGACTGCGGTTAGAAACTGAGCAAGTGAAGAACGAGGCAGGAAGGAGCTTCTTCCTGTGTCCCAAAGTCTTCACTTCACACACACTGTCCAGTGAGTTCTGAGCATCACTTGTGACTTTTACTCCTCATTTTCTTCATATCTGTTTGCTGACACATACGTGCACTATAGAGTATATCCTCAAGAGAGGTCATATCTGTCGATAACAGCCACCGTGACAGACTGTGGCTCATTTAAAGGACTGTACAAGGCATTCGGCTGTATATACTTTTGGAGTGCTGTTGTGCAGATGTTTGTAAAATGGTCCTGCCTTTCTCTCAGTGTAATTATAAAGAAACACACACACACACACACATACACACTCACACATACACACTCACACACACTGCTTAGAGTATTTAAGGCCTGATAATAACAGTGCATCACAGAAATCTGCACCCTCTATTATTACTGCTGCCCAGTAATGACGTCAAAGCGAGAGGCGATGCAGCAGTGGTGGAAAGTAACTAAGTACATTTACACTTCAATGCTTTTGTACATTTTAAAAGGTAACTGTATATACTTGAGTACTTCTATGTTATGGCATTTTATACTTGTAAACAGTAAAACAAGCACCTTACTCAAGACATTTGAAAAATGAACTTGTGGCCACGTGGTCGCTGTTCAGCAAAAAGTTACATAGCGTCAGTATAACATTTTTAATGCAAGGCGGCTCCTTGTAATGAAGGCCGGTTCACATTATCGTGTTTCTAGTTTTTATCTCTCTCCTGGATCTGAACACAGTTTAACATGTCCATTGTGGGATTTGTATTAGCGAATACGACAGGAAGTAAACGTGGAAATGAATCGGGAGGGAGTGTTAAACTTTAACACAGGTTAGAAAAGACATGGACATAACTGGTGACAGTCAGGTTCTTCCTCAACTCTGTTGAGATTAACCAGTCAATGATTGTTCAGTTGCAGTACACAATTTTAGCTATATGCAAGCATGAATTTTGTGGTTTAAAAGGGCAACAATAGTTAATATATTTTATATTAATAATATATTTAATATATCAACTAAATTACAAGGTGACAGTTTTCGGATCTCGATAGAGATGATGAAAGAATATGAGAGGCTAGAAAGATAACACGAGGAAGATGTGGGGTGAAGTAGGAAGAGAGAAGATGAGTGTGGGCATGAGAGGAGGATGTCATGGGAAAGGGTTTAAGAACGAGGAAGAATGGAAGCCGTTAGGATGGGAGGGCAGCCATGACAGGACCATCATTAAAGCTCCCACTAATAAATGCTCTGCAGCTCATTGAGGAGCAGAGATGAAGGCATTGTGCTGAACCTTAGCATCCATGTGTGTTTTTATGTGCTCCGTTATCATATCACGTGTTTTGTTTCACATGCTTCAAAAGCTCTCATGCTTTTGTAATCAACATAGCTACTGAAGTAATTCTGGATAACAAGGAGCTGGAAGATCTGAACCTTTTCTGTCCTCCAATGCCATTTTCACCAATATGCTCTCTATACCAGTGTGTGTGTGTTTGTTTGTTTGTTTGTTGCTGGCACTGTGTAGTCCATAACCTACATAACCTAGGATTATTCAGAGAAAATTATGGATTTATTGTGGCAATGTGACAAACTGTTATTTGAGGGATTTTTTCCCCTTCAGGATTCTGATTTTATTTGTAAAGTGAACTGATCAGCAGGCTGGTCAAACTTGATTGCCGCCTGTAGATATTTTTGTAAACAATGTTTTTTTGGATTTTTGATATAACTGCATCCCTCACTATTTTTTGTCAGTTTGACCTCTGTATGTATGCAAATGATGTACTGCAATGCGTATGTATGCAAATAATGTACACAAGTTTGTGAAGTTCTGAGAATAAAGGAGCTCACATTATTCCTTAAATACTTTTATTGCATTAACAATTCAATACAATCATATCACACACAATACATGTTGTCACATTATTCTTCACCTGAATTCAAACAAACAATGCAATATGAAATACTGAAGGAGAGACAATCACACTCAGAAACGAAGCCTGCCTGAGCTTCTACAGCAAAGCAAAATCACATTGGAACATGAAAAAATAAGTAATTCATAACATTCTATAATAAAGAAACTCACTCATAAATAGTAGTTGAATTCGAGGATGAAAGAGACACAATTCCCTGCCCCGCATTGAATTAAGGCCATGAACATTTTTCTTAGAATGTATGTTCTCCATTCTAATATGATTGCTGTATAATTTGGCTGCTCTACAGAGAGGTCAAAGGTAAGGCGTAATATATGATGATACGTTGACACGATTCAGGCTGCACACGAGCAGATGGAGCAGAAAGGGATTCAGTGTTTTGCTCATGTTCGCTTCAGCAGGATGAAACACTGCTTCAACCAGGAATTGTCCTTTTAAAGTCTCTGCCTCTGCACCATTCAGTTTGTAGTATGAAAACAATTCATATACATTATAAAGGACCGCCTGTGATGCAAATCCTTGAATGTAAAAACACAATAAAAACTACATTTGAAAAATAATGAATGAAACCTCAGACATTTTCCACAAATTATTGTATTCCTTTCTGGGTGGTACTAGCTGCTAACGATAACCTTACCCCTTTGTGTTGCCTAAAAAAAAACCTAACCCTAACCCTAACCCCTAACCCTAACCCTAACAGCTTTTATATCTTTTTATCCTCATCCTTTTTAGTGCCTTTATCACAATTTCCATTTCCTCCAAAGGTGAATGGTTAACTCTTCATGTCCTCCAGTGTTGAAAGCAGGACATCTCTAGAAGAGTGCTATTCAAGCTTTGAACTTTGTTTGTCTGCCTACATTCACATTGCTATCTGAACAAATACCATTTTTTTCACGTCAGAAATCTCATCATTTTAAGAAAATTTTATCCCAGTAGGTACAGTCCAAATAAATAAAAAAACAATGTCATCATGGTGTAGTCTATCTACTGAACTTCATTCATGTTCTCACTGAAAATGGAGGCTTTCATCACTTTGTTAATCACACATCTTGTTGGCCTGATTTTTGTAATAATACTGTCTTTCCATTGCCGCTTAAAGACAGTAGAAAATCACTTTCTTCATCTATAACCAATCCTAAATACTGCCTTAAGCCATCTTTTTTACAATTGCTGTGAGTAAGGTTTTTTTGTTTGTGCATTTTTACAAAAAAACATCCTGGTTGGGTTCACAAAATCCCTCCTCATTTTTGTCAGACAAAACTTAGAAAAGGAAAAGTATCTTGGGAGACTGATGATAACCCCGATTACAACGCTGTGTTTTTTTAGTTTTCACTCTAAATTTAACCTTTCAGATGTCCTAATATGATTACACGCTGTGTCTATGTAGACAGAGCTGTTTGGAAAGCTACCAAAAATAGTTGCAATTGTATGTCCTTCCATGTTTACTTTAACTAGCAATAAAACAATACGCCTACTTGAACAAAGATCAATAGAAACATTTGTTTTTCATTTTGACAATCAAGATATCAGGCAGCATGTCACAGTTATAAAATGTGACTCATTACACACTACAAACACTACATTCAGAACATCTCCTGCAGACTAAGGACTTTTGGGTTTAAGGGGTCCCTTCTGGAATCAGAGGCGCACAAGTTAAGATTCAAGGATCGTACATGGGGTTGCTGAAGTTTGCAAAAGTGCCGCGGGCATTGTTGTCCAGAAGAGGGCCGTATGATCTCCGTCTGGAATGGAAAGGGAGTGGAGAAAATAGAGTGAGAGAGAAGTTGAGTGACAGAATATGTGTGAGAGGGAATCCCTTTATTGTATTCACAAACAAAGATTAGATGATGGTAGTCTTGTTTTTAAGGATAATGACATTTAAATATAGTTTTAAAAAAAGGCCTTTTTGTTTTTACATACATTTTAGAGCTGTTTGGAAACTTGAAATAATCATTCATCTACTAGATTAGTCTCTACGAAACCTGTTCACAGCTTGTTTGCTTTATGAAAACACAAAGACATTTTTTGTTTGGATCTTACAGCTCCCACAAAGTGTCATCACTTGAGTTTTAATGCACAACAGTCATATAAAATGGACTTGTAGGAGATTTGTTTGAGTGCTGGACTCACCTGATCTTGCAGTAATACAGCCCAATGAACACTAGGATGACAGTTATCATGAATACAATAACAATGACTGCAATTCCTCCTGGAGATGGAGAGAGAAAGAAAGAGATGATAGGTCAGAATACATTCAGTTTAATGATCTGTCCAACGTTTCCTAACCTCCTGCCTAAGTTTCTTCCTAACATTTCTTTAATATATTGCTGGTTGTTTTATTATTAAAAGGAAGCAAAAAGGTATGTGGGGATTTGTGTTTGATTGACAGTAGCTGGCAGACTGCCAGAGTGCCGGTGCTTGGCTGTATTCATGCCATATCAGGCATTGCATTTGCAGTAATTTGATTGACCCCTTTGATTTGAATGGCCCATTGATCGCCGGTGGCGTGATTGGGCACCGCAACTTGACGTCTGGTTCAAAAGTTGATAGTGTTTCATCTTTTCACCACATGCTGTTTATTTGGTTTTGACGCACTAAATACATTAGTTGCCAGGTCACGTGACAAATGCCATATTAGTGTCAGAATGGTCGGCAGATATGTGGCTTGTGAAAAATGGGTCCAATACTACTTTGGGGACTATAGAGCAATCGGGCCTCCCTTCTATAGGGATGAGGCAGTGGCTAAACCCACTTGATAGGAAGCTGACTTGCAGGGCCATATGCCCTTTCTGAACTGTCTCTGGCTGTAGCTACATGTTGTGCGCAGACAGCGTGTTGCTAGAAATACTGACGAGTATGTGTGGGCCGCACACAAGCATCTAACTTCTATGTGAATGCATGCATCGAATTTCATGGCAATCCATCTTACAGTTGTTGAGACATTCCCTCTTGGTGGAGGTATGAGGACACTCAGCAAGAGATCAGTCATTAGGGTTAATTGTCTGGTAACCAATGTCATGCTAATCCATCCCACAGTTTTTGACATATTTCAGTCTGAACCAAAATTGTGGGCTGATGGACAGATCAATAGACATTGCCATTCATTCAGCCATGAAATAATTAATTTGAGACATCAAACTTTACAGAATCCTTTTTGTTTAAGATTTACAAGGTCCAACTTTAAAAAAATGTGCCATCCAGGTGTTGTCATGTCGTCATCTAGCTCATAGTTCCCTGATTGGTCTGACCCATGCAATAGGTGGCTGGCCTCAACTGATTATACTTTGTGACTGACTATTCTTCTCCTGGTAAATCTCTAACTCTGTATCAGGTACAACGCGATAGCTGCCTTCACACATTTAAGATAATTCCTTATCCAGCCAACCACGCTGACCTTTGAAATTAAGTATTAATTAGTAATCTCCTGGTGGGAAACTAGACACAAATACACTGCTGAATGTTTGCTTGCATGTGTGAGATTGTACTGATGCCCAGCAAAACATTTCTTAAAACTGTCATACTCCAGTTCACTCCTCTTATCTGGAAGCAGAATAAAATCAATAAAGACCATGAAATTAGACCATCTACCTCTGAGGTCAAAGTTTAAGTTTCTTGGCTGACAGATAACTTGTGGAGTTTGACCAGTAATTTAGGAGGACATTTGGGGGATTTGGATGCTCTGACATAATGATGTTATTAATCCATTTACTGTAGCTTATCTAATCAATCTACCATCTGTCATGGAACAAACTTATCTGATCCTAGAAATTACTTGGTGTCATCAGTGGGTGGAGTGTAAGATAGAGGTCTGTGCTACACACAGAATCAACTGCAGTCTCTGGTTCAAGTCTGGCCAGATACCTTTGTTGGAGCTCATTCCCCATCTCTTGCTCCCGTAATTTCCTGTCATCTCTCTGTCACTGTCTCATAAAGGCATTATTCACAGTAATCATGACAATAAAAATGAGCTATGAACCAGCTAGTCAGTTGTCAAGCCAATGGCAGTTGCTAACTGACACTGGAGGACCGAGCCAGCTTTGGGTGGACACTCGGGCCAATTTTGACTAATCATTCATTGCTTGTCTGGAAAGTCTTGAAAGCAAGTATAGGCCAGATTTGAGCCACTGTTCTGCTAAGTCGATTTGACTGCATTAGAAATATCTCAAAGTTCAAACAGCCAGTCTGGAGAAATGCCATAACATTTCTGACTTAGATGATCAGATTTCAATGATTACTGATCGGGAAGGAAGTTCTTTTCCCGTTCCAGCACACGAGGGACAGAGTTCAATCTCAGCTACAATAACATTATGCAGTCAGAAGTACTAGCACAGATATCAAGTTAAGGATTTTTCTATGCCAGGGTTGCCTGTACAACTAGCATTTACTATTAGGTTTCTCTTCTCTTCAAACAGCCGCCGCTTGCCACTCATTCAACTTGTAAAGATTCAACTACAAAGTAAACAAGGAAGTGCGATAGTAAAGTGTTTTTTTCAAATATTAACCACAGTTCGACACCATGCTTAAGGAGGTCAAAGAGAAGGAACAACAGATAATCTGATGCATGGACACTGCATGCGTACATTTGACCTCTTTAATCAGACAGGTGTTGGTTTTCTTTTCAGTGGTTGTGTGTTTGTTTAGATTTGACAAATTCAGAGACACTCACATTTGGGGTTTTAAGACAGAAGGACTATTTACATCAGAAACAAATTAAAAAATTTGATTTTTTTTGGCACATTAGGAAGAACATTAGAGGACCCCAGACAAAGCATCCTGATAAAGTTGTTGACTTTTCCTCTTGTGCCATTAGCTGATGGAATGTTTTCGTTGTTATTGAAATTTCTTGACAGCATTTGGTTAAATTGTCATAAAATGTGGGACAGACATGCTCAGTCCCCAGAGTTGAATTGCAATAACTGTGATCCCAGTCCTTTCACCCAGCATCCATCATCTGATTTAAACTTTAATTTACCATACACTTTCCCTGTAAACCCGATGATGTCTCAGCCATTTTGAGTTTAGTCATTATTAGCAAATGTTAGCATGCTAACATGCTAAACTATGCTGACAAACATGGTTCATATCATAGCTACTAAAAATAAGGTTAACATTTTAATTGTGAGCACGTTAGAATGCTGATATGAGCATTTGGCTCAAACGAGCATAGTGTCAGTGTAGCCTCTCAGAACTGCTAGCAGAGCTTAATTCTTGGTCTTTTTCCACATTTGTTTTGGAATAAAGACTAAACTTAGAAAATAGGCCTATCTACAGTTTTAAAGATTTAAAAAGTATATAAATGAATACCTGAGCTCAGAGCCTCGGACCTTTCTTTTTCCAGTGTGGTGCTTTTAGTTATACTGGTGGTGGTGCTCCTGGTGGTGCTCCTGGTGGTGGTACTGGTGGTGGTACTGGTGGTACTTGCTGGGCTGGTGTTTTTGGTGGCTGTGGCGGGGCTGATGGTTTGTGTGGTGCTGGATGTAGGACTGGTGCTGATGCTGTTGCTAGAGTCCTGGGTGTTAGTTGTGATAGGTCGGGATGAGGAAGAAGATGAAGAGGGCAGGGTTTGTGTTTCTGGTGCAGTTGTCGAGTCTTTAGTGGAGTTTACCACAGTTCTGGCTGTTGTTGGGGTCGAGGCTGTATTGTTGATGGACAGAGTTGGAGTCGTAGAATTTGTATTGTTGACATAAGCAGTTGACATGGTAGGTTGAGTAGTTGATAAATTCACAGTTGTAGACTGGGTGCTCACGTTGGTCGACGTGGTCAAAGTCAGTGCAGTTGTTTGAGGGAGTTGTTCGGTATTTTGGGACGTTGATGCAGAAACTGTAATATTGTCCTCCATTGTTACTGCATTGCACAACAGTTGAACTGCAATTCAAGACAAAAGATGTTTGTTTAAAGTACATTTATTAATCTGCTGCTGAAAATAGTCCCCGAAAAATGCACTAATTCCTCCTGTTTAAGAACTGTATAAGAGACTACAGTGACCAAATATAAAATATAAGGGCTAGGGTTATAAAAATATAAAACAGGACCCAGGATCCATACTAAAAGTGTTCATGCGCACAAAAGTCGGGAAAAAATATCAGACTTATAAAACCTTGCCAGTGCACAATTTCCTCTTGTAGTCTTGTGATGGTGAACTTGGCCGGCATTATTACTGGGGCTCATGTAAGGATGATAGGGAGTGTAATGACTGGCTTTAGTTCCAGAATGTGCTAATTTACACAATCCAATGTGTGATATGAAGTGAAATTAAATGTGTGAGAGGCATCATTTTACAGTCTGGCTTGAATTCCCCACCGAACCGTCTGTGTCGCCATTTCCCCCTGTCTCCATAATGCGCGTACACATTAGGGTTGTGAACGATAAACCGATGCGACCGGATATTCGGTTCAACAGGTGAGAGATACGGCCGCATCGGTAGCAGCCTCCTCAATCGATACGAATTATCAATGAATTCCTAGATGAATCGGTTACAGAGTCATGGATCGGGTATCGCGAGACTTTGAAGCGGTCGGCCGCATCATATCTATGGGCGGCATTACACCAGCGTCTCTAAAACAACGCAAGTTTTTTTTTTTGCGCCAGTGCCATACAGCCACAATGTTTGGGGATATGTGGTATTTTACATATTTGAAAAGAAACTATTGTACTGTCACTTTCATAGAATCAGCTTCTTTATTTTATAAAATATCTACAACAAATATTAACCGTAGAATCGAATCGTATCCTTCTTACACTGTATGGAATGGATTTGAATCGAATCGGTCTGTAATAAAAGGATATCGTTTGAATCGAATCGTAACCTGTGTATCTAGATGCATATCGAACCGTTTATCAAGGTAAAAGTAAAAAACAATGTTACACAACAAAGAAGCATTCTGTTGTGTAATGCTAACCCTCATCAGGGAGAACCAGCTTGTGATGGTAATGTCATTGAGTTAACTTGTGATCTGTTCTTAAGAGATCTTGTAACTTGAATTGTGAAATAATTGTCTTGAAACAAGCCTGATATAATCATAAACAGGAAATGATATCGCCCAAACAGCAAGTTAAATTAAATGGAAAGGACATTTTTTTGCAATGGAGAATGGATATTAATCAGAATTCACATGTCTTTTTCCCACAACCTCATCCAGCTAAACTTTTCTTCAATCTAGCAAATTATCTTGACACTTCATATGATCTCCCCCATACTCTGACTTGCTCAAGACATTGACAAGTCTTATACATAAAAAGAAATCAGATTTCAAGGCAAGTAACCGCATCAAATAGCATGCACTAATGTTACAGTTTACTTACATGTTATCAGAGTTTGCAGGCTGACCCTCAACATTGTGCTCTTTTCACTGTATATCTCCGCAAACACTTGTAGCTGCAGCTGTGTGCTCTGTGCTCCCCATGGACAGGCGGCTGCCTGTGACTGGAAGTGACTTATTATAACAGCCTGGGGGCGTGGCTATGTGATGACTGAGTCACATAAAAAAAGGGGGGGGGGATCATATATGAAGATATAAAAACTGAAGACCACAGGAAGTAACATTATAGTGAGACTGTACCGGTAGTATATTTTTAGAATGAAAAGTACCTGTGTATCCTGTGTACCTTTTATTGTACTTTATTCAATATGGTATCGTTATATAGCAGCTGTTTTCAACAACTGGGCTGGAACCCATTAGTGGGCCTCACAGCGCCATCTAGTGGGTTGCACCGATACCGCCATATGGTTAGATTGTATTCCTCTCCTTTTTCCTGGTAGTCATCTTACTCTCATTTTTCCTGGTACTGTGTCTTCCTCTCCCATGTCCCAGTACTCCTCTTCTTCTCCCTTGTTCTGGTACTCATGTTACTCTCCCTTGTCCTGGTATTGTCCTTCCTCTCCCTTATTCTGGTACTCATCTTACTTTCCCTTGTCCTGGTATTCTCCTTCCTCTCCCTTGTCCTGGTACTCATCTTACTCTCCCTTGTCCTGGTATTCTCCTTCCTCTCCCTTGTCCTGGTATGCGTCTTCCTCTCCCTTGTCCTTGTACTCATCTTACTCTCCCTTATTCTGGTACTCATCTTACTTTCCCTTGTCCTGGTATTCTCCTTCCTCTCCCTTGTCCTGGTACTCATCTTACTCTCCCTTGTCCTGGTATTCTCCTTCCTCTCCCTTGTCCTGGTATGCGTCTTCCTCTCCCTTGTCCTTGTACTCATCTTACTCTCCCTTATTCTGGTACTCATCTTACTTTCCCTTGTCCTGGTACTCTCCTTCCTCTCCCTTGTCCTGGTATGCGTCTTCCTCTCCCATGCCCTGGTACTCGTATATCTCGTACATATATTTGTGTTTGTATCTAATCAAATATGAACAGCTGTTCACTTTGACTTTAGCCTATATGTTGTTGAACATGATGTTATCTGTTCTGACATACTGTATGAAAGCATTTGTAAATTTGTGGCTTGTGGCCGAAGGCTATGGAGCCACGGCTAGTATAACATGCACATAAATGGCTGACTGAAATGTTGGCTGGGCGATTGGCATTATTAATGTGACTACTAGCTAACTTTAACATTGCTATTATTATTGGGTCAGAACTACAAGTTGTCCAATACTTTGACTTGCAAAACGAATGGCACTCCCCTCAGCCTCAGCTGTAGGTTACATGTGCTTATGTCTGCATGCTAACATGTTAAAACAAGAAGCCAAACATTATATGTGCCAAATAGCATATCAAATCGCATGTTACCATGGTGACATTGGCATTTTTGCTGTGACTAAGTACAGTCTCACAGAGACAAGTACAGTCTCACAGGAATCTTACCTGAGCAATTCTGGCTGACAGAGCCAGTTTCCTTATTTGAAGAGCTGCTGTTGATGCTGCTGTTAGGTGGGCTGGTTGTGGACATGGTTGGTGTAGTCTGGATCACAGAGGTTGCATCTGACCCTGAAGTTGAGTGAGATGGTGGGATGGAAGATGCTTGAACTGAGGAGGAGTCCACTGGTGATGAAGCTGGATCGTTGACAGTGCTGGTGGTGCTGGTTTCTCCCATCCTGCCTGTCACTCGGTTGGTGGATTGAGCAGGTACTGTAAAGTTGCCATCAGCATCACTGGTGGACTGAGCTGAATTTGTAGCAGTTACCTCAGCATGTGACGGGGTAGGTCGGGTGGATGAGTACTGGAGAGTTGTGGCCGGTATGACTTGTGAGGCATCCTCTGTCACCTGTTTGGTTGTGTGTTCAAAGTCTGTATCAGCTGTGGGAGTAAGAGAGGTTTGTCGTCCTCTTGCAAATTCTGATGGTGTTGTTTGGACGTTGGAAGCTGCATTCTGTCCCATTGGGGCACGGCACAACGGCAGCCCTGCAAAGTCAAGAGATATCTGTTGATCACAACATTGAAACTCTAGATTGGATGGCTTAATGCTGAAAAAATAAAAAAGAACAGCATATTTTTCAAGGTTTTCAGGTTTCAGGTTTGTGAGAGAGGTAGAATTTGAATCCCAAGGTACTAGATTAATCCAAACACTTATGATGAGCAATCTTATTGTGCAGCTAGCTAACTTTAACAGTGCTAGTGTTTTATCATTAAACTAGTACTGTAAACACAGGCGGTATTAGACGAGGACTGTACTTCTTGAATTGGTAGCTTAACAGTTAATACACAGGAAGCAGCATTACAGTGTTGCTTGCTCCTTTTGTCCAGATTCAAATACCTTGACAACTACTGAGATGGTAGGTCACATCCCTTCCTGTGTCCCCCATAGAACCATATTTGGAAAAATATGTACAGTAATATTTGAACAGTAGTCAACGGTAAGACACACTTTTTTTTTTTTGGATCTTTAAGAAAAAAAATTGAATAACTCCAGCTTTGTCCTTTATGTTTCATAGAAAGAGATTTCCAACATTAATCTTCAGGATGCTTTCATCAGTCACCACAGTGGACAGTGTGGACAGGGTCAAGCTGCTGTTTTAATTTACAGATCACTTAAATCATCATATTTCTTCCATCGACGTGACAGATCTTATTCCTAGCAACCACTACTGCAGCGTTGTTGTCAATTGATACTGATGGCGCCATGGATATATCACTCTCGACTGATTGGTTGGGGCAAAATACCCCAACGGCGTTAATGAACACAAACAATGTAAGACTGAATAACGAAGCGAACAAAATGGCAATTGTGAATAAAATGAACATGTATCACATTAATGTAGGTTCACTTACATTACAAGGAATACTACAGTTGCATGAGACTCATATTTGAACGTATCAACTGGAAATAAAAATTGTGACAGAGGAGAAGGGTGTGTGTTTTTTTTTAAGATGGGGAGGAGGATGTGTGTGTGTGCCAGTTTAGGGTGGAGGGGGGGGCGGGGTAGTAGTTCCTATGAAGTCCCAACAGTATTTTTAAAATATATATCAGCAGTATTAGAAGTTGGATTTTTTTGTTTTAAATGGCAACGTAAGTAACTAATAGTTTACAAAGTACAAAGTATAAACTTGCTTTATGGTTTTTTGCATGTATACTATTTAATTGTATTATATTTCTTGCAGAATATTACATTATTAAGTGCTCAGAAATGTGTGCACAAATCTATAAATATATATTCTTTTTCTTTAACATTATTTTCGGTAACAAAACTGAAATGTACCTGCAAAGTTATACTTTAATTGTTAATGGGAATTTATTCAATTGTAGTTTTCATCATAATTTACTAATAATGGCCCATTTATCTGTAATTCCACCGAAACAAAACTGAAATCAAACTGTGGTTGTGTGGTTTAAAAAGATAGGCTGAAAGTGAAACTCAATTATAAACAGATAATAGATAAAGATAATTTTACTTGTTTCTTAGCCAAGAAGTGTGAATCGACATGTCAAATAAACAACTGGGATCACCTCACCCATCTGTTATTTTTGTGATAATTTCATCTAATTCCATTATTTTAAGAAATAGTGTTCTAAGAGTTAGATATTTATCAAATGTTAAAGGGTGTAACCGTTTTATTCAACTTTTTTTCCAGTTAATATTAATACGATTAATTAATATAAGATTCATAAGTTTAAACGCATTCATATCGATTATTGGTGAAGCCAAAGCGATTCATACTATTTATTTATTTTAGCTGATCGATTTAGTTGAATTGGTAGGACTGACAACCGATTCATTGATGCATCGCATGAATCGTTACACTACAATATTTTTTATATATAAATATTGGTTGGTGTTCTTCAGCGGGCAATACTTCTGTCTTCAGGGCCGAGCAACATTCAAGTGTGGGTGCATGGCAGAGTTTACTCATGCTAGCAGAATTTGCAGGCCGAACCTCATCACTGTGGTTTTCTTTAAATCGAAGACTCGCGTGGTGCATGCAGCTCTGTGTTCGTTGTGTGTGGATAGTCGGAGTGTGTCTGTCTGATAGTGACTGACTGATTATAAGAGCATAGATGGGTGAGGCCAAATGTTGGAGGTTTAAGGATGCCTTCTTTCATCAGGGAGCAGAACGTACATTTTTCTTTATTTGGATCTCAACACAAGCAAAAAATTACAATAATCTGAATTGTTTAAATGATCTTCTTCATATTATAAGCTTTGTTAAATGTTATTATCATTTTGGACTCCTCACTGCTTCGGTTTGTGGCTGCCTGGTGCTGAAACGCTGCAGGGAGGGGAGGGGGGGCTGCTCGGCCAACCACGCACCTATCACAGTACAGGTTGTGTTTCTTGTGTTTTTTTAAAGTTGCGATTCGGAACGCTGATGCTCTGACAGCAAAAGCAGCATTCAAAAAACGTTTAAAAATGCATGTGGTAATATTTTGTATGTTCTGAGCTAGTCTGTCAAGTACTCGTATATTATACTTGTCCTTGTACTCATCTTACTCTCCCTTATTCTGGTACTCATCTTACTTTCCCTTGTCCTGGTACTCTCCTTCCTCTCCCTTATTCTGGTACTCATCTTACTTTCCCTTGTCCTGGTATTCTCCTTCCTCTCCCTTGTCCTGGTACTCATCTTACTCTCCCTTGTCCTGGTATTCTCCTTCCTCTCCCTTGTCCTGGTATGCGTCTTCCTCTCCCTTGTCCTTGTACTCATCTTACTCTCCCTTATTCTGGTACTCATCTTACTTTCCCTTGTCCTGGTATTCTCCTTCCTCTCCCTTGTCCTGGTACTCATCTTACTCTCCCTTGTCCTGGTATTCTCCTTCCTCTCCCTTGTCCTGGTATGCGTCTTCCTCTCCCTTGTCCTTGTACTCATCTTACTCTCCCTTATTCTGGTACTCATCTTACTTTCCCTTGTCCTGGTACTCTCCTTCCTCTCCCTTGTCCTGGTATGCGTCTTCCTCTCCCATGCCCTGGTATTCGTATATCTCGTACATATATTTGTGTTTGTATCTAATCAAATATGAACAGCTGTTCACTTTGACTTTAGCCTATATGTTGTTGAACATGATGTTATCTGTTCTGACATACTGTATGAAAGCATTTGTAAATTTGTGGCTTGTGGCCGAAGGCTATGGAGCCACGGCTAGTATAACATGCACATAAATGGCTGACTGAAATGTTGGCTGGGCGATTGGCATTATTAATGTGACTACTAGCTAACTTTAACATTGCTATTATTATTGGGTCAGAACTACAAGTTGTCCAATACTTTGACTTGCAAAACGAATGGCACTCCCCTCAGCCTCAGCTGTAGGTTACATGTGCTTATGTCTGCATGCTAACATGTTAAAACAAGAAGCCAAACATTATATGTGCCAAATAGCATATCAAATCGCATGTTACCATGGTGACATTGGCATTTTTGCTGTGACTAAGTACAGTCTCACAGAGACAAGTACAGTCTCACAGGAATCTTACCTGAGCAATTCTGGCTGACAGAGCCAGTTTCCTTATTTGAAGAGCTGCTGTTGATGCTGCTGTTAGGTGGGCTGGTTGTGGACATGGTTGGTGTAGTCTGGATCACAGAGGTTGCATCTGACCCTGAAGTTGAGTGAGATGGTGGGATGGAAGATGCTTGAACTGAGGAGGAGTCCACTGGTGATGAAGCTGGATCGTTGACAGTGCTGGTGGTGCTGGTTTCTCCCATCCTGCCTGTCACTCGGTTGGTGGATTGAGCCGGTACTGTAAAGTTGCCATCAGCATCACTGGTGGACTGAGCTGAATTTGTAGCAGTTACCTCAGCATGTGACGGGGTAGGTCGGGTGGATGAGTACTGGAGAGTTGTGGCCGGTATGACTTGTGAGGCATCCTCTGTCACCTGTTTGGTTGTGTGTTCAAAGTCTGTATCAGCTGTGGGAGTAAGAGAGGTTTGTCGTCCTCTTGCAAATTCTGATGGTGTTGTTTGGACGTTGGAAGCTGCATTCTGTCCCATTGGGGCACGGCACAACGGCAGCCCTGCAAAGTCAAGAGTGTCTGTTGATCACAACATTGAAACTCTAGATTGGATGGCTTAATGCTGAAAAAATAAAAAAGAACAGCATATTTTTCAAGGTTTTCAGGTTTCAGGTTTGTGAGAGAGGTAGAATTTGAATCCCAAGGTACTAGATTAATCCAAACACTTATGATGAGCAATCTTATTGTGCAGCTCGCTAACTTTAACAGTGCTAGTGTTTTATCATTAAACTAGTACTGTAAACACAGGCGGTATTAGACGAGGACTGTACTTCTTGAATTGGTAGCTTAACAGTTAATACACAGGAAGCAGCATTACAGTGTTGCTTGCTCCTTTTGTCCAGATTCAAATACCTTGACAACTACTGAGATGGTAGGTCACATCCCTTCCTGTGTCCCCCATAGAACCATATTTGGAAAAATATGTACAGTAATATTTGAACAGTAGTCAACGGTAAGACACACTTTTTTTTTTTTGGATCTTTAAGAAAAAAAATTGAATAACTCCAGCTTTGTCCTTTATGTTTCATAGAAAGAGATTTCCAACATTAATCTTCAGGATGCTTTCATCAGTCACCACAGTGGACAGTGTGGACAGGGTCAAGCTGCTGTTTTAATTTACAGATCACTTAAATCATCATATTTCTTCCATCGACGTGACAGATCTTATTCCTAGCAACCACTACTGCAGCGTTGTTGTCAATTGATACTGATGGCGCCATGGATATATCACTCTCGACTGATTGGTTGGGGCAAAATACCCCAACGGCGTTAATGAACACAAACAATGTAAGACTGAATAACGAAGCGAACAAAATGGCAATTGTGAATAAAATGAACATGTATCACATTAATGTAGGTTCACTTACATTACAAGGAATACTACAGTTGCATGAGACTCATATTTGAACGTATCAACTGGAAATAAAAATTGTGACAGAGGAGAAGGGTGTGTGTTTTTTTTTAAGATGGGGAGGAGGATGTGTGTGTGTGCCAGTTTAGGGTGGAGGGGGGGGCGGGGTAGTAGTTCCTATGAAGTCCCAAGAGTATTTTTAAAATATATATCAGCAGTATTAGAAGTTGGATTTTTTTGTTTTAAATGGCAACGTAAGTAACTAATAGTTTACAAAGTACAAAGTACAAACTTGCTTTATGTTTTTTTGCATGTATACTATTTAATTATTAGTATTATATTTCTTGCAGAATATTACATTATTAAGTGCTCAGAAATGTGTGCACAAATCTATAAATATATATTATTTTTCTTTAACATTATTTTCGGTAACAAAACTGAAATGTACCTGCAAAGTAATACTTTAATTGTTAATGGGAATTTATTCAATTGTAGTTTTCATCATAATTTCCTAATACTGGCCCATTTATCTGTAATTCCACCGAAACAAAACTGAAATCAAACTGTGGTTGTGTGGTTTAAAAAGATAAAAGTGAAACTCAATTATAAACAGATAATAGATAAAGATAATTTTACTTGTTTCTTAGCCAAGAAGTGTGAATCGACATGTCAAATAAACAACTGGGATCACCTCACCCATCTGTTATTTTTGTGATAATTTCATCTAATTCCATTATTTTAAGAAATAGTGTTCTAAGAGTTAGATATTTATCAAATGTTAAAGGGTGTAACCGTTTTATTCAACCATTTTTCCAGTTAATATTAATACGATTAATTAATATAAGATTCATAAGTTTAAACGCATTCATATCGATTATTGGTGAAGCCAAAGCGATTCATACTATTTATTTATTTTAGCTGATCGATTTAGTTGAATTGGTAGGACTGACAACCGATTCATTGATGCATCGCATGAATCGTTACACTACTATATTTTATATATAAATATTGGTTGGTGTTCTTCAGCGGGCAATACTTCTGTCTTCAGGGCCGAGCAACATTCAAGTGTGGGTGCATGGCAGAGTTTACTCATGCTAGCAGAATTTGCAGGCCGAACCTCATCACTGTGGTTTTCTTTAAATCGAAGACTCGCGTGGTGCATGCAGCTCTGTGTTCGTTGTGTGTGGATAGTCGGAGTGTGTCTGTCTGATAGTGACTGACTGATTATAAGAGCATAGATGGGTGAGGCCAAATGTTGGAGGTTTAAGGATGCCTTCTTTCATCAGGAAGCAGAACGTACATTTTTCTTTATTTGGATCTCAACACAAGCAAAAAATTACAATAATCTGAATTGTTTAAATGATCTTCTTCATATTATAAGCTTTGTTAAATGCTATTATCATTTTGGACTCCTCACTGCTTCGGTTTGTGGCTGCCTGGTGCTGAAACGCTGCAGGGAGGGGAGGGGGGGTTGCTCGGCCAACCACGCACCTATCACAGTACAGGTTGTGTTTCTTGTGTTTTTTTAAAGTTGCGATTCGGAACGCTGATGCTCTGACAGCAAAAGCAGCATTCAAAAAACGTTTAAAAATGCATGTGGTAATATTTTGTATGTTCTGAGCTAGTCTGTCAAGTACTCGTATATTATACTTGTCCTTGTACTCATCTTACTCTCCCTTATTCTGGTACTCATCTTACTTTCCCTTGTCCTGGTACTCTCCTTCCTCTCCCTTATTCTGGTACTCATCTTACTTTCCCTTGTCCTGGTATTCTCCTTCCTCTCCCTTGTCCTGGTACTCATCTTACTCTCCCTTGTCCTGGTATTCTCCTTCCTCTCCCTTGTCCTGGTATGCGTCTTCCTCTCCCTTGTCCTTGTACTCATCTTACTCTCCCTTATTCTGGTACTCATCTTACTTTCCCTTGTCCTGGTATTCTCCTTCCTCTCCCTTGTCCTGGTACTCATCTTACTCTCCCTTGTCCTGGTATTCTCCTTCCTCTCCCTTGTCCTGGTATGCGTCTTCCTCTCCCTTGTCCTTGTACTCATCTTACTCTCCCTTATTCTGGTACTCATCTTACTTTCCCTTGTCCTGGTACTCTCCTTCCTCTCCCTTGTCCTGGTATGCGTCTTCCTCTCCCATGCCCTGGTATTCGTATATCTCGTACATATATTTGTGTTTGTATCTAATCAAATATGAACAGCTGTTCACTTTGACTTTAGCCTATATGTTGTTGAACATGATGTTATCTGTTCTGACATACTGTATGAAAGCATTTGTAAATTTGTGGCTTGTGGCCGAAGGCTATGGAGCCACGGCTAGTATAACATGCACATAAATGGCTGACTGAAATGTTGGCTGGGCGATTGGCATTATTAATGTGACTACTAGCTAACTTTAACATTGCTATTATTATTGGGTCAGAACTACAAGTTGTCCAATACTTTGACTTGCAAAACGAATGGCACTCCCCTCAGCCTCAGCTGTAGGTTACATGTGCTTATGTCTGCATGCTAACATGTTAAAACAAGAAGCCAAACATTATATGTGCCAAATAGCATATCAAATCGCATGTTACCATGGTGACATTGGCATTTTTGCTGTGACTAAGTACAGTCTCACAGAGACAAGTACAGTCTCACAGGAATCTTACCTGAGCAATTCTGGCTGACAGAGCCAGTTTCCTTATTTGAAGAGCTGCTGTTGATGCTGCTGTTAGGTGGGCTGGTTGTGGACATGGTTGGTGTAGTCTGGATCACAGAGGTTGCATCTGACCCTGAAGTTGAGTGAGATGGTGGGATGGAAGATGCTTGAACTGAGGAGGAGTCCACTGGTGATGAAGCTGGATCGTTGACAGTGCTGGTGGTGCTGGTTTCTCCCATCCTGCCTGTCACTCGGTTGGTGGATTGAGCCGGTACTGTAAAGTTGCCATCAGCATCACTGGTGGACTGAGCTGAATTTGTAGCAGTTACCTCAGCATGTGACGGGGTAGGTCGGGTGGATGAGTACTGGAGAGTTGTGGCCGGTATGACTTGTGAGGCATCCTCTGTCACCTGTTTGGTTGTGTGTTCAAAGTCTGTATCAGCTGTGGGAGTAAGAGAGGTTTGTCGTCCTCTTGCAAATTCTGATGGTGTTGTTTGGACGTTGGAAGCTGCATTCTGTCCCATTGGGGCACGGCACAACGGCAGCCCTGCAAAGTCAAGAGTGTCTGTTGATCACAACATTGAAACTCTAGATTGGATGGCTTAATGCTGAAAAAATAAAAAAGAACAGCATATTTTTCAAGGTTTTCAGGTTTCAGGTTTGTGAGAGAGGTAGAATTTGAATCCCAAGGTACTAGATTAATCCAAACACTTATGATGAGCAATCTTATTGTGCAGCTCGCTAACTTTAACAGTGCTAGTGTTTTATCATTAAACTAGTACTGTAAACACAGGCGGTATTAGACGAGGACTGTACTTCTTGAATTGGTAGCTTAACAGTTAATACACAGGAAGCAGCATTACAGTGTTGCTTGCTCCTTTTGTCCAGATTCAAATACCTTGACAACTACTGAGATGGTAGGTCACATCCCTTCCTGTGTCCCCCATAGAACCATATTTGGAAAAATATGTACAGTAATATTTGAACAGTAGTCAACGGTAAGACACACTTTTTTTTTTTTGGATCTTTAAGAAAAAAAATTGAATAACTCCAGCTTTGTCCTTTATGTTTCATAGAAAGAGATTTCCAACATTAATCTTCAGGATGCTTTCATCAGTCACCACAGTGGACAGTGTGGACAGGGTCAAGCTGCTGTTTTAATTTACAGATCACTTAAATCATCATATTTCTTCCATCGACGTGACAGATCTTATTCCTAGCAACCACTACTGCAGCGTTGTTGTCAATTGATACTGATGGCGCCATGGATATATCACTCTCGACTGATTGGTTGGGGCAAAATACCCCAACGGCGTTAATGAACACAAACAATGTAAGACTGAATAACGAAGCGAACAAAATGGCAATTGTGAATAAAATGAACATGTATCACATTAATGTAGGTTCACTTACATTACAAGGAATACTACAGTTGCATGAGACTCATATTTGAACGTATCAACTGGAAATAAAAATTGTGACAGAGGAGAAGGGTGTGTGTTTTTTTTTAAGATGGGGAGGAGGATGTGTGTGTGTGCCAGTTTAGGGTGGAGGGGGGGGCGGGGTAGTAGTTCCTATGAAGTCCCAAGAGTATTTTTAAAATATATATCAGCAGTATTAGAAGTTGGATTTTTTTGTTTTAAATGGCAACGTAAGTAACTAATAGTTTACAAAGTACAAAGTACAAACTTGCTTTATGTTTTTTTGCATGTATACTATTTAATTATTAGTATTATATTTCTTGCAGAATATTACATTATTAAGTGCTCAGAAATGTGTGCACAAATCTATAAATATATATTATTTTTCTTTAACATTATTTTCGGTAACAAAACTGAAATGTACCTGCAAAGTAATACTTTAATTGTTAATGGGAATTTATTCAATTGTAGTTTTCATCATAATTTCCTAATACTGGCCCATTTATCTGTAATTCCACCGAAACAAAACTGAAATCAAACTGTGGTTGTGTGGTTTAAAAAGATAAAAGTGAAACTCAATTATAAACAGATAATAGATAAAGATAATTTTACTTGTTTCTTAGCCAAGAAGTGTGAATCGACATGTCAAATAAACAACTGGGATCACCTCACCCATCTGTTATTTTTGTGATAATTTCATCTAATTCCATTATTTTAAGAAATAGTGTTCTAAGAGTTAGATATTTATCAAATGTTAAAGGGTGTAACCGTTTTATTCAACCATTTTTCCAGTTAATATTAATACGATTAATTAATATAAGATTCATAAGTTTAAAACGCATTCATATCGATTATTGGTGAAGCCAAAGCGATTCATACTATTTATTTATTTTAGCTGATCATTTAGTTGAATTGGTAGGACTGACAACCGATTCATTGATGCATCGCATGAATCGTTACACTACTATATTTTATATATAAATATTGGTTGGTGTTCTTCAGCGGGCAATACTTCTGTCTTCAGGGCCGAGCAACATTCAAGTGTGGGTGCATGGCAGAGTTTACTCATGCTAGCAGAATTTGCAGGCCGAACCTCATCACTGTGGTTTTCTTTAAATCGAAGACTCGCGTGGTGCATGCAGCTCTGTGTTCGTTGTGTGTGGATAGTCGGAGTGTGTCTGTCTGATAGTGACTGACTGATTATAAGAGCATAGATGGGTGAGGCCAAATGTTGGAGGTTTAAGGATGCCTTCTTTCATCAGGAAGCAGAACGTACATTTTTCTTTATTTGGATCTCAACACAAGCAAAAAATTACAATAATCTGAATTGTTTAAATGATCTTCTTCATATTATAAGCTTTGTTAAATGCTATTATCATTTTGGACTCCTCACTGCTTCGGTTTGTGGCTGCCTGGTGCTGAAACGCTGCAGGGAGGGGAGGGGGGGCTGCTCGGCCAACCACGCACCTATCACAGTACAGGTTGTGTTTCTTGTGTTTTTTTAAAGTTGCGATTCGGAACGCTGATGCTCTGACAGCAAAAGCAGCATTCAAAAAACGTTTAAAAATGCATGTGGTAATATTTTGTATGTTCTGAGCTAGTCTGTCAAGTACTCGTATATTATACTTGTCCTTGTACTCATCTTACTCTCCCTTATTCTGGTACTCATCTTACTTTCCCTTGTCCTGGTACTCTCCTTCCTCTCCCTTATTCTGGTACTCATCTTACTTTCCCTTGTCCTGGTATTCTCCTTCCTCTCCCTTGTCCTGGTACTCATCTTACTCTCCCTTGTCCTGGTATTCTCCTTCCTCTCCCTTGTCCTGGTACTCATCTTACTTTCCCTTGTCCTGGTATTCTCCTTCCTCTCCCTTGTCCTGGTACTCATCTTACTCTCCCTTGTCCTGGTATTCTCCTTCCTCTCCCTTGTCCTGGTATGCGTCTTCCTCTCCCTTGTCCTTGTACTCATCTTACTCTCCCTTATTCTGGTACTCATCTTACTTTCCCTTGTCCTGGTATTCTCCTTCCTCTCCCTTGTCCTGGTACTCATCTTACTCTCCCTTGTCCTGGTATTCTCCTTCCTCTCCCTTGTCCTGGTATGCGTCTTCCTCTCCCTTGTCCTTGTACTCATCTTACTCTCCCTTATTCTGGTACTCATCTTACTTTCCCTTGTCCTGGTACTCTCCTTCCTCTCCCTTGTCCTGGTATGCGTCTTCCTCTCCCATGCCCTGGTACTCGTATATCTCGTACATATATTTGTGTTTGTATCTAATCAAATATGAACAGCTGTTCACTTTGACTTTAGCCTATATGTTGTTGAACATGATGTTATCTGTTCTGACATACTGTATGAAAGCATTTGTAAATTTGTGGCTTGTGGCCGAAGGCTATGGAGCCACGGCTAGTATAACATGCACATAAATGGCTGACTGAAATGTTGGCTGGGCGATTGGCATTATTAATGTGACTACTAGCTAACTTTAACATTGCTATTATTATTGGGTCAGAACTACAAGTTGTCCAATACTTTGACTTGCAAAACGAATGGCACTCCCCTCAGCCTCAGCTGTAGGTTACATGTGCTTATGTCTGCATGCTAACATGTTAAAACAAGAAGCCAAACATTATATGTGCCAAATAGCATATCAAATCGCATGTTACCATGGTGACATTGGCATTTTTGCTGTGACTAAGTACAGTCTCACAGAGACAAGTACAGTCTCACAGGAATCTTACCTGAGCAATTCTGGCTGACAGAGCCAGTTTCCTTATTTGAAGAGCTGCTGTTGATGCTGCTGTTAGGTGGGCTGGTTGTGGACATGGTTGGTGTAGTCTGGATCACAGAGGTTGCATCTGACCCTGAAGTTGAGTGAGATGGTGGGATGGAAGATGCTTGAACTGAGGAGGAGTCCACTGGTGATGAAGCTGGATCGTTGACAGTGCTGGTGGTGCTGGTTTCTCCCATCCTGCCTGTCACTCGGTTGGTGGATTGAGCAGGTACTGTAAAGTTGCCATCAGCATCACTGGTGGACTGAGCTGAATTTGTAGCGGTTACCTCAGCATGTGACGGGGTAGGTCGGGTGGATGAGTACTGGAGAGTTGTGGCCGGTATGACTTGTGAGGCATCCTCTGTCACCTGTTTGGTTGTGTGTTCAAAGTCTGTATCAGCTGTGGGAGTAAGAGAGGTTTGTCGTCCTCTTGCAAATTCTGATGGTGTTGTTTGGACGTTGGAAGCTGCATTCTGTCCCATTGGGGCACGGCACAACAGCAGCCCTGCAAAGTCAAGAGATATCTGTTGATCACAACATTGAAACTCTAGATTGGATGGCTTAATGCAGAAAAAATAAAAAAGAACAGCATATTTTTCAAGGTTTTCAGGTTTCAGGTTTGTGAGAGAGGTAGAATTTGAATCCCAAGGTATTAGATTAATCCAAACACTTATGATGAGCAATCTTATTGTGCAGCTCGCTAACTTTAACAGTGCTAGTGTTTTATCATTAAACTAGTACTGTAAACACAGGCGGTATTAGACGAGGACTGTACTTCTTGAATTGGTGGCTTAACAGTTAATACACAGGAAGCAGCATTACAGTGTTGCTTGCTCCTTTTGTCCAGATTCAAATACCTTGACAACTACTGAGATGGTAGGTCACATCCCTTCCTGTGTCCCCCATAGAACCATATTTGGAAAAATATGTACAGTAATATTTGAACAGTAGTCAACGGTAAGACACACTTTTTTTTTTTTGGATCTTTAAGAAAAAAAATTGAATAACTCCAGCTTTGTCCTTTATGTTTCATAGAAAGAGATTTCCAACATTAATCTTCAGGATGCTTTCATCAGTCACCACAGTGGACAGTGTGGACAGGGTCAAGCTGCTGTTTTAATTTACAGATCACTTAAATCATCATATTTCTTCCATCGACGTGACAGATCTTATTCCTAGCAACCACTACTGCAGCGTTGTTGTCAATTGATACTGATGGCGCCATGGATATATCACTCTCGACTGATTGGTTGGGGCAAAATACCCCAACGGCGTTAATGAACACAAACAATGTAAGACTGAATAACGAAGCGAACAAAATGGCAATTGTGAATAAAATGAACATGTATCACATTAATGTAGGTTCACTTACATTACAAGGAATACTACAGTTGCATGAGACTCATATTTGAACGTATCAACTGGAAATAAAAATTGTGACAGAGGAGAAGGGTGTGTGTTTTTTTTTAAGATGGGGAGGAGGATGTGTGTGTGTGCCAGTTTAGGGTGGAGGGGGGGGGGGCGGGGTAGTAGTTCCTATGAAGTCCCAAGAGTATTTTTAAAATATATATCAGCAGTATTAGAAGTTGGATTTTTTGTTTTAAATGGCAACGTAAGTAACTAATAGTTTACAAAGTACAAAGTACAAACTTGCTTTATGTTTTTTTGCATGTATACTATTTAATTATTAGTATTATATTTCTTGCAGAATATTACATTATTAAGTGCTCAGAAATGTGTGCACAAATCTATAAATATATATTATTTTTCTTTAACATTATTTTCGGTAACAAAACTGAAATGTACCTGCAAAGTAATACTTTAATTGTTAATGGGAATTTATTCAATTGTAGTTTTCATCATAATTTCCTAATACTGGCCCATTTATCTGTAATTCCACCGAAACAAAACTGAAATCAAACTGTGGTTGTGTGGTTTAAAAAGATAAAAGTGAAACTCAATTATAAACAGATAATAGATAAAGATAATTTTACTTGTTTCTTAGCCAAGAAGTGTGAATCGACATGTCAAATAAACAACTGGGATCACCTCACCCATCTGTTATTTTTGTGATAATTTCATCTAATTCCATTATTTTAAGAAATAGTGTTCTAAGAGTTAGATATTTATCAAATGTTAAAGGGTGTAACCGTTTTATTCAACCATTTTTCCAGTTAATATTAATACGATTAATTAATATAAGATTCATAAGTTTAAACGCATTCATATCGATTATTGGTGAAGCCAAAGCGATTCATACTATTTATTTATTTTAGCTGATCAATTTAGTTGAATTGGTAGGACTGACAACCGATTCATTGATGCATCGCATGAATCGTTACACTACTATATTTTATATATAAATATTGGTTGGTGTTCTTCAGCGGGCAATACTTCTGTCTTCAGGGCCGAGCAACATTCAAGTGTGGGTGCATGGCAGAGTTTACTCACATGCTAGCAGAATTTGCAGGCTGAACCTCATCACTGTGGTTTTCTTTAAATCGAAGACTCGCGTGGTGCATGCAGCTCTGTGTTCGTTGTGTGTGGATAGTCGGAGTGTGTCTGTCTGATAGTGACTGACTGATTATAAGAGCATAGATGGGTGAGGCCAAATGTTGGAGGTTTAAGGATGCCTTCTTTCATCAGGGAGCAGAACGTACATTTTTCTTTATTTGGATCTCAACACAAGCAAAAAATTACAATAATCTGAATTGTTTAAATGATCTTCTTCATATTATAAGCTTTGTTAAATGTTATTATCATTTTGGACTCCTCACTGCTTCGGTTTGTGGCTGCCTGGTGCTGAAACGCTGCAGGGAGGGGAGGGGGGGCTGCTCGGCCAACCACGCACCTATCACAGTACAGGTTGTGTTTCTTGTGTTTTTTTAAAGTTGCGATTCGGAACGCTGATGCTCTGACAGCAAAAGCAGCATTCAAAAAACGTTTAAAAATGCATGTGGTAATATTTTGTATGTTCTGAGCTAGTCTGTCAATGGGAGCGTACCTATGTTCCCCGGGTTCTATGTTCCCCTTTTGTTTTAAAAAAGGTCCTATGTTCCCCGTTTTTTCCAAAAAAGCTCCTATGTTCCCCGGTTTGTATGGAACCGGGGAACATAGGACCCTTTATTTAAAAAGAAGGTCCTATGTTCCCCGCTGTTGCCGGGGAACATAGGACCTTCTTTTTAAATAAGGGTCCTATGTTCCCCGCTGTTGCCGGTTGACACACACGCACGTTTTAAGACATGCGTACAGATGTGATACAGTCAGTGGAAGCTTAATAAATAAACACAAAGTCTCCCCCCCGTGTGCAGGTGTGTGTGTGTGTGTGTTGGCGCGTGGTGAGGGCGAGTGAGGGAGAGTTTGTTGGTCTGTCCACACGAGAGACGCCGAGGTGACCACGCCAATCCTCTCCCTCGTCCCGCTTGGCTGCAGACGGACCCGGCCGTGCTGCGTCCAGACGGGCCTTTACAGGGTAACAACACACCATAAATAATCCACTATGATGCTTTGGAATCGCCCCCACACCAGCCGTCCAAACGCCGACTGCCACGGTCCCATTAATGCACCTGTGCGCATTACGCACACAACTTACGGCAAAAAAACAAACAAAACATTCATTCATTCATTCATTACAGGTCCGCACATCCCCGTGCGCAAACGCCAAGGATAATTGATCATGAAAAAAACCTGGGGAGCAAAGCTGCAAATCAACGAGCCCATAGCTCCAACAGACTATAGGCAAAACCCAGTGGATCACTACAAGTTGTTGCAACTTTGGGGAATTTCCTCCGGATAAAAAAGGCTTACAAACAGGGACCAGGACAGCTTTATAATATGCACAAAGATCCAAAGGAAACGAAAGGTAAAGAAAAAACAAACAAACAAACAAACAAAAAAAGCAACAGCACGAAGTAGTTAAAATGTGTGTTTTACGCATGCCTCTGTGTGTCTGCCTGTTCAGCTCCACCTACACGTAAAATGACATTTGGCTCAGCCAAGACGTCCATTGTCTATGCTCACAACCATTACAACAAACAAAATTATTCCAAGCAAATCATTTGGTGATTTGAAAGCCTAACAAATTGACATTTTCATTCTTTAAGATGAAGAAACTTTGTCTTGAGCAAAACTTCTTTCCTGCCACTTCTTTCTGTCATTTTACTGCACGTTTGTTACCAGTTTCCATCATATTTGTATCACAATAAATCCTGAGAAAATGTTTATTATAGCAGCAAAAGGAAATGTGCAATAGTAAATCATATGCATTAGGTTCTCAAATCAGCTGTTAATCTGCAGGGAGGGCAGGAGTCATAAACTGAAAAACAAATGTGTAGACGAACAGGAGGGCTGGTAGGAAGAAAGAAAAGAAAGAGTCAGAGCGCAGCGCATCCTGTGGATAAAGATGCATCCGCCGCGATCTCCGTCTCTCTCTCTCTCTCAGTGACGCGCTGTCATTCATTTCAGCACCGAGACAGCGGACAGCGCGCTTGGTCACAGTTCAGCACTAGACAAAAGATATCAGTAGTTCACTCTGTGGCAAATACATCCATGGCACTGTCCATAAGGCAGAAAGAGAACTCAACACTGTCTTCTCCACAAGTAGAAAAATATAATAATAAAATAATAATATAACGCATTTTATAATGGGCTGGGTTGAGGGTGAGGAAGACAGAGTCCTGTCTGTCTGTGTGTGCCTGTAGGTGTGTGAGTGGGGAGGAGCAGAAGAGGTGAGAGCTGTCAGATAAGTTTGTGTTATGTTGTAGTTACGTCGGTTGGGACGCTACTGCGGAGCGGAGCCAATTTCATTTCTGTGCCGATTGTGCCAGTTGCGCCAGAGCGCGCACCTCTGTGCCAGGCTCGCGCTCTGCGGCGATTTGTGTTTATTCATTTTAACAGAGATGCTGACCAGAGAGGGATTAATACACACATTCACAGGCTACGCACACACGGGCTACCCACAGACTGAGGGGCCGATGCGCAGCACGGAGAATGCCTCTCACTGATAATAAGTCCCTGCAATGCCAGGCTTCGTAGTTCAGCGACTGTTCCTGTTTGAGAAGGTGCACTCGATTTTCTTGTCCAGCTGTCCAAGAATAGTAGCCTATGCTTTATTATTTCGTGCGCACGTTATACCTATTTCGTGGCCACAAATTACTATTTTGTGGGAACTAATTCATATTTCGTGGCCACAACTTTTTCTTATTTTTTGCATGTCATATCTGGGGATCCGTACAAACAGCTCCATAATACACACAAAATTCAAAAGAAACGAAAATTAACCAAAAAAAATAAACTAAACAGCATGGAGTTGTCAAAATTCCTCTGTGCGTCAGGCGTGCCAGACGCACAAACACACCATGTCGAATATAAATAAACTTGAATCATAATGTTTGTAGATCTGACTTGGTTACTTCAAAAGTAGCTCTTAGGCTTAAACAGTGTTAATTTGTTGGTGACAAAATTGTTTGACAAAAAGTGTTGAGAACATGTCATCTATTGAATAATCACTTGGTACACTTTCTTTCAAAAACAATAATTTAATAGTGAACTTGTAAAGGACCATAAATAGTTATTATAACAATAACAATAAAATACGAGTCAAAAACTGGAAACTCCACTTAAAAGTTTTTTTTTCCAAAAAGAAAGAGGGGAAAAACGTCCTCACCAAAAATGAAGGAGGGGCTAAAATGCCTAATGAAATTTTCTGCATCAAAAACTGCAAACTCCACTTAAAAGTTTTTTTGTTTTGTTTTTTCAAAAAAGAAAGAAGAGGGGGAAAACGTCCTCACCAAAAAAATGAAAGAGGGGCAAAGCTGCCTAATGGAAAAATCAGCATCCAAAACGGAAAACTCTCCTTCAAGTTTTTTTCCTTTTTTTTCAAAAAAGTTTTTTAAAAAAGTGATTAAAAAAAAGAATGGGAAAACGTCCGTTTATCACCAAAAAAGAAAAGGGTGGCTTAACTGCCTAATGGAAAATGCTGCGGCTGACAGCCTTCCAATATGATTCCAGATCTCTGTGACCTGCAATGTACTGCCCTCTGAGCCTCTGGAGACGGGCCTCCAACTCCCTCCACTTGCGTCTCCTTGTTGGAGGAGCATCACCCCGGTCTGCCATCTCCAGCTTCTCCTCAGCAAGCTGCTGCTGGTCTTTCAGGTGGCGAAGAAACATCCATAGCGATGGGTGGCGCACTTGAACGGCATCGTTCAGAGTGCGATGATAAGCTAAAAACAAAAAACAACTTGTTTAAAAAATGTTAAAGGGTATTGATTATGCTGATTGTGGCTTTATAAACATGAAAATACATAGGCCTAGCTTTTTTTTTTTTTTTTAGGTGTTTAGGCCGAGATGACGCACAAAAATTAAACTCTCTGTTCATCTGATTATTAGATATAGTTTATTATAAAAGTGCTTTGAGATTGAATGAGCCGCGTTCGATCCTGTTCTGTTTTTTTCATACTGTTTTATACGAATAAATTAAAATAAATAAATAGCCTAAATAAATCCAATCAAATCAATTAATCAGAAAATCAGTCTTAATCACTTACATTCAACATGGTTGTTGGTCCTTTGTTCCATGTTTCTCTCAAACACATTCCACATTGCAGGGGGGAAGGCTGCTCCAGAGTGGACGTAGGTGTTGCGGACATATTGCAAGAAGTCCTGCAGCTCTGGGTGGTCCCGCTGGGCGCGCCTGGTGTTACGTTGATGAACCAGCAGATCAAAGTTGTTTTGGACCAGGGCCAGTGGCAGGTGGCCCAGTGCCATCACTTTACGGATGACTGCTGTCAAACGATTGTTACCGCGAAATGCAGGAGCCAGTCCAAGTCCCTGTACCCTCTTCCACAGGGCCTGGTTAAAATGGAAATAGCATCCACACACTCGAGACCTCGGAAACTCTGTTTCCAGCGCAGTTATCAGTGCCTGTTCAAAGTCGCAGATGACTTTGCGAGGTCTCCAGTGGTGGTGCGTAATTCTCCTGGTTGCTCTCTTAACACAGTTGAACACTTGGCGGTAGTGTCCAATCGTGCGCTGGCTCATGAGGACATGTACCAGAGGGACGACAAAGCCATGCACGTCCCCTAGTACCGTGAAAACCTGGTTGTAGGGGCGTGGGCAGGACTTGAATGTCGCGTCCATGTATACAGTTCTACAGTGTCGCAGCTTCTTCAAGTTGTCGTCTGTGGCAAAGACTGCAATGCCCCAGTCGTCATCTTTGTGGCAGAGAAATTGGTCCCTGCCCCATGTTTCCCCCCATGGCCCTTCAATTCTGACCTCCTCAATTGTAGCTGAGATGGGAGGCATCACGGCTGTACGGGCTCTGGACATGACAGACCTCACTGAGAGGAAGCCCTGAGGTGGTGCGATGTCACCTCCACCCTGGAGTCGACGTTGCCGCCTCTGACGCCGCTGCAGGTCTACTCTTTGGGCGTTGTAGACCCTTCGGATTGGGACCGTGGGTTCTCTCTGCTGTAAGCACTTGCCGGCAACCTGCATTGTGCAACATTTGTCGGTCAGGGGGATGCACGTGCTCTCCAACGTCCTGCACAATGATATGAGGATCGTCCTCATCCACATCGAAGATGTTCGTCCTCAATACTGCCCTGCAGTTTAATCTCCAACATCTCCATCTGATATTTTCTAGGTTGGTGCGGTGCCTGTGGTACCTAAAGTTTTCAAAAACCAACACTTTACCCCCTCGATCTCCAGTGATTAACGTAGCCATCATCTACTCATTGGTAATAAACCATGGCCACAGGAAGTAGGGGTGCTGGGAGTGATGCAGCACCCCTAGTGGCCTGAGTAAATTGAAAAAAGAGAGAAATGTTTCAAATAATTATAAATATGCAGCCTATAATTTATGTTGAGTGTTTTGACTAATTAGATCTTCCATGTTGAACTCTTTTTATAGGCCTAGACCTATGTAATCTTCTTAGTTTTCCCACTGAGAGAAACAGAGCGCACCCTGGCAACTCTCAGTGAGCTGCAGGTGAGTAGGGAGGAGAGCGCAGCACCTTTTTTTTTTTTTTTTTACGGAAGCATCCATAGTTTTCTTTGTTTGATATTCCCACTAGTTTGCACCATGCAGGTACTGGCTTTATAAAACGAATTTCGTCTTTCTTTAGATATCATGTAGCCTACTGGACATACTGTTATGTCGACGCAAATCGGTGATTTCTCTGGTGGTCTAATGAATGAACGTGCATTTCTACACGATAGAGGCTATGTGTAAACGTGCATGGTAGGCCTATGTGTAAAAATTATAAAACATGAACGATTTTTTTTGTGTGTGTGAATTATATTTATTGTATTTGCTGCCCAACATCATTTTAGGAAAAGTCACAGAGTGAGAGCGCCGTTTGTCAAGCTGGATAGACCAGATCGTACCAGACAGGAGGTCGGGCACCGAGGCGAGAGAATCCGGTCGATTTTCAAAATAAAATAAATTAAATTATGATTAATTTATTTGTTGCTTGTCCATCTGTAGCCTAAATATTTGTCAGGTTCGTCTGCACACGACACACACACACACACACACACACACACACACACACACCAGCTGATCCATTTTTTTCCTCATGTTCTTAGTCCAAAGTTTGCACTGCGATGATGCGCGTGCATTTGTGCGTGTGTGTGTGTGTGTGTGTGTGTGTGTGTGTGGGGGGGGGGGGGGGGGGGGTTCGTGTGGGTGTCATAGTGCAGTGGTACTTGACTGGAGTTGAAATATTATCATCAGAAGCTGTAAAACCAGAACCAGTCCCAGAAGCTCCAGGCCCGGAGACCCAGAGAGGGGACCCTCCCAAAGCGCTCAACGAGAATGGTGCATTGCCGCCCGCGTAAAATACGTGAGGGAGAGGGCTGGAAGATTTGACGCTTTTTTCAAAACTCCGATCTAAAATATCAGATTATACCAATTTTCCTTGGTCGATTGAGTCCAGTAAAAAGTATGAGAGAGAGAGAGAGAGAGAGAGAGAGAGAGAGAGAGAGAGAGAGATTCTCCGCGTCCGTCAACCGGCAACGGTGGGGAACATAGGACCCTTTATTTAAAAAAGGGTCCTATGTTTCATAGGGATGATCCCCTGTCAATGCTAGTCACTGGTAAGACTCAGGACTCAGCTGGGTTTGTTGGAAAGTGTTTGAGCCCCTCGGTGCCACTGTGCAGACAGGATTACTCCTTTGCAGTCGCCGTCCTGCAGAGCTTTCCATTTTGGTTTATTGTGATAGTAAAATGACTTCAGATTTGACATGATCAAAGTCGGGCCATTCCGAACAGGATTTCATCACTCTCAGCCTTGTGCATATTGGTAACTCATATTGGTACTCTAAAGGATTCATCAGTCTTATTATTTGACCCCGTGGTGTGCTGGTTAGGCTTCAGACTTTAAAAAAAAAATCATCGGTAGTTCATATTGTTAACCAGAAGAGAGCAGCCTATTCATTTACAATGACTGGCTTGTGATCACAACCAGTGAAGTCATAGGCGATCAAACCCCTCTGTTTTGGTCGCTATAGTATTATCCCCAATGTAAAGACTGATACATTCATAATCTCTCTCAATTATCATTCATGAGGAAAGTCTGTGTGTATGGTGTATCTGTAGGGACCCTGCCCTATGCCTTTATTTTCACTTCTCCCGTTCTTATTCCCAGGTCGAACACTTTACATTTACATTTACATTTAGGTCATTTAGCAGACGCTTTTGTCCAAAGCGACTTACAATAAGTACATTTGTCAAAAGAAGGAAACAAAGAAACCACGACGTATCATTGCCGATGCAGTAAGAGCTAAAAATAGAACAAGTGTTAGGTCCTCATCTGAGTAAAGTAGTACTTCAAGAGTAACAGTGCTACGATCCGAGTTTTTTTTTTTTTTTTTTTTTTTTTTTTGCGGGGGGGGGGGGGGGGGGGTCGAGGGAGGGTGTTAGTGGGTCATGCTATGTAGAGTCGAGGTGAAGTCTGAACAGGTGAGTCTTGAGCCTTTTTCGGAAGATGGCAAATGACTCTGCTGTCCTGACATTGGTCGGGAGTTCGTTCCACCACTGAGGCGCCAGAACAGAGAAGAGTCTGGACTTTGCTGAGCGACATTTGTTTGATTTCAGCGATGGTGGTACCAGCCGGCCAGCTGAAGTAGAGGAGCGGAGTGCTCGCTTCGGGGCATGAGGTTTGACCAGTGTTTGAAGGTAGGCAGGTGCCGTTCCATTGATGGCCCTGAAGGCCAGTGTCATCGTCTTGAATTGGATGCGTGCTGCAACAGGGAGCCAGTGGAGGTCACGGAGGAGGGGGGTCACGTGGGAGAATTTGGGTAGATTGAAGATAAGGCGTGCTGCAGCGTTCTGGATACGCTGCAATGGTTTAATCGCATAGGCCGGGAGTCCGGCCAGGAGAGAGTTGCAGTAGTCAAGGCGGGAGATGACCAGTGCTTGGACCAAGAGCTGCGTTGCATCCTTTGTGAGGAAGGTCCGAATCCTGCGGATATTGTAGAGGGCAAATCTGCAGGATCGGGCCACAGCAGTGATGTTGGGGGTGCAGGATAGTTGGTCATCGAGGATTACACCCAGGTTCCTCGCAGTTGAGGAAGGAAATACTGTGATGCCCTCAACAGTGACCGACAGGTCCATGCGAGGGCAGTCTTTCCCTGGGATGAAGAGGAGTTCGGTTTTATTCAGGTTAAGCTTGAGGTGATGCGCAGTTGTCCAGACAGAGATGTCAGCCAGACAGTCCGAGATGCGAGTTGCAATGTGGGTGTCAGAGGACGGGGGAAAAGAGAGGAACAGCTGGGTGTCATCAGCGTAGCAATGGTAGGAGAATCCATGCGATGTGATAACAGAACCTAGTGATCTGGTGTATAGTGAGAACAGAAGCGGTCCTAATACTGAGCCTTGAGGGACACCCGTGTCCAGAGAGCAGGGTTTGGACATAGAGCCATTCCATGTGACCTGAAAGGTGCGGTTTGTCAGGTATGATGTAAACCAGGTGAGAGCAGAGTCGGTTATGCCAAGTTCAGCCAGAGTGGAGAGGAGAATTTGGTGGTTGACTGTGTCGAATGCAGCAGATAGGTCAAGGAGAATGAGAACGGAGGAGTTGGATGATGTTTTGGCGTCTCGCAGGGACTCGGTCACAGTGAGGAGGGCCGTCTCAGTGGAGTGGGCAGTCCTGAATCCTGATTGGTTAGGGTCTAGGAGGTTCTTCCGCAAGAGATAGGATGACAGTTGGTTGTAGGCAGCACGTTCCAAGGTTTTAGAGAGGAATGAAAGAAGAGATACAGGTCTGTAGCTTTGGATGTCAGTAGCGTCAAGGGTGGGTTTTTTCAGGAGAGGCTTCACGATAGCGGTCTTAAAATCCGCTGGAATGACACCTGAGGTGAGGGAGGAGTTGATCAGGGTGGTGAGGAATGGCAAGATGTCGTGTGAGATGTCCTGGAGAAGAGAGGAGGGAATCGGGTCAAGGGAGCAGGTGGTGGCACGGTTAGATGTAACAAGTGCGTGAACGTCTTCAGAGGTGATGGGGCTAAAGCTGGTAAGACCATCCGAGTTGAGAGTTGGGGGAGATGTCTTCTGGGAGGGAATAGGCGTGAATGAGGAGCTGATGTCATTTACTTTCTTGGTAAAGTAAGTTGCAAAGTCATCGGCAGTAAGGAAGGAAGGGGGCGGAGGGGTAGGAGGGGTGAGGAGGGATGAGAACATGGAGAAGAGTTTCCTGGGGTTGGAGGCAGAAGAGTTGATCTTTGCCAGGTAGAAGGCAGATTTAGCTGCCGAAACAGTTGAGGTGAAGTCAGAGAGGAGGAGGTGGTAGTGAGCAAGGTCCTCGTGCTGTCCCGATTTCTTCCATTTTCTCTCTGACGCTCGCAACAATGATCTGTTGGTTCGCAGAGGTTCAGACAGCCAGGGAGGGGGGGGAGATGATCGCGCCGGTCGTGCGATTGGGGGACAGAGAGTGTCCAAAGAAGAGGCGAGTGAGGACATCAGGATAGAGGAGGCTTCCTCAGTAGGCATTAAGGAGAACTGTTCCGAGGATGGGAGCGAGGAGATAACAGTTGAGGAGAGAGCGGAGGGAGTGAGGGATTTCAGGTTGCGGCGGCTGGTGACCATTCGAGGCGTAGAGGGGAGGGATGTGGTGGGCTTCATGGGGAGGGAGAAAGTCACAAAGTGGTGGTCGGACACAGTGAGCGGGGTAACAGAGATTGCCGAGATGCCACAGGATCTTGTGAAGACAAGGTCAAGTTGGTTCCCGGCCCGGTGAGTTGGTGGAGAGGGGGAGAGCGTAAGGTCAAATGCGGAAAAGAAGTCGATGAATTCAGATGAGTGCAGCTTTCCCGAGTGGATGTTGAAGTCACCGAGGACGACGAGCGGTGTGCCATCATCAGGGGAGCAGCTCAGGAGGGCATCCATCTCATCCAAAAAGTCACCAAGAGGACCGGTTGGGCGATAGATCACTATGATGTTGAGTTTGAAAGGAATGGTGACAGCGACGGCGTGAAATTCAAGCGTAGATCGGGGTAGGTGGTCGAGAGGAAGGACCTGGTAGGACCATGTGGGTGAGATGAGGAGCCCAGTTCCTCCTCCTCGCCCTGTTCGTCTTGGGGAGTGTGAAAATGAGTAGGCAGTTGAAAGGGCAGCTGGAGTGGCAGTGTTTTCTGGGGTGATCCAGGTCTCTGTGAGGGCCAGGAAGTGGAAAGACTGCAGGGAGGCATAGGCTGAGATGGTGTCCGCCTTCTTGACTGCAGACTGGCAGTTCCACAGCCCCCCTAGTACTTCAAGTTCCTTACCGGTGGAGATTGGTGGGTAGCAGAGATTGGATGGGTTACAGCCTCGAATGAAGGGACTTCGGTAAAATCTTCTCCAGTGCGATGTCCTGACTGGGATAAGACACATGGCTGCGAGGGGGGGGGGGTTGAGATGTTATACCTACCTCAATGGGCTTCCTCGATGGACTCCCACAGATAGACTCCCTTGTCTTTGTTCAGCTGTCTTCGTTCTGATGGCCCGACGCTGCAGCTGACGCTGTAGTGACAGCCTTTTGTGCTCAATTTACCGCAAGTTCTGACTGTGGCTCCTCCTTCCCTCTAATCAAGTCTATTCACTTTGTCACGCCCCTCGGAGTACTGAGGCCCACAGACCTCCCAGAGGCTCACAGACAGGCCACGGCAGGGTGAAGCGTGCCTTGGCTGTGTGGATGTATGTGCTTTAGAACGTAACCACCATGTAACAATCATGGTCACACTCTTTCACTCTCTAACTCGTTTCACCACTTCTGTTCTCTCTCTCTCTCTCTCTCTCTCTCTCTCTCTCTCTCTCTCTCTCTAGCTTGTTGAGGAGGGGTGATTGTTGAAAGTGTTAACACAGCAACCCACAGTGTAATTTCTATGCAGATCTATGGAAAAGTTGACCCTTAGGGGTTTGCAGTGCGATGTTAAGTGCATCGCCGTGGACACATGCAGCCACTTTCCCACAAAGTCTTCACCGCAGCAATTTGTTTCTGGTGTGTGTCTGTCAGGTATACCTTAATTACCACCATGGCCCTGTGCATCGTAGCCACTGCTACTGCAACAGCTTGCTCTGTTGGTAAGAGGGCCAAATCAGAGGGCCAAACTCAATGTCCCAAAACAGGTTGCCTATCTGCATGTTACATTAACTATTTACAGTATGTTTGTCTTTTGCTTTGCATGCTCATCAGCGGATTCAACAAATATTTTCTATTGCCGAAACAAAATGCTTACGACCTAACAAGTCCATATACAAAATTAAGCAACAGTTATTTTAGTAATTGATTAATAGATTCTTCCGGAATGTCTAGAGAAAAAATGCCCCGAATTTCCACAAGTAAGACCGGCACTACAATCCTTAAATGCACAGTAATTGTAGGACAATTTGTGCTGCGGGTTAGTATTGTTTTCACTGATAAAGACCAACAATAAAGAGTTTAAATACACCTCAGCGGGAGATGGGAATAATGGACCCCATACAGTGACCTTCCTGTGACAAACTCCCTCTGCTCCCGACCGATTGCCTAATTAACCGGCCTAGCTGCTGATAGCACTGAATTAGTTTGCAAAACAAATGAGGACGGCTGCCGTGCCACTGAAACCTCTGTGGGGAAGGGCAGTGAAGGAGAGGCTGGCTTGGATGAATAACTCCATATTTCTTTCTGTGTTTCATAGTCGTAGAAGGCAGCCTAGATGATGATGACTTTGTTGCATTGATATTTTTATAGGGCAGTGAAGCAGTGGTTGGAGTTTCAGGGTTTGACACCGGTGGACATTTGGTTCTTCCGGAGGTTAAAACGGTACACTACCCGTCATTGCTTTTTTTTTTTTTTTTACTTTTTGCCTAATGCAGCACAAGAGGTGTGGTGCTGCTCCAAAATACAAAGAGGGTAAAACATTAAAGGGATTTTTCAGGTGCCACTTCATCAATGGAATAATGAGAGTAATTATCCCTGGAGTGGAGAAAAGGTCTGCAATGTAAATGGACTGTTTGATTGAGGCTGGAGTTGAGCCATCACTAGATTAAGTGGTGGTGTGTGTGCCCAAACATGCCCCCCATTGAAATCGCTTCCCTATTAGATTTAGACTTTTCTTGAAGCCAAGGTAACGAGACATCATCAACAGCAGGATTCAAATCGAGAAGTCCATTTTAAGAAAGTCGTGCTAAAGATAAAAACAAAATTTCCAGTCTATATGAAAACTGAATCAAATGACAAAAGGTCACATAATTCTGTGCGCGGGACATCATACAGCTGCAGTCTGAGCTGCGAGCATCTTAAAATGATCTGGCAATATTGTTGCTCTTTACAGTCTACGGATGTGTCAACTCACCCTCTTGTGGTTGCTGTTCCGGTCATGGCAATCGCCCCAACTTAATGAGCCAGTGACCTTTCACAGCATCGTTTTGCACAGGCGGTCCTACTCCGAAGTCATAATCCACACAGCCTTACCAGATTGTTTGATTTGCATTTATATTGACGGGAGAAATGTGTTGATTGATGCAGTGGTGGTTGCAGCAGCTGCAGCCTGCACACAGTCAGATAAATTGACATATTGGATCATCTGGGTGGCGTTTGGTCAGCCCAAGTTGAATCCAAACAACTTCATTTTTTTCTGTTTCACACATTGTTCATGATGAAGTCCCAAAGGTCGGTGTGAAGATTGAGGTCGATGGCGATAATCGATCAATAGCTGCTGGGAGAAGAATCCAATAGGAGGGATTGTAGGGACATTTTTGAAGAGTTGTGCTCTTTTTAGCATTTCTAATGGGAAATCAAAAAACGCTTTTGATCAGAAACACAGCAACTTCATAAGAGCACTAATACGGCAGCTTTACAGAGCTTATAGCAAGTTTCAGCTCATTGTTCAGCTGTCTACTACAATGTACTGTTGTGGTTTTATCAATCTCACCGGTCATAGTTTTCTCATTTCATGTTGAAAACATAATGTTTATCCCACATCTGAGTAGCTTGTGTGTTCTTCTGTCACAATTTCACGCTCTCCTGTCAGGCTTTTAGTGGATATTATTTTGTCTGGCATTTAGCATTTAGAGGCATTCATTTTTCACGTATCCAGTGAAGTATCAAATCTGCACTAAATTCTGTACAGATATCCATGCTTCCCCAACGGACAATTCCTCAAGACTTTGGTGAGCCACAGACTTGTGCAGGTCAAATACTAAAATAAATATTGCAAGCTTGTTTTGGTCCAACAATAACGCCAAACCAATTAGAGGATTTATTTTGCTTTTCTCTGTTTAATATTGTTTTAAATTGATTTTGGTTTTTAAATGTACAAAACTAGTTCCTGTTCAATATAAAGTGTGATAAACTGTGATATTTATGAAAAGAAATGTCATGGCTCAAACCTGTTTGTGAAGGTTTCTGAGGTGAAATGCCATGTCAGGATCGTAAATCTAACAATCTAACCTAAAAGAAATAAACACTCACAGGATGTGGGTGATACTTCAGATTTATTTACTTAAATAATGGTTAAACATGACGATTCATTTTGGCCTGCTATTTCACAACCGCTATCAAGAAAGTATATGTAAAAAATAATTAATAATGAACATAAACCCCAAAGCCCTGGGAGCATACTAAGCAGAGGGTTTAAATGTTATCAAATTCAAAATGTAATGTAATTTAAAATGTGTATATGTTTTGTTTTGTTTTGTGCTGCATGTTCATTCTGGTATGCTCAACAGACCATGCGGGTAAAGTGGGGAAAGTCTACATCTGCCCCATTCCATGTGAACAATGGTGTCCGCCAAGGCGGGATTTTGTCACCTTTATTGTTCAATATTTATATGGACGATCTCTTCAAGAGTCTCAATGCATGTCGTACTGGCTGTATGGTCGGTGATTGTCTAATCAATCATCTAATGTACGCAGATGATTTGGTCGTCTTCGGCCCGTGCACTGCTGGGCTACAACAGCTGCTAAGCCTCTGCACCCAATATGGGATGGAGTATGATATTACATATAATGCTAAGAAGAGCAATATTTTGATTGTGCGCAGTAGAGATGATCACCAGTCGAGGTTTCCAGCTTTTTATTTATCTGGCTCTGCCCTCATGGAATGCAATGAAGTTAAATACCTTGGACACGTTATTTCAAATGATCTTTCTGATGATAAGGACATGTATAGACAGTGTCGTAAATTGTACGCACAAGCGAACATGTTGTGCCGCAAATTCAGTATGTGCTCTGTTCCTGTTAAAGTTGCTCTATTCAAGACATTCTGTACTCCCCTCTATACTGCACACCTCTGGTCCAGTTATAGAGTAAGTAGCCTGAGACGACTCACTGTGGCCTATAATGATAGTATGAGGCTGCTGCTCAGAGCACCTAGATGCTCTAGTGCTAGTCAAATGTTTGTTAATGTTGGTGTTCCCACCTGCCCTGCTGTTCTGCGTAATTTAATGTACAAAATGATATGCAGAATTGATGCTTCTGACAATGACATAATATCCGTTATTGTCAACCCAGGACGAAGTTCTGTAAAGTATTCCTCGAGAATGTGGAGGCACTGGCGCTTATGTCTATATTAGGTTTGTCTCGTCTGTTGTCTTTTGTTTTGCTTTTATCTTGTTGTATGTGTGGTTTGTATTATGGACCTCCCAGTGGGTGAGTCTGAAATAAAGCTTCAATCATCATTAATTTGACCTCCATTATGCCAATGACAGTCCTGTTTTATCTGTAGCTATACAATTCTATATGAATGTCATTATCTCTATCAGCGATGTCTGATATTTAATTAAGGTCCCATATTGTCGTATCAGTCGAGCCAAATTACTACTAATTATAACAAACAAGTCCTGTATGCCTACTGGTATGGATACACACACACACACACACACACACACACACACACACACACACACTGCAGTGTTATTTTTACTTTCCCTTTTAATTACTCTGACAGTGTTCTCACATAGCCCATAAAAACTTTACTTTCTTGAATTCCCAGCTTGGGATCAATAAAGGATATCTATCTATCTATCTATCTATCTATCTATCTATCTATCTATCTATCTATCTATCTATCTATCTATCTATCTATCTATCTATCTATCTATCTATCTAATCCATCTGCTTAACAGGAATTCTGTTCAGGAAGAGATTGAATCTGTATAAGGCCGTGTATATAACTCAAATTTTGTGCAAATCATTCGGTAACCATGGTGTGTGCAATGAGCACGGCTGTTTTCTCTGATTAATAGGTCAAACGCTGTTAAAGCTGCCGTGCTTGTATCCGACTTCACTCTGTCAGTTCAACTACTAATCTGCATAAGGCTCAGATGATCGCTCTGTTTGTTTTGCTTCCATATGGAAGTAGATAGGTCTTGCGGGTTTAATGTGAAAACCTGCTTTCCCGTGTCAGGCCGGGTGCAGACCGCCAGATGGTAGCAGTATGTGATACAGTCTGTTTCCCACTTTAGAAATGACTGGAAGGCATCGGGGAGCAGGATATCTTTGAATGACAGGAAGTGGCATTTTAAGCTTATGAGAAGGTCAGGCTTTCTTGCAGCGAAGGAAGAATTTCATGGCAGGTAATCACACTTTTCTTTAGAATAATATAAATTTGAGTACCTGCACAACTTGGGAAAGTTCAGACCTGGAAAATGCCACCGACGGAAGAGGCTTTTGTCTCTCCTTTTTATGCCTTAAGTGGACATGTGTACTTGAGGATGATTCTGTGTCACACAGTCCTTTAGTGGTGCACAAAGGGACAGAATATGAAGAAATTCATAACTTTTTGCTCTTGACAATATTGTAGATGATTTAAAATGATTCAAAACTATATAAAAAAAATGGCAGATCATCTTAATGTCTGATGTTAACTTCTGGGATTGGCCTTTGATTATTTGGGATGTAGTGGAGGCTTAATCCAAGAGTTTCGATGGTGTTGAAATGCAGGTCATTTTTTGGGGGAATCCCCTTAGACCCCTCTGCCAATGATGTATCTTTCCAGCTTTTCTCCCCTATTTTAAAACATAACCAGGGTCCCGTGAGCAGCAGCATGTATGAAGCTGAAAGTAACATAATGTACAACCTCTGTAGTAGATATGAGACGGTGTTACACTCACTCAAAGAGAAAGGAACAATAACAACCTGTCCTGAGTCCTCCCTTGAGCCCCAAAACATGAAAGACACAGTCTGTATCCAGATCAAAGCACTAAACAAATGGAGATATGTATTTCCTCTTGTACAACCAAAGTGATTCCAATGTCCTTTGAACATGTAGCCTACATGTAAGAAGCTGTGACTCTGTTGGTTACCTGCATCATCACGCCACTTGTTGTGGCCGCATTTATGTGCTCATTGTTTGTGCTGAGAAATAAAAGCAACATTCAATAGCAAGGCAAAGCAATTTTATTGATAGAGCACTGTGCAGACTCCAGGCAATTCAAAGTGCTTTACGGGGGCTTAACATATATTCAACGTAAAGTCTTGAAGACAGAAAGCGAGAAAAAGCAAAAAAAGTAGTTAAAGGTTAGAAAAAAAAATGTTTGAAAAAGCAATAGAAATAGAAAGCAAGCAAATAAATAGTTACAGATAAAGAACACGGTATGTATTTATTGGAAAGCCACAGTAAAGCATTATGTTTTAAGCCCTGGTTTAACTTAGCTGACAGTTTCAGCAGACCTCAGGTATTCAGGAAGACTGCTTTACAGGTGGGCATAGAATAATTTCCTAAATAGAGCATTCAATACATTTCACTCCAGTGCAGATTATGTTGACATAGGTCGAGGTGATAGATCCATTGACAGTATGTATGAATTAACACAGAATAAGCTTCATAATAAAACTGAAAAAAAAAATTGTTACTGACCCAAATGTGCTAGAATTCACATTTCATTTTCCTGACCTTTGTCAAGGAACTGTCTGGTATTGAGCATTTAGCACCCTATGATATCTGTGGTCCTTTTATGTACTCTAGAGTGACTTTTAGTCACAAAGACAAAACGTGCCCACAAGAGTATGTTTGCCTAAAATGATCTTGACCAAACTTAATATGCTGGTCAACGCAATTTAGAGAAAAGATCAACAAGCCGTTTTCACTCACAATCATCAAATTCCAATGCTTGGTCAGTAGCCCTCGACATCTGATATCGACGCTCACGGCATCTGTATGACATGCATCAGGCCTCCAACTAACTCCAATGCAAACCCATCCATGTCAGTATTAGACAGATCAACAGACATATCATAAAGGGCGAGAGAAAGAGAAAATCCACTTAGCCAGGTCAGGCTTTACATTTGGGTCGAACACAGGACTTTGAGCAAGGAGAACTCTGTTCATGTTCTGTGTAAATCCATGTCCAGTGTTCACTTATTTTACTGTAGTTTTGTTATGTTACGAACACCATGTGCGTAGGTTACATAACAAACACACCTCATATGTAACAAGCGTTATTTTAACTTAAACCATGATTTCAGAAACCTAAAGAAGCAGTTACCCAAACCCTAACGTTAACCATCGTTGGGAGTTTCTTTTGAAAAGAGACTGTATGCATGTAACGGGCAGAAACTGTACACTTCCTGTAAACACAGAAGTTTATTTTCATAAGGCACTACTACTGTAACGAGTGGACAGTGACACGGCATCCCTGAGTCCACATGTGAACCTAGAGGCCCACCTAGATCATCATTGTGTGAAGCGTAGGGCCACTGACCTATTTGATGAGTTGGGAGAGAGATCTTGTTGTCCTAAGAGCTTTGCAACTTGCATCCAATAAGTTGTCATTGAACAGGAACTAGTTTTTGTATAGCATTTTACAGTGCGGTTCTTTCTCCATGCCATAGCATAAGATGATCTCAACCCTGCGGCCATGATGGATGGCTCTAATGAGCAAGGTCAAACAGTCATTAGTGTGTGATCAATACCAGCAAGTTATGTTAAAAAATACAAGAATAAGAGAGAGAGAGAGAGAGAGAGAGAGAGAGAGAGAGAGAGAGAGAGAGAGAGAGAGAGAGAAGTAGGCTCTGCCTCTGGCTGCTCGATTTGCAGTTTAAAGAGAATGCATTGAACCTGAATCAGGAGTAGAGTTATAATGATAAGAATAACAGTATTAGAAATGTGAGTCATAGTACTGACGCAGCACTCAATGATGCTCTGAAGTATCTTTAGTTGCTCAGAGCTCTAAGAAAATGCCAGATTGAAAAAGAACACACAAATCATATATATATATATATATATATATATATATATATATATATATATATATATATATATATATATATATCATTCTTATTATTCTTGTAGCCATAATTATTGAGGTAATATTCACTAACAGTAAACCTGAAAGAATATCTCAACAGAACAGTTGCAAATATCAAAAAATCTGACCAGATTCAATGGAAAGATTTTTCAGATTAATATAGTTCAACTATTGGAATATCGGTCCAGTGTGAAACAGAGGCTTAAGAGAGCCCGGCAGGTTCATATTCCAAGGCCAAAGTGAGTTGCAGGCTTTTTTTCTCCACAGGCAGACCCCAACGATCACCAGCTGGGCTCTGACTTGAAACGGCAAGAAATAGTCACCTGCCAGGATTAATGTGCTTTAAAAAATACACAAAGAAATCAAATTTACCAACAAACAAAAAAACGGAATTAGGCCTTTGAAAAGTAGTAAGGGAGCAGGATATACTAATTCAGCACACACATATGTCACATATGACAACATCAAAATTAGGATGGCCTTGGTCATCTGCATATGATCGCTTGCAGCACGCACAGCTGGTTTAGACCTACGTTTTGACAGCTGCATTCTGCCAAAGAGCATTCTGGGAAACCGGGAACATGCTGCGAGTCAAAAAACACCAGATAGCCACTTCCATTAACTATAGTGGAAATAAGGCTGCCGCAAACAGTAGCACTCAAAAGAGATGGAAGTTGTGTATCTCTGCACAGTGGTTTTTCATGGTTTGGTCCCGTTAGTTTCAGTGACGTTCAATCTATAAGTTTAACAGTGTGTTTCTAACTTTGTGGCCTGGATTTATCTTCCAGGGGAGAGAAGTATTACAGCTGCACCTCATCAATATTTGTATAATAAGAATGGATCAAATCACCACATGTAATGTGAGGGCTGGTTGGGATTTGAATTGCCCCAGAGGATATTTAGTCTTACAAAGCTGTAATTCCTTAGCCAATAAAAGTAAACAACTCAAGCACTTGAGTGTCATAATCTATCTATATTATCTTTCTGGTATCTACAGCAGATGCAATGAATGCCTCACTGTGCCAAATATCAAACTGCATTTCATTTGTTTTGGGGGGGTTGGTTTGTTTCTTAGATGTAGAACACGCCTTTTCTCTGGTAGTTCTTGAAGGCTGCCACTGGCTGATACATCACTTGCCAGAGAGCTAGCAAGTCAGCTTTCATTTTAGTATTTGGCTCATAGCTTCTTCGTAGTTTTAATATAACAATAGCAAAAGGATTGAAACTTGATTATTTTCTCAGCTGCAATATAGCCGAGGGCGCCCATACATGTGAAAGTAATACAATAACAAGGCTCTGTAGTCTGAAACAAGCCAGCAACTCTTATTGCTCCCAGCAGTTTCACTCTTCCTGTTCTTATCTTTCACAACTTAAGCCCTATAGACATACACATTGCATCACTGCTCACTAGAGGTAACTGAAATTCACTTAGTGGCAAATCTAAGAAACGACTTATTAATGGAAGAGGAGGAGGCAAATCAAGTGGTGTGGTTGGCATTGAAATAACTAAACTGTAAAATATTTAAGTCCCACAACAGCCCCTGAAACAGGGATAAGGCAACCATTTCTCAATCACAAAAGTTTCCTAGGCAATTTCCAGGTAATTGTCAATTTGACTGGAAGAAGTATGTTTACCGTGTTAATGGATTCACTCTAAATCCCTCTAAATTGCAGCCTCAGCGAACACAGACAATGTAAATTCAGATGTCTGGTATCTCTTTTCCCTGCAGCCCTTGTTTTTGCATTCACATTTTATCCCACATGACATTAGATTGAATCTCTTGATGGAGGTCGATCGGCCGTGTCGTGTTTACATTTTCCCGCGCGAGTTCTTGAATTAGACAAACACTCTCACATCCTCGCTTTCTCCCCCCCCCCCCCACCTCCCCTCGCTCCGACCAACGCACACATATGAATACAGAATACAGGGATCCTCAGACAACACACCCAGACAAGCACTGTGGCCGAGATGACTATCATTACAGTGCATCTTCTAAGTATTCCAACTCAATCAGAGGTGATACAAAAAGGCCTTATCGGAGCTGACGAGCTGCCCTCTCGAGTCCCCTTCTTCCTTCTTCTGCTGATTGCAGCTATCAGCGTCTGTGTGGGGGCGAGATGCCGCCTGATAACTCCCCACTCTCAAATGTGCCCATCTTCCCCATTTATGCTGGGAGAGGTAAGGTCCCCGGTTGGTGCCATAGCAAAAAAACGCCCTGTGTGGTGTGCACATGTAGAAGGTGAATTTTAAACACAGTGCACTTTATGGATGGATGTCGTATGCCGGTGGGCTGAGAAATCAGTTTCATCCCATTTCAAATTACTGTTTATATGTACATTTATTGTTTTTGGTGGTTAATCATTTAGAAGGAAATAGGTTGACCTCAGCAAGCTATTATTAATGTATCCATAGGGCATAAACACAACCTTTGATGCCAGATTGATTGTTGCTGTTTCTCAATGTCTAAGAGCCTGAAAAGCTGAACTGAGTCTTCTGACGTTTTTATAAATCAAGTTTTATTGGCCCTCGATCTGAGTAATACTGGTGTCCATAAAACGGCTGGCATAAAGCACTTACCAAAACATGAAGCACATGGATTTAGCAATAATATGTACTAGGGATTGCTGAGGCGCTAAATATTATAACTCAGCTGGTAAAACTAAATTTTATGACACTGGTGCAGAAAATGTAATGTCACATCTGGCCAATACCTGATCCGATCAATAAGGTCACCGTCAGCGATGTTCCAGTTTTATTTATTAATCTCTTCTCCCAGTAAATACGTCACCAGTTCTCAATGTACCTAAACAGAGATGTATGGGACGTAATTACTGTGCACATGTTTATGGCAGTGTTCGTTTCTTTGTCACTTCCGATCGAACCGTCCTGTATGTGATCAAGTGGCGGACGCTGTCATCGGTGATGACAGATAATTAGCAGCCAGTGGGTTTAACAAACCATAGCGATTTTTTAACCTGAGGGTAATGAAAATGATCATAATCATGTTGTCATCGAGTATTGTCCACACAGACAGCGTTGCTGCTGGGTTAGGGTTATTCTTTCACCTTTCATAACGACCAGAATTGTTCATTTTATTTCATTATAAATGTAATTTCTATTTATTTGAGACAGAAAAAAGAATTAAGAATTATGTGTTAATGTAAACAAAAAGAAGAAACTCAGCCTGTTATTTGGCAATCTTTTCGGATTAAGAGCTCAAAGAAATACACTGATGTACATTCGCACATTTAATGACTCCATGTGTGACCACACATCTTGCATTCAGTTGGTTGCTGGATACTCTTCCTTAAATACTTTCTTACTTTTAAATACTTACACTTTTATTTTGTCTTTCATAACAAGTGTTACACAACCCTCTCCAGGCCTCTAATCAGCTCGATCTTTCATGATTGCCAGATCGTTTGAAATTCAGCAGAGGAGGCTTTATCTTCCTCTTCCACCACAACATAGGGTGGCAGCCATTTTTGTATGAACCATTGCCATTGCAAAGAACTGTGACCGTTGTATCGGGCAAACTTCAAACTTCCGACAAGTCACGGTCTGAGGTATGGTTTTGCATTAAAGACCAAATGAGCAGTGGAGTTGTAAGAATCATGGAGAGTCTTTTGTGGCAACTTTCTCTGTTGTCTTGCTGCAAGAGAGGGATTGATTGGTTGATTGATTGATTGATTGATATAGGCATAGATAGAAGAAAGATGTGTAATGTGTGTGTCAGAAACAGTACCCAATAAACACAAATTAGCAAAAAGACTAAAAGGTGTTCATTCATGAGGCCAGAAAGGGGTCGAGTGGGTCATGGAAAATGTCTGGCCCCCAGACCCTTAGTACACTGATAAGGAGGCCCCCTGAACAATATAGTTGACTGCCCAAGCGTCAGGATTTGACACCCTGGAGCTGACAGGAAACCTAAAACATCTCTCGATTCAGTTATCATTTGAACATTCATTCACATTAATTTCAATTGCAATGAAAAATTGCCTCATGCAGCCACTGTCTATATTTTCTGTTACTGCTTTAAAACCCATCAGTCGTCTCTTCTTAATGAGATGTCAAATGTTTCTTTTGCACATCGGTAATTGATCCAGCTCATCTCTTCTTTCACTAATTGACCACATTCATCTTGGTGTGACTTTAAATCAATGGAAACTGATTTTACTATTTTCTTTGGCATCCATAGTCACTATTCATGAGTCTAAGTAGATGGCTTTACTTTTTAATGGATTGTCTCCGTAGATATAGAATATTTGACTGAATGTATAATTTCTCTCTTAAATCAGAAATGTAGTAGCTGAAAACAAGCAAGAGGAAAAATAATTGGTCCTGTTGCCTCCATTTTATCAGTATCATTTAGCAAACTAATTTCACCGATACATAATGGTAAAGTCATAGGATTAAACTAAATTATTTTTTATTTGGGTGACTAAACATGTATGGTAAAGGTCAATTCTCTTTGTATTATTAATTATTGCTAACATTTTTGAAAGAAAACTCTTATTCAATAAAGAAACAATGTAGATCAAAGTAGAAGTTCAGGAGCTACTGTGACTGGATTGCTAGAATTTTCACGCTGGCTAGTGTAAAAGCACCTTTCAATTGTAAAAGAAGATATAAACCAACTCACGTCAAATTCTGCTCAATATTTCATCAGCGCTGCTGCACCCCGAGGGCAGAGAAGAGCGCCGGACTCCTGACACTCGTGGTCAGCCGCAATCAGCTGTGGAGTGCGCCGCAACTGATGAATTTTCATCATCACTCATAGAAATCAAAGACATAAAATAGCATTAAATAATTGCTGAAAAAAGGTCGATAGAGTTCAATAATATCTTCTAATACCACAAGCACCTCAATTTGTGCTGGAACATTCCTTCTCCTTCCTCTCGATGGTAGTGTCTCACCCTAAAGACCCGCTGCTCAGCAGGCTCATCTCTATGCATGAACGTTCAAGAGTTGCTTTGCATCGACCATGTGGTCGAATGAGGGCGGTTTATGAGGCTGAATCACGTGCGGACATTTCCAAGTGGATTCGGGATTCATAACAGGAAATTGCAACACTGGCAGGTGTAGGATAATCAAGAGTATTGTTTTGGTGTACATACATTTCCTCATTTCTACATACGCAAGCCTTTAGAGTAGAATCTGTGCACCGTTTTATAAATGATACCCGCCGGCCGAGCTTTTCACTGCAGCTCCATGTAGACTGATGAGATGGAGCAAGAGATTATTGGACTGTCAAAAAAAAGCAGCCTCACACTCAAGGCAATGTCCCTCACACACTGCATTGCCAGGGTTGCGCTCCTCCCCATGGCATGGCTTATTAGACGCACAGACACACAGAGGGACAGGGGTTAAGGCTGGGGAGGCGGGTCTTTGCCAGGGGCGCCATTTGTCCGACGAACCTCTGTGGGATACAGTTCTACATGGCAGCCGATGAGTCACTTTCATCATTGGCTTGTTGGACTCAGCGACCACACAGGACAAGAAAGCCACTGCAGGTCCTTCTCACTCTATTTGCACAATGCATTTGAACATCTCCCCTAAGAATGAACTACACCTAATGTTTTTCCCCATCAGCCATCATGCATTTGTGTTGTCTGCTGCCATTGCGCCTTCATTTCCCTATAATCTAATCCAGCAGTCTGCAACCCTTTTTGCCCTTGTAATTATGTGCAAGAGCATTATACTAGAAGGCTACATCCTTATGAGAACATTCACACCTGAGTTAAAATCATTCAACCTAGAACAACCTCCCACCAATCGGCAGCTATAAACGTAAGAAATACTGCAAAGAAAGTGTACTACCCAATCAGAGGCTTGCACATGTATTGCTTGTGTGCCATTGACTTACAATGCAGAGTGTATATACAGTACATCTCCCTCTGCATTATTGAATATAACTGCGCATGTGGCCATATCTATATATAATTTATTGTACAGTCCATACACTATTTACTTTAGGCTTTTCTTTATAATAACAGCTCTATATTGATTTATCAGCACAATATTTGCCCCAAACCCCTCACTCTAATTCTGAGTTTATCCATCTTCAATCTGGGCTTTCTTTTGCCCTCTTTGTCTTTCACTCTAGCTAACTCCTCCTGAGCTCATCCTCAGACTACATCTCCATTATATTTCCCCTCACTGTCTACTTACAAGTGTTGTTGAGGCCATGTATGTATGCCCCTAGTGGCCAAATGATCTTAACTGGATGCACATAACATGTTTTCCCACTTGGCCCATGTTTGTCAGACACATTACCATTCTGAACATTTTAAACCACATGACCAAAATCTCACTAAATATCTGTTTCCACGTCAGTTTCAGTGGCATAATCACACCATTCACTGTAACCATAGCGACTAAAAGCATATGACATTTTCTCTCTGTCAGAGCGTTTACATTCCCACTCCTTACAGGACAAAGAATATATATTTTAAGATTACCAAGTCTGTCTGAATAGAAATTATTAAATGGTAGGTTGGACCACTCACTGCCTCGTCCAATCACAGGGTACAAGACCTTTTTACCCTTTGCATAGGGACACATGGAGCCTTGACACTGCTAGACAAACAGTACCTATTGTACATCCCCATCTCTTCCTAGTTTATTTTACTCATGAAATTTGGACACTGGTCAAGTGCAAGTTCAACACCATGCTGCACTATTAACTTCAAACTTTGGCTTTCACTTGTTTTAGTTGCACCATTGCTCCCTTATGGAAGAAGGCAGCTGTAGGCCAATAGAATCCATTATAATGGATTCTATTGGCGACTCATATTCATGACAGAAAATATATCTGCCCCTCAAACAATATTAATATTATACTAGAGACCATCGTGCGATGGAATCACACTAGTCACAATGCCAAGTAGGACCCGGGGTGTAAATAATAATAATAATAAATTGAATTTCTATAGTGCCTTTCAAGGAACCCGTCGTACACAGTCATACACCAAAGAACATAAAAAAATCTAGGGGCCAAAGGCCTCGGTGACCAGAAACCTTTTGAGTGCTGTTTTGAATGTGACCAGGGTGGGTATGTTGCAGATGTCTGTGGGGAGGGAGTGATGGGGCCAATGGCTCCTTGCCCAATTCCCACCCTCACTTCCGGTACTCTTGTTCGGACACCCACCTGCATGGTTATTGTATATTCCAACAGAGGCGGTATTCTGAATTTAACACCTACGGTAGATTCAGAGAAACTGATTGAGTTTGCTCCCAATCACACGTTAGATTCAGAATAGAGTGCCCATCATATTTTTACCTGAAGATGGGCATCTTTTGGTCTACTAACAGAGATGGAGATTTACAAGACAGAATGTAAAAAGTGACCTGTTGGTTTGTTGTATTTGTGACCATAGTACTCACAGTACCTTGTAAAACTATGAATATATGTGTGATAAAGAAAAGCTTTAAAGAGACTAGTTATACTGCAGATGAACAGGTAAATAAAAATCTTGCACTTTATTATTCTCCACAAAAAAAATCATACGTATAGTATGTGTGTGTGTGTGTGTTTGCGTGTGTGTGTGTGTGTGTGTGTGTGTGCGTGTGTGTGTTACTGCATACAAAAGGAGCCGACAGGGTGCTTGCCTGACTGAAAGTGCATCTGAAGTTCTGAAAGTCAGATCAACAGAAAGCCATTTGATTCAGAGCGTTTCAGTTCATTCAGTGAGAAGGATGCGTCTGGCTGGAAATGAGAACGTTAATTGTTTTTTGGTGAAGGTGACTGCAGGTCGGCAGACAGCCTCACCTCGGTGAAACGCAGTCACATGTAGACGCTAGGTGGAAGTGATAAGGTGATCAGGTGATGCATACGCTACACAACGCCATCTACAAGGTAGTTTGGAAAGATTGAACGTAAAGTTCCTTCTTTGTCAGGCATTGCTAATGTAGCCAATTCTCACAGCTTTACAAGTAAAAGCAAAGCTAATAATAATTGATAATGACGGTAAAAGGCCATTTTTTGGCCTGAATGAGCTGCAATTTGATGTCATATATATCCTGTATATTTTACTAGATCCACAAACTTGAGCATAATGATGACGAGTAAAAACATCAACCAGTTCAAAGGAACCTTGACGATAAATTAAACTCTTGACCTCTGCATCACCGCCATGAAATGTGACGCATTTATTAAGCAATTGGATGAGAGGCTAATAAAGGCCTCTTAACCCTCATCTCATCTCCACATTCACGCTAAACCAAGTCTGACACTAACGTCCACTTTGAATCACAAGTCTTGAAACGCGATCCGAAAATACGCACTCCGATCTCTGAAGGTTTCAAGTGACGGAACGATGTGGCATCTTTGACTTTGACCTGATCGTGAGTTAACGATGGATGCTCCCATTTGTAAATGTGGGTTTTCGTACTTCCTCATACTTCCATATATCCTCATTGCAATCATTATGAAGCACGCTAATGACAAAAAGAGAGCAACACTGCACCACAACTAATGTTTCACGTCACAGATTTAATCTCTATTGTCTAAGAAATGGCGACCCTGGCCTCAATGTGTCATGGTGGAGATGTGTTACCACTGCAGTCTTGTGCTCATGGGAAATGGTGTTCATTAAATGCAGCTAAATAAAAAAACTTCAAAATAGAATGACCACCCATCACAGAGAAATCATTCACATCCGTTTTTCCTAATCACTGCTTATTGATAGTGAGTTAGGGAGTTGTTGTAAACCACTTAATAAGAATAAGCTAATAAGAAACTAGTTCATGGTTAATATGTGTTCCCTAATCTAAAGTGTTACCCATTTTTCTTTAGAGGCAGACTTACAAACTTTCTCCGTGTCCAATTACCATCATCTTAAAAATTCTTCTGCAAATGAGCAGATGACGACAAATTACAGCGGGGCAACAAATTTGATGCCCCAAGTGGCATCAAATTTCTGCCAACCACTCTCAATGCCAAAGCTTTGGCCGTGCGTACTGTTGTTTTCCCACACTTGGGGCACTTGGCATTGCGAGTGTGGGGCCTTCTTCACATAGCAGCCTCTTGAGACGAATGCAATTTAAACAGCATTTTAAAACTATTATATCAATCTACTGAATTTAAATTGTAGAAAAATTATAGACATAGGATTTTTTTCTCATAATATTATCTTCTACATAACCCAGTAACACTAAAACTTTTCCTCTGGAAGGTGGATTTTCTGCACTTTCCTCAAATGACGTACTGCATTTTCATTTGTGTACACATATATGCATGTGGAGATGCTTTGGTCACTTAAAGTGGTCATATGTGTTGTTCAAATGTTAATTGAAGATAATTATTATTAATCTAGCTAAGCTATTTTTATACACATAATCCATTGGAACATTTTACTGTTTCTGATGAAACCAGGCACATCCGTACATGTGTGACAGCACTTTTCAATCCTACTGACTTACTGTCTTCTTACTTGTTTTCGTTTTTTTTTTTATTGTATCCGCTCTTATTATTTACACCGTATCACTGATGGAACCCAATTCCATTCCCCTGCATTCAGTATTGTGGATTGAGTGAATGACAATAGATTCCACTTTGAACCTTCCTCATATTGCGTCTCATCTTCGGGCGTAATGACCAGAGCAGCCTCTTGGGGACATTAGCAGGCCGTCTGATCATGTGTCTGTGTGCCTGTGTGGGTTATTTGCTGCGAGTTGAAGTGTTTGGAAGGTGAAACTCTTCAGCGACACGAACGCACATTAAACAGCGGCACCAATTTCCACCCAAGCTGTCCAATGATTGCCATCAAGGGTCCAAACAGCTCCATTCGTTTATTAAGACATTGTCAAGCCATGTTTTGTTTCTTGGTGGGGGGGTGGGGGGTTGATCAGAGATGGACTCTTCACTGCTGCTGACGTCTCCATGACGGACAATTACCTCAAACAACTCCATTCACATCTCGCTTGTCTTTTTTATCCATCTTTACTTCTTCCACTGTTTTCCTCCCTCCTTTATTTCCAATACACTGTAAAAGCGTTGCTGTGAATTTTATTTACTGGCAGCTGGATACCAGACAAAAAAAGCAACTTGGCGGATACAATCTTCAAATGTATCAATAAGGAAAATAATTTGTTACAGTCCTATGTTAGAGAACTGGCAAATCCATACTCCCACTGAACTGCCTGACACTCAGAGATGAATACTAAATATCAATGTCTAGCAAATCAGTGAATCTCCCAAAATGTCAGGAGGGGCTTTTAGATGGAGATATTTAGCTGTGAGCGTGTTTGTGTGGCGGCAGAGCGGTGGCACCCTGACGGCTGGTATGAGCGCAGGACGCTGACTGACAATGAATGTGGACAGTTGAGCGACTGCGGGGAAGCCCCAGACCAGGGTCGTCGTCTGATGACCTTGTGCTGTCTGCCGTGGAAAGCTGATCTGACAGCACGCGGCTCGAGGCGGCAGACGCACATGTGGGGAGTGCAGATGGCTGCCAGGACGCAGACTGGCTGACGGACAGACTTGGTGTCAGAAGGACCGGAAGGCGTCGGGCCGCTGCAAACGACGCTTTCACGTCAATTAAACAATTAGTGTTCTCTTTGAATCGGCAGTCCGGTGAGCAGTCGAGAGACGGCGACGTATTAGTCAAGTCCCTGCAGTCGGTCAGATTTGAGATGGCCAGGAGTGAGATATTGAACTCCGGAGGGGTTAACCATGACTGTGCCTGCAGATGGCTTTAGACCTGCAGATATGTATCTGTTAGCCTTGTGCTGTGTTATTGGGCTCAACATTAACAGACACTTTGCTCATGAGCTGTCTGAGCTCCAGCAATGGCTTTGATTTCCTGATAGCAATGTAACAAATGTATCACAGAGTTTATCATTTCCTTCCATGAACACCTTCTCCATCTATGAAATGCACTTGAAGTATTGACAATTAAAACTCAGCTTGCTGGGGTTGATGCTATTTTAAGGTGGAATTTACAGGGAAATGTCACGTCACCCTGACCCCCTCTCATATATGACAATTACCCCAATTACCCCAATGAAGCACACTGAATTGAGTCTTCTTTCATGGAAAATACTGTATATGCCAGATTATGCAGGCAACTCAAAACATAGGTTTTTTTTTTCCAAAAGCTGTAGGTATCACCTTTGTTTTCAAGCAAACAGTAAAAACCTGTTGAACCAACAAAGCTCCCTATAACATCCATAACAGCAGTAATAGATGAGAATGGGATGCCAGATGAATAAGGCCACAAATTGTGCTAGAAGAGTAATATATTCAATGAAAACAAAAGATCCATTGTTTGTGCCGTTGGATTGCATCTAATTTTATCATTAAATGGTAGAAATTATTTGGAAGCATCATTAAATGTATTAAATATTCATCAGATGGAAGCAGGGCTGTAGCCCCCTCCATTAAGAAATATTTCCCTGGACACCAAATGTGCATTCTAGTTATTAATTTAACCTTTCAGTTACATTTTCTGTATATTTTTGTGATGCTCAAACAATTCTCCACACTCCCACTGTGACAAAAAACAGTTGATTATAAAGCATATTATTATCTTATGACAAGAAAACTAAAGACCAAACATTTGTTGCTACAGACACATAAATCTTACACACTAGAAAATAACTGTTCCTGTAAAGTGACACGTTTTTCTTATACATCGCTGTTTTCTCTATAAGAAAGATGGACGTATCTTTTTTGTTCACTCCCAACCAGAAAAAAGAAACTAACTGCTGCTGCTGCTACTGCACTCTCTCTCTCCTCCTGTCCACTCTTACCTTGCAACCTTGCACGGCAGCTGGATTCTCACGGTGTCACCAGGTGACACCATAATTGCGGGATCACATATCACAAGAAAATCTCAGCAAGCCAGTGACTGGATTGTTTGTTCAAAGCATCAACGGAGGCTCCCGAAGAGCTATAGATGCTGCAATAGCATCAGTTCTGTCAGAATTGGAGAGTGAAGAGAACGGACACTGAATGCTTTCTTCAATAGAGAAGATGTTTTATGCTCTTTTCCTGACTGATTTTTGTAAATGGTGTCTACATTCACCCATTCACACACTGATAATGTAACTCATTCTCACGCCGATGGCACGGCCTCTGAATGGAGCAGAATAGACAACTGTATTCAATGTGGATGGATGACGTCTTGTTCAATATCAGATCCTCTTAATAAGCCCCTTAATGTGCCGTACCAATGGGTCACTTCCATATACCTCCATATTTTGTGATTCTCTTAAACAGCCTCCACACTGTCAGACTTTCGAATGTGATTGTAGTGAGCAGTGTGTAGGGAACAGTGTTGTATTTACCAGTGTAGGCTAATAGTGGATGGCCAGTCAAAGAGCACTTAACAGCTCCCATGGTCGTCTTTAATCATAGACGAAGAAAGACAAAAGTCCAATCACTGAACTCCTACTTCAGCCACATGAAGAGCTCACAGATGGACTGATCATCATTAAGTGGACGACTCTCTCAACTGCTGTCTTTAAAACACTCACAATCAGGTTTAAAGCGTCATCTCCATCCTCATCATCAGCCTTCTCTTCGTCGTTGTCGTCACATCATCATCACACAGAAGATTAATCCCAAACAATAATAATACAAGGATTTATTGCGCTTCGTCCTCAACCTTGAAAGTAGCCAGTTCCAGGTGGAGTGACCTTTAAGGTAGACTAGCTGTTGCAATTTTAGTGAAAAACCACTCCTCCCAGTGTTCATTGTTTCCTTGGAGAATAAAATGCTAATTAATTTAAATAAAAGGAACAATAATCAACACACTAGCCAGAGTCACAGAACAAAACACAGGAACAAAATCACAGAGCCACAGCTGCTTTTTGACTACAAAGCTCAAGGTCCAGTTAAAATTTGACTACAGGATGTTGTCTGGGACCCTGAAAACAATGGCATTGTACTTCTGACTTCTTTGAAAAAAAAATTTGTTTTGCTATTAATGATGATTTGGTATTATGATTTAAACACAACAGGTTCCTTTTCATCCATGAAAACTATACAGCTGCTTGTTGTTTAAAATATGGGGGGAAATGACTGTTAATGCAGGAAAACAAAACGTTCATCCCCTGTCCTTACAACCTCCGAATACCTGAATTTAAAAGGATATTAAGATTATATATATTAAATAAATTAACTGAAGGCACCAGCATGAAGACACTCTATTATTGCCTTTGTGTTTTTAAGAAGAGTAGATCCTGAATCCATTTCTAGAAGGTTGTCTGGGCGGATCACCTCCCTCCCCGAACTACAATTGGGCTTCTGATAACAGATCTTTTAATATTACTCTCCTCTCCAATATCGGAGGAGTGTGAGGAAGCCAGGCAGGGATATTGAGTGAGAGCTAAGAGTTTCTCCCTTTCGGCTTGGCCAGCCATCAAAACTTATTAGACAGATAAATGAGAGCTGGTCTTGCGTCGGAGCGGGCCTCTTTCTGCGCCCGCGTGTCATTTATATGTCCCCTGAATGCCGGCTCAATCAGATAGCAGCCAGCCTTTCACTGCAGCCACCATCTCTCTGCATCTGTTGACCTGCACTGGCACAGCCGGACTAATGTGGGCTGGCTCGTTGGCACTAAAAAACAGACGTTTCCCTTTCACTTTTCAATGCTTTGTTTGTTCATATTTTTCCTCCAGATAACACTCCTATCTGAGGGTCAGATCTGTATATGTGGCTCTACTACTCTCCAGACACTATTTGCTACTTTGTTTTGTGCCTCAACATTTGTCCTACCACTCCAGCTGATATGTGATGGATTTTGTATCCTCCATGATGTGCAATAATATTAGCAGGGATTACAGCCTGTTTGAGAGACAGAGAATAATAAATATCTTTTTTGTTTACCTCATTCCTGAGTTTGTGCTGAAATGAAGCCCTTAAAAAAAAAAAAAGACATCCGTGACCAGTTTCCTGTATCCCTGGCAATAGGAAGTTCTCTCCAATCACATCTCTGTATACTGTGTCAGGGAAGTGCACTGTTTCCTGCTGTTTTCACTGGCTTCCTCCCACTGGTGTTTTGCACTTGGTCCTGGAAATCAACACAGCTTTTAACCAGCGCTCTTGTCGTGTTCAGTTTTTTTACTACACCGCCATCGGATTTGAATGAGGTAGGTTGCAAATTCTTAGTAGCACTTCCAGACAAACATTGAGTTAGTTGCCGTTTCAAGGCAGGTTTTCTTTACAAGTAGCATATTTCTTCTTGTCTTTCTTATATTTTTCCACTAATGATACGCAGTTAATTTGGTCAATTTTGGTCATGAGCTGAATCTGACTCTCATAGCATCGTTTTCAGCCACGGCAGGCAGCTTAGGAAAAAAGCTCTTAAAACCCACTGCCTGCACCAAACTCCAAACAAAAATGTCTGTTTTTAACACTGGGTAATATAAGCAAAATCCTGGGAATAAAGATGGGAAATTACGACATTTTTCTTTATCTGAAGTTAGAAGCTTCATTTGGAAACACGCAGTGATTGAGAGCCTTTTATTTTACAGAGCATCTGACACTTAAAGCCAGCAGGAGACACCTGCCTCACACTTCTCAGAGTGTGTTCAACATGTGGAAGTAATTTACACCAAACAACACTCTTCCCTGCTGGATCCAAACCTGGCAGCGATGCAGGTTGGTCCTCAGGTGACCAGCAGCACGTCTCTCCAGATCCCGCCCCAGCCTGAGACTGCTGGACTCAGGAACCTGGTGCAGGCCATCGTCAATCCTAAGCGAGGCATGGAGGAACCCCTCCAGACACCGCAGCCCGCCAGGACCTGCAGCTCACCTTCTGGGAAATCATGCTGGAGTTTGGATGCCAGGGTGGCCGTGCTTCTGGTGACTCTGGCTGGAGCTGTAATCCTGCTGCTGCTGTACAAACTCTTACAGCTGAGACACAGGTGTGTACATGTCCCAGAGCAATACGTGATATAACGAACCAATATCCCATGAGATCAAACCCCTTTCTCATCAATCAAACAACTTTGTTGTGATCTAATTGCTATAAACAGATAAAGATTTTGCCGAAGTAATGACGATTGGTAAATAGTCAAAAGTCATATGTTGTTAAATCTGTCCACAAGACGATACGCAAATAACTTTTAAAATGCTTGTTTTGGCAATGTCTGTCCGATCGGCAATGCTGACACTGTTGCTGCTCCATAAACACAGAAAATAACGTACATATGGCAGCAACCTTGTTGTTTGTACCACAGACAGTCGGTCACACCAGCCGCAAATTTGAGCCAGATCGCGTCTTTGCATTGACTTCACGTGTAATTTGGTCGCACTTATAATTTGCGTTGCGTTTGGTGTGAACACCAAATTTGAACTTAGCTTCAGCCTCTCGTATGACTTCTGGTTGCAAAAAACCAAGATGGTGACAATCAAAAACCAAGATACAGTCTATTGTTTGAGTCAAGGAAAACCAACTTGCTGCTGGCTTGTGTCACCTTGCTTTGTGTTGTGTCCTGCAGGCTAAGGGTGGCCAGGGCAAGGCACGCACTAGAGTACTACAGCTTCTACCACACAGCAACCTACACGCTCAAACACTCTGCTTCCTGTCAGGAGCTGCCAGCCAAGAACGGGACGGTCCCCGAAGCTACACCACCTGTCCAAACTGTCACCCCGGTGACACCCACCGTCATCACCCCGCTTCCTCCCCCGCCACTGCCTTCTCCACCCCCACTGCCACTCCCCCCACCTCCTGTCCTGCCTCCACCACTGCTCCACACTCCCACACCTCCTGTCCTGGCCTGTCCTCTAGCCCTGCCTGCAATCCACACCACCCCGCCCAGCCCTCACCTGTCGTGGGGCGCCTGCTCGGATGCAGACGTGTACTCCCGGATCGGTGCTTTCAGGCCCTCCAGGCTCTCCAGCCTGTCCAACCATTCGAAAGTCATTCTTTTTGAACACTCGTCTCTCTGACTGGAGATGTCAAAATGGGGGAAGACAGCAGTGACCAAAAACACTTCTGACGGACCCATAATCACCCAGGAATATTCAAGTTTTGATGACTGTATCCTTTACATACGCAGTATGCTGCGTACTATCCTCCCTTCCCCTGCCAGCCTTTGGAGAGTGGGGTTGTTTCTTAATCCAGACTTGTGATGGTCCAGCACTGTGTGAGGGTCCCACTGTGGGTCTTTCTCTCCCAAAATAACTTTTACAACCTCACATCTATTGTGAACCTCGTTTTGGAGGTAAATGAGAAAGTTAAACTTGAAGAAAGGTTGATTTTGAATGCACTGTCTCATCATCATGTCTGGTTTGTCTTTTGGTATTGAAAACTTTACAGACACTGTCAACATTAAGACATTGGGGGAACAATGAAGCTTATTAAGGCATCAGGTTTGGATGACTATGTAGACACATTTCTGCCTTTGAGATTTTCAAATTTAGAATTAGCATTTTGGTTAAAGAGTTTATTGTAAAGCAGTAAAAAGCGAAATCATCATCAGACAGTCAAGATTACATTTCAGTCAATGCATTTCACCTCTTACTCTCCACACGGACTGTTCACCTGCATTCAAAGCTGCTCAAACACGATTGGTCAACACTACTCTGAATATGGTGGTTCATATGGCACCTGGGGCTTTAACGTCTTGTGTGTAAAGACTACGAGGATGAAGTGAATAGATACTAATCTTCATCATTGTTTGTTTAAGTTTGGATCAAAGATCAAGTAACCTCCACCGTGTAACCTTCAAATTAGAGTACACAAGGTTCTCTAGAGAACTTGAACCACAATACAGTTCTTGCTGGGAAGTATGTTAATTAGCTAACAACGTTTTTAACATCTTAATTTGATGAATACAATGATCAGTTGTCGTCTCATTATTTTGAAGGAATAGTTTGGATTCTGGAGGAGATTTAAATGAGAAGAGATTAGATGTGAAGGCAGTTGCCAGGCAACCAACGGGGGACTCCAGGAAGTTACTGGTCATGGTCAAACAACAGCTCGGTGCATAACCACATGTAAATTGGCAAATAACAGTTTTATACTTTGGTTGTTGTTGCCAGAGAGTTGACAGAGAGAGGCAACCTGTTGCAGGATTGTATGAGAGTTCAATCTTCTCATGTAATTCTCCACCAGGAAGCAAATTTACCAAAACAAGACTAAACTGCTGAAGAGAAACCCTGAAAGGGCTCTTGAAAGCGACAATCATATCTAATTACAAAGTAAGAGTAAGTGATGGAAAATGAATGATGAATTACTGAATATATGATTATTACACAAGGCACTGTGAGAGAAACCTGATATAAAGTTATTATGGTGTGAACTAAAAAACAAAAGTTAACTGAACTTTCTGACCAAATACATTAACTGTGAGAGAGTGTGGTCTGTTTTATTCCCTAATTTATTATTTAATGATGAACATTTTTATTCCTAAAATACAACATCTTCCTTTTGACAGTGTACTTGTTGAGAGCTGTTGTTTCCCCAAATGGGAGGCATTTCCTTGGCCAGTTTTCCATGGTGTGGTCCCTCCCTGTTTCACACCATTGTCTTTGCTTCCTCTGAGTCTCTCTCTTTGTAGCTCTTACTTTGCATTTCCCTCACTTACACTCCTATATTATGACTCTGAAGATGCCTTTTTATTCAAACACATGTCACAATTTCAGACACAAGTTTCAAATTGTCCATCTGTCTCTTTAACACATTCAACATCATAGTATAGCGACGCTGTAATTAGTTCAGCAACATCTGAATGAATTGTTCCTGCGTGACCAGACTAAGATATTTTCAGATGAGCATAGATGGATCGTTGTCCGCGGTAGCCCTGTCAACCCGCAGGTAACATCCGTCTGTTGTTGAGCATCCACCTGGGCCCGAACCAGCTTTTAAGATATATTTTCCTTTCAATATTTAACAATGTTTTCCCGACAGGCCTCTCATTTATAATTCATCGGTAGTTTGTAAATTCATGAGGGAAGCCGTTTGAGTTGATGCTTGTTTGTTGCTGCTGAAAACCCGAGACCTTGTGTGCCTTGCCTCCTTTGTCTTTTATCTAAGACTTTTATCTAAGTGTGGCCGCCGTCTCCATACTAAAAGCCAGTTAATTCAATCTGTGCATGTACCGCAGCGTTGTCTCTTAATTGGTTGTAAGCTGAGCAGGAAAGACATTTGTAACAATATACCGCTGCTGCAATTAAATAAATGAATGGTAGGTCATGCGAGGATGATTATGAATTCTGTTCTGGATCTGATTTATATTAATTCAAGGTTTTCATCTCAAAATGTTATTTATGCATTTTAGAATGTGAAATGCTTCACACAGCAGTAAAAAGGCCGCTGTCATCGTATCGGTTATTGCGTGCAAATTTAATCTTTTATTTCATATTGATTTTTTTCTCTTTAAGAATAGGTTGGGATGTCAATTTTCTGTTTTTTGGGCACATTTAAGGCAGTAGCTCATATCCTACAGCCGTCTTGTCAAGCTGTGATGAAATAGTGCACTAGAAGTGCAAAGTTACATCAAATTGAAGTGCTCAATCCAAGAACCTCTAAGCTGTACTTGAATAGATCAACTGAACTTAGTTACATTCCACCACTGCTAGAACGAGAGGAACTTCATAGATTTGGCCTCTTCATTTTCCTCTCAATGCGCACCAGAATGATGTATTCAACCTTAAAATGTACAAAATGATCATCACCCACCAGTCTCACAAAATCCTGCGCATGGTTGACAGTCTGCTGGCTCATAGATCTGTCCCTGACTCCCTGTAAATGACTCTTTATCCCAGAAGCCCTTGACTCAAATTGCACATTCCTGCTAATTGCATCCGCTTCTCATGTCCGCGGCGACAGTGAGAGGAAATGGTCATCTTTCCAGTTGCCCTCAGTGTCGTCACCTCTGCATGCTGAACCAAGTCCTTAACTTGTAAAACAGGGGAGGCAAGTGTGGTGAGGTGGAGACTAATCATCTTCTGATGACTTCAATTAAAAACAGAATGTAGGTTGTTTAATCATTTTGTCTATTCAGGAGAAGAGCTTCCTTTCAAACTATATACAATGTTCATGTTAAATGTCAATAAATGTTGAGATGCACAACCAGATATTGTCTTATTTTCTCATAATAATAATAATAAAAATAGTACTTTTTATAAATGCATAAACCCACTAATTAATCTCTCTCCTGACGCATTATAAGATAAAACGATTTTAAGAATCCAGACCTAAATGTAATGACGTCACTATATTCACATAATCCTCACAACAAGGCAAGGCAGATCTCAGATATGGGTGGAATCATGCAGTCAAAATCTTTGAATTTTGAACAACAAAAATAGACGTCCAACATCAGAATGTCACATAGTGTCTTTCCCGACAGATTCAAGAGATAGATGGAAAATGTCCCGACTCCATCCATCATTAATAACTTTCAGTGAGGACATCTGGAAATTGCTCTGCCACGCGACACACCTCGCCCCTGTTTTTACAAATGATCCTGCTTTCAGCGTTTTAAAATGAGTGGTGGGAGTTTAACATTACAAATCTAGACCATAATGAATGAACAAATCGACTGTGGGATGGATGGTCACTGTATTCATTTGTCTGCATTAGATACATAGTCCAACAAGATGACAACTTTTAAGCCCCACTAGAGTCCCCTAGAGGCTGCAATATTCATTACACCCATGATTAATGGGTACTATATGTTGGATATGAAAAACATACTGATGATTTAACTGCTCTATAGGCGTGTTCGGCAAATTCATGAGATGATTATTTATAAAATCAGTGGTAAGGGACGCGTGGACACTCATTTGCCCAAGACGGTGCAAATTGACACATTAACACAATAAAAAAAATGTTTCATCAGCTAAAATATTGGTTCTGCTCTCAATGCTTTATAACTCCAATTCATTAATATACAAAAGAGCGAAGATGGAGGAAAATAACGCTAATTGGAGTTATGCAATATAAAAAAGTAAAACAATAAAACACCGTTGTAATGATGAATTCGGCATAAATTGCATGTGTTTTATGCCTTTTCATTTGCAACTCCCTTTTGACTCTCAATCAGACCAACTGATGAAGTTGTTTGGAACTTTTATCTTCTTGTGCTTAAATCACCTTGAGAAGAGGAAGAACACCTGCAGAAGGTAAAAAACACCAAGACAATAAACAATGAGCCTCTGCTTGATGCATCACTGACACCTGCAAAGGTTAGGTAGGGTTTAGGAGCCACAAAAGGGAACATGATTTAAGATTTGGACTGGAAAGAGGAGGGAAAGCAGCTTCTGAATTAACAAAAAACATTGAACAATAAACAAAAATCAAAATAATGAAGCCAGTGAACCATACTTGCCTTACTTCACCACAGTTGAAATGAAGGACCCCAAACCGCCCCTTGGTGAAGTTAATTTAATAAAGATGCAAACGCGACCAGTCGTGGCTTCTTTATTTTTGGAAGAACCCTGCGAAGCATCACACAGCAGAGCCTTCACTGACTTGTTTGTAGCTCCAGGACTAGACTAGCAACCACGTCATATACCATCCCATCAATACAACAAGTTACACTTTCAAAACCACATCAATTACATCAAGTTTGCAGAGTTACTTAAAGATATGAATTGTGTTTTAGAGGAGCAAAGTATTAATCATTTTTGATCATTTTTTATTAGAGCCTTTATTCTCTCTATGTATTGAATTATTTTTTGTCGTTCCCCCTATAATGATAAAATACATATAATTACTATTTTAAATGTTAATATTGTTAGGAGAATCATCTGCCACTCCACTCTGCTTTTTTTTCTTTAAGCTTGTTAACAACAACAGTTCTAAGAAGAATACAAAAAAAAAAGACACGGCGGGTTGATCCCTGTGAGGCTGTGGAAGCCCGTAACATAATTCCTCTGACAGCAGAATGCCATCGGCGCCTCTGCGAGGGGAAAATGACTGAACAGTTCAAGAGTGTATGGATGAAATGGAATCCACACTCTTCACCTCCTCCAGTACGCAGGCTGATTCACAGCTAAGGGCACTCGGCAGCCGTCTCGGAGGAAACCTGGGCAACACCTCCAAGTGTTTTCCCTGTTATTTAGTGGTGTAAACAACTGCATTCTCAATACAGTTAAACAGCAATTAATTAACAAAAACAGATGAGCAGCCTGTATCATTCAGCAATATGTCAGTTTTCCCGCATTGAGTCAGTCTACTGGTGTGAGTCGACCTACATTCTGATCACATTCACGGTTAATGAACGACTCACAGATGAAGAACAGACTGAGACTGTCTTCAGAAAAATAAATACGCCAATACGTCTCAGTCTCATTACAACAGATCGCAGTGGATCTACGAGACTCGAAACATTCGTCACATGCATTTTGGAACCGAAGTCAAGTCAAGTGGGCCAGATTTGACACTTTGTCGGTCCAGACGGGCTTTAGAAGTTTAAGAATCGTGCTAATTTCAGGTGACTTCATGGAATTTGAAAGGTTTAACGCACTTAATGTTTGTCCTTAAGCTGTTGCTCTCTGTTGTTTTGAGAAATTATGTTTTGAAATGTCACTTGTCAAAAGAACAAATGTAACTGACAAATACTTTTGTCTGGAGGGAATAAAACTTCAGACAGCATAAAAATTATGTTGTGGGGGAGAAATGCATCAATATGGAATTTGATGTTTTTAGTTTTAGTTTTTGTCTCAGTGTGACAGTTAATAATAATATGGCACCATACTGCAGGGGAATAAGCATTGTTTGACTAATAAACACAATCTGGAAGTCTGAAAATGATCTTTGTAACTGATTTCTCTGTGATGTTGGAGAATTTACAGACGGTGTGAGCAGACAGGCTCAGTGCAATGCTCACTTCTTACACTGAAGTCACATATTTAATCCGCACGAAAAAAAAGGTGATTTATCACGACAATGGGAAAACTGAGGAACAAGTGAAAGCTGTCATCCTGTCAGTGAACCTATAAGATGTTATCACAAAATGGTTCACATCATTCATTGGTATCGCTTAAACACTTCATTTGAGAGCACAGTATATTAAACTATGCACACATTTTTTTCTGTGACACCTTTAACCTTTTTACAATGAAGGTTGCTAAAACCCTGTATGTCCCAGAATAAAAGCATGAAGATATCAGCCTTATTATTTAACCTGTGACCTTTTAGCAGGACAGCACTCAAAGTGTCGTTCAAAGCCACAGAATGTTATTTTAAGTGGACATCCCAATGTGCCCAATGGTGCCAAATATGTAATTTTTCCATTTGTGGCCAAAATTATAACATGGAGTCTGTGGTTTTAATATTTCATTGAGAAATAGAAGATATGTAACAGGATAACAGTCATTATAATATTATATAATAAATATAATATAATTATATTTTATTATAATACGGTAATGCGTAGTAAAGGGAAAAACCAACTTTAAAAAAATGATGTCACTCTTTTTGAGGAGGGTTGCCGGACAAAGAGCTAGTGTACAGCAGTCACTGTGTAACACTGTAAGCCAAGTAAAAGAATAAAAACCACACCTGCTTATTGTCTGCGGTCGCTGCCAGCTGTTGGCCCCTCACACGCACCTCTGTATTGCTGCGTCGCAGCCGGCCTTTGATCAGGTAATTGCCCCTTCGGCCCCCGGAGTTGCAGCCACCATACGTCGCTATGGCGACCACCTCTCGAGCATCCATCTGTATGCCCCCTTCACCGCCTTTTTAAGATAGACTTATATGCTATGAGGCTGTGATTGATGGAGGGAAAGTGCAAAGGCAACCACAAAAAGCACCCGACCACTTCAACAGCAACCTTTTGAAGATTGCTCGTGTCTGTTGACTTTCTGTCTGTCTGTCTGTCTGTTACCCCACCGCCCTCCCCCAGAATGACGAAATGCTTTTTTTCAAATGTAATAAGGATCATATTTGTTTCAAAATCATCCCTGAGATAGCAGCAGATCCGCACATGCATGTTATGAGAGGATCAGAGTGCGGGTGCTGCTCAGGGGGGACACTCCGGGGCTCAAGGTGTTGTTTGAAGACACGTTGAGGAGGGTGACAGACTTCTGTTGCTGCAGATCCAATTCTATGAAGAATTTAAGATGATATAACTATAAGGGCCCACTGTGGTTTATTTAAATTCACAAATACAACACAAGGATTAACCTCTTCATCTTCCCTTCAAGTAACGCCAATTCTTTCCATGCACACCTTTCCATCCAATTGACATATTGTAGCTGTATTGAGCTTCAGTTTTAGATTATTTCCTCCCCAAAATTGGGCTTGAAATATTTGATATGTTAGAACAATCACGTTGCGTTGGTTTAATCAATGCTTACCTGCATGACTTTGAGCTTGTAGCCGCCCCACCAATAGATCAATGGGGGTGAAGAGGTTAATAAAAATCCACATGTGGAAGCAACAAGGCCACATCCGTCACTCTTGACAGTTGCCACAGGAAAAAAAAGAAGTGTCACATTGTGGGCCTTGCTTGAGAGCAATGCCGTGGTGATGGCCAGATTTTCAATGCCATAATTTCGTTCCACATCCATAAGGACGTGGGTGACAATCATGTGCAAAGAAAGAAGAGCAATCCGGAAGAATCACAGACATCGAATAAAAGATTTAAGATTAAAGTTGTAGGTTTTTTTTCATATTTATATGCAGATCTTGAACGGCCTATTCTTTTAATGAGACGATATATTGAATGGATGGAGGAGCTTTGGAATGTGACAAATACGCCTGCCAGGTGCTGCTGCTTTGGATCCTTAATTTGTCAGTTTCTAATTAGCACATTTACAGTATTATGTATTTGAACACGTAGAGTGAAATGTAATGGCAGAGTCGGGCTGCAACTTAGTCATTGTCTATAAATATCTTTATTTCAATCGATGGACTGTGACTTTGGCTGTCAAATTTAGTTCGAAAATAATGAAAAATACTTCCCAAGAGCCCACTGTGACGTCATCGAATGTCTCACATTTTCTGACCTACACTCCCTAATCCAAAGATACTCTCAATGTACACTCATGGAAAAGACATTTTAACTGATTGATTAACCGATTATCGAAACATTCATCGGATCAAGTTCTGAGTATGAGACAGGTTTTCTTTCCCCCCTCATTTTGTCACATATATATATATATATATATATATATATATATATATATATATATATATATATATATATATATATATATATATATATATATATGTATATATATATATATATATATATATATATATATATATATATATATATATATATATATATATATATATATAATTAACAGATCTTTAAAAAAAGTAGCCTATACATTTTAAAATCACGACTTCTGAGGAATGATGAAAAAGATATCTCTTTATTGAGCATTACAGGATGAGGAACAGCTTCAATCCAACGATCACAGCTTTATTACTTATATGCATATACGGACATCTGTGGGAATATTTCAGTACTGATGACGATGGTGATGATCAATAGTAATAATCATTATGAGCCCTCTTTTCAGCTTTAGCATTCTGTACTCAGAACAATCTCTTTGTGCCGCTTTTATAGGCTTGTTGGGGTTTTTTAGAGGTGCGCCTCTTTTCACCTGCTTGAGCGTTTACGGTCTGCAGAAATGACACTTGATTATTTTCTTGAAAGCGCTCTGGAAGTCTTTGTTGAAGTACGCGTAAATGATGGGGTTGAGTAAAGAGTTGGAGTAGCCCAGCCAGTTAAAGACATCCTCCAGCCAGCGGGGCATGTAGCACGACCTCTGGCAAAAAGGCATGACCAGGGCGACGATGAAGAAGGGCAGCCAGCAGAGGATGAAGGTGCCCATGATGATGCCCAGGGTCTTCACCGTTTTGCGTTCCCGCGCCATCGCGATCTTCCTCTTCGCCTCCGTCGCCTTCTCGTGCCTGCTCTCGAACAGCGGCACGGAGCTCGGCGTGTTGGGCAGCGGCAGGTTGCCCTTGGAGTTGCTGTGAACTTCGATGATCTCCAGAGACTCGCCGTCCTCCGCGTGTTTCACCGCGCCGTTGGCGCTCGGCAGCGGCCGGGGCTCCACGCTCCTTTTCCAGGACTTGGCCTGCGCGTCTCCGGGAGACTTCTTGTGGAACAGGGCGGGGGACAACGCCAAGCAGGAGTCGGACACTTTCTTCTTCTCCGTTTTACGCACCGTCCTCCTGATGCGAAACCTGGCAGCTTTGAATATCCGCCCGTATAAAACCAGCATTAGCGTCAGCGGGATGTAAAAAGCCCCGAAGGTTGAGTATATTGTGTACCAGGGGTCTTGCCTGATCTTACACTGCTTGGGGTTCGCCCTGTTCTCTGCCATGCTGCTGGGCTGCGAGCGCATGATTAACATCGGCGGCACCGAGATGGAGAATCCGACGAGCCAGGTGACGCTGATGAGGACGGCGGCTCTCCGCGGCGTCCTCTTCTTCATGTACTCTATGGGCTCGGTTATCGCCCAGTACCTGTCCAGCGCGATGGCGCACAGGTGCAGGATGGACGACGTGCAGCACAGCACGTCCAGGGAGATGAAGATGTCACACGGAATCTCCCCGAGTGTCCACCGGTTCAACACCTGGTAGAGCGCCGCCATGGGCAGCACCAGCACGGACACCGTCAGGTCGGTGACAGCCAGAGAGCCGATCAGGTAGTTGGCCACATTCTGGAGAGAGCGCTCCAAGGCGATGGCTGCAACGACGCACAGGTTCCCAAATATTGCGCACAGAATGAGCGCGCCAAGCAGGAACGAGGTGACCACTTGATAACTCAGCTTCACCTCCTCGTCTTCGGGTTTGGGGGTTTTGCTGGATGAGTTGTCAAACTGCGCCCAGGCCGTGGTGTTGTTTGTGTCCTCCATTGTCGGTGAACTCGGAAGTGTGTTTGGAGAGCCTCCGTTACTCGGCGGGGAGCCTGGCGCGCATCACACAGCTGCACCTCCAAGAGCGCATAGTGGACTGTTGGACCGTCTCGTGCAGCAGAGAGAGTATGAACTGCGAGTGTCGGCTGCTGACGGAGAATGACACTGCGTATTTATACCAGTGATGGAAAATGCGTCATTTGTCTTTGAGGATGTAACGGAGTGGCAGTTTGAGTCTGTGTGTAGTCGACAGCCAAGGCCGTGAAGATGGAGGAGTTATGAAATAGACATGTTTAAAAACTTTAAAATATGTTAATTTATGTATTTATTGCTCCTCAGGCTACAAGTTAAATCAGTTCAAATTTCTTGAAACAAGTGGATTTTGCCATTTTGGTGAGAAAAGAAAAGTGTATTTTGCGTGAAATGGCACTTTGTGACTCGCACATCGACAAACTCCTATTTCTCCTTAATAATAAGGATACTAATTATAACAATATAATAATAATGATAAAAATAAATAAATCATACATGAATTTGAGTATGGAACTACTAAAAGAAAAGAAGAGGATTTCAGTTTACCTTGTTAGCAGGTAATAGGCTGTTGATTATTCTCAAAGTGGTATGACTTTAATCCCATTTAACTTTATATTAAAAAGCGTTGGGGCGTTATTTTCAGCACCATGGTCAGCGCTCTGAAGCTGCCAGGTGTGTCGCTGCCACCTGGCGTTGGTCTGCTTTACTAACAATTATTAAATGGTGATGCAATCCTTCATTATTTTAACTTGCATAAACATTGTAAACTGAATATAGAAATGCAAGGACAGAGCACTATGTCCCAGCATTATGCAACACACACATTTGAGAAAAGTGACAGGGTGATGGAAAATTGTAATGAAATAAAATGAAAGCTTACAAATCTCCTTTCTCTTTTAACTGACAGCTTTTCTTCTTCGGCAATTCATATATTAATATAATATAGCAGTTACAGTTAAATGGTACTTCTACTGTACATTTTCTATTTACAGTAAACATGTATTGTGGATTGATATTTTTTGTTTTAATAAATGTGAATTTTCTAACATGCATGAACATATATTAAAAGTCACAGTTCTGTCTGGTTCATCATGGCTGGATTAACCTGTTAGGCTGCTCAAAAGAAGAAGAAAAAAAGATTTAAAAAAAATCTGTTCCCATTAAGTACAGTGCAAATCCATACAGAACAAGCCAATTAACATTGTTTTTAGTGGTGCAAATCCATTTAAACATCTGGTCCAAAATACAACTCAATAATGTTTGCATCAAAGATATAGTTTGAAATGTTGAAATTAATTTTCCCCGGTTAAATTTAGATCAGAACAAGATGTCTCTTAATTCAAATCTGTTTAATTCATTACTTTTTGGGGTTTTGTTCTTTCCAAGATATGCTTTAGGATCTCTCACAATATTGGTGAACTGTCCCTTTAAGATCTTAATGTTGTAGGGCGCCGCGTGTTTTGGTCTGTTGGACTTTCCGTAGTGTCCCGGTTGACATGACGTCAGAGCGTCGCCAAGTGCTTTTTTGAGCGGAGGATTTCTTCGTATCCACGACACAGAAAGTGTTTCCAGCTGTCGGGTAGGCGAGTGTGTGTCATAAGAATACTCGCATGCTGAATGTCAATATCTTCAAAACGTTATTTGTTGGTGAAAACTCCACAATAGCCTGTTGTTGTGCTTCGCCGAGCTAAGTTAGCAAGACGTGGTTTGTATGCCGCCACCGTGACTGTTAGCTGTGTGTACTGTACAGGCTATGAGAACATGTATGTCACTGTTGTGATTTCAACGGGAAACCTCCTCAACCTCCTATAATATCAATAACTCAACACTTTAACCCGTGCATTTTCACTTCTTAGCCGGTCATTGGAGATACAACAGTGTTATGAGTATCGTACTAAACGTTAATTACTTCCAATGAAGGTAACGATCATATCTAAAAGGAACCTTTGTTTAGCAGTTTCACTGTAAATAAGTGGCTCACAGCAATAGCTGGTCTTGTGCCTGTTAAATGCAACAGAGGTCCAGCCAATATTTAAACATGCTCCAATAATTTAAAGTTGATTAAGAGTTTTCCTGTGCTTTATGGATTCAAAATAAATACACCCTAAACTTTAAAAAAGGAACAAGAAGAAGGACAAGTACTTTTTGCCAGAGTCGATCCTATTGTGTTTTCAGTCGTGTCTTAACTGAACTATTGTCATCAACAACAGCTTGACTGAAAAGACTGAAGAGAAGGAGCCATGCTCCGCTGCAGGAGATGTCGGAAAGGCATCATAGACTCAACACGTTTGTCATTGGTGAGAATTATCTGTATCTTTGTTTGTTTAGTCATTTGCATCTAAAGTTGTTACAGATCTTGCTTTTGAGGATTTATTTACTTTGTTTGTCATAGTTATGCAAGTTTGCAACAACAAATTGTGTCATTCACCAGGAAATTAATTGGCAATGATTTTGACAGTTGTTTTAACATATTTTCATGCAAAAATATGAAACTTTCTGTGTTTCTAGCTTCTTCAATGTATGGATTTACGCTTTTCTCTGTTTTATGTTACTACAAAATGACTAGCCTATATTAATTGTGATGGCCAATTTTAACTATTATGTCACGTTTTTAGGGCTAAATAATCATCAATAAATGCCCCCCCAAATTGAGAGTGATTATGGAAAATATCATTAGTTGCAGCCCTACTCATAGCGAATAGTCTATAAAGTTGTTAGGGGACATCTGGGTCGGGGAAATGTGAAGAGAACAGCTGGAGTTTCAGTCATAAAAATGCATAGCTGCTATCAGTGTTAGGGAAACTGGGTCTAAAGGGAGCTGTTCTCGCTGATTGTGTGACCTTTATTTGGAAGCAGGATGAAGCCACAGATGAAGGCTCAGCTGCTGTTTGCAGTATTTGGCACTTGAACGTTGACACACTGCCAGAGTGGATACTGACCTCAGTTCACCAGGTAAGTGTCTCAGCTCAGTACTTTTTGTCTAATGTACACTTTCACATCCATCCATTGTCTACCGCTTATCCTGTATTCAGGGTCACGGGGGGGCTGGAGCCGATCCCAGCTGTCATTGGGCGAAGGCAGGGTTCACCTGGACAGGACGCCAGTCTATCACAGGGCCGACATGTAGAGACAGACAACCATTCACACTCACATTCACACCTACGGGCAATTTAGAGTCACCAATTAACCTATCCCCATCCTGCATGTCTTTGGACTGTGGGAGGAAGCCGGAGAACCCAGAGAGAACCCACGCTTACACGGGGAGAACATGCAAACTCCACACAGAAGGAGCCCGGGCCAACCGACACTTTCACATTTTTAAGTCGAATTAGTAGAATCTAGTATTAGAAGTTGTACACAGCTTTCAACTTTTGAAACATATAATGATACAGAATAAATCTTATTCACATATTTTACTTACATTTGAATTACATTAGAAACAAAAACGTTTATATATGTACTGTGTGTGTGTGTGTGTTCCTGTTCGCAATAAATTAATCAACCAGTCTGTTTTTATATCGTTGTAAAGTGTCATATTCTCAGTCATCCATGTCCTGGTAATCTCTGAAAACTTTCTTGTAGGCAACTGGACTTGATTTAGGTTTTTGGAGACCAAGAGGCTTCTTCAGTTCAAGCTGGTTTGGATGAGAAGCGAAACGTCTTTAAAAACCTAAAGCAAGTCCAGCTGCCTACGATAAAGCTTTTAAAGGTCATTGTAAAGTGAATGTATGGGGGTTGTGGACTGTTTGGCAAGCAATGTGAAGATGTATGTGTCTGGTTTCTGTCCAGGCTCAGTGGACTGTAGGAAAACTGAACTGCCAGAACTGTGGAGGTCGTTTGGGAGGCTTCAACTTTATTAACAGCAGTGAGTGTCCCTGTGGCCGAGATGCCACCATCCACCTCAACAAAAGCCGCGTGGATCGTGACCACAAACACTACGTTCTCATTGTCCAGCCGAGGAGGATGAGGCCTGGTCTGCTGACAGACGGCCCTCAGAGCGGAAAGCAGAGACCTGAACTCAACAGGACCGCACTGGACGGTTTACAGCTTAACTGTGCTGCTGTCTTGTCCAACATCAGTCCCGCTGAGGCCTCCACTTCACTGAGTGAAAACTCCCAGTCGTTTACTTTCAGTCCTCTGTACTGCATCTCTCATAGGAGACGATGCAGTTTGGAAGATGATGCAACCACCATCAGGTCGTCATGTTTTTGCCGTGCAGGCCCTTCAGTCAAGTCTGCCGTTGAGAGTTTAGTGATGGAAACAAATGACTCTGCATCATCACCTGTCTCGTATCCCATGCGTCAGCAGTTTGACATTGATGATGAAGCCTCATTTGTTTCTGGAAGGACACAGTCACTTCTGGATGGACGGCTGCTGCAAAGTGTGGAGGACATTGAGTCTTCTCCCGTGACCGCAGCTGTCTATGAGCCTGCTTCTGCCCAGTTCCTCAGAGGGAGTTGGATATCTGACAATGTGGCCGAGCAGGATGAGCAAGTTGTGGTATGTTGCTGGAATTTGCAGTTCTACAATTTAGAAAAATCAGCTTTAATTAGGACTGAAGCTAATGATTATTTTCATACATTATGACATCTTAACATCTAACCTTTTCTTTAACCTTTCTATCGTAACACATAAAGAGACATCATGACTGTATATTCTGAAGGAGCCAAAAAACCAGCATATTCAGGGTTTCCTGCAGTGTTTGGACCTGTTGAATCAGTTGGTATCAGGACTCTTGATATGTGTGCATCTCTTACCCTCTCAGCCTCAAGCCATTATGGCCTCTCCGGCCGCAAACAGACTGAGCAAAAGAGAGAAGAACCGTCTTCGGAGGAAACAGAGGAGGAGAGAGCGATGGCTGCTCAGCCAGCAGGAGCAGGTGAGAGAGCAGAATTCTCACTGCAGGATTTATTCAAAAATAAATAATAATAAATTATAAATAATAATAAATAAACTACTTACTGTTCTTAGAAAGTGTTGCACAGAAAACATAAAAAGGTACCATGGGAGTCATTTTATAATTAAAAAAAAGCATTTATATATAATATAATATAATAAATAATATTATACATGGTAAGAATTTTAGGTTTCTGAAATTAAGGAGAGGGTGTGAGGATTTGATGCAATTGTAGCAACATTTGGAGGATGGACACTAAATCAAGGGTTGTAGAAAATCATCAGAAAAAATACGTTTTCAGAAAAACAAATATACCATCAAGATCAAAATCAAAGTATTTGCCTCAACATTACTGAAGTATTGCCACATTGAAGCAAAATGTTACTCTTTCAAAAGGGGGAAAACATTTGTATAGCCTGCTTGTACTGTGAATAAATACCAGGTTAGTGGATCGGAGTTGTTGTTTAATGTGTGTGTCTCCAGGCTGAGAGTGTGAGCGGTTCACTGTTGGACAGTGAGGAGGAGGACAGAGAGGGCCTCACCTGTGCCGTGTGTCTCGAGGTCTACTTCAGCCCGTTCAGCTGTCAGCCCTGCGCTCACATCTTCTGTGAGCCGTGTCTCCGCACAATTGCCAAGAACCAGCCGACAAACACGCCCTGCCCTCTCTGCCGCTCCCTCATCTCACACACCACCTTCCACAGAGGTAAGCTCCTCCCAGGACTTCTGTGACACCGTCTTTTTCCTTGAAATAATCATATTGTTAAATGAGGGACTAGTTTCTTGAATGTGAGGATTTGCTGTTTTTCTCTGCTTGATATTATTGTAAATTAGGTATCTTTGGCTTGTTAGACAAAATGAGATGTCACCTTGGAGTCTGTGAAACTGTGATGTGTATTTTTTACAGTTATATGACATTTTATAGACTAAATGATGAGTTGTTGTGCCCATACTTACAGTCCAAAACATGCCAGAGACTGAATTCTCTGAAGGTGTGAATGTAAGTGTGAATAGTTGTTACACCTGGACAGGTTCCTCTGCCTCCCTGCACGGGATACGTGGGTATAGATAATGGAATTCAAGAAAACTATTGTTTTCTTGAATTCTTGATAGAAATGATCTAGAGTTGAGTAATAAGGAAAAATGGCCTTCAACAAACAGACTCACATCGTGACTGGTCTGTATGTTCTCATTCTTCTTCAGAGCTCAACCAAACAGCGAAGACCTTCTTCCCGAAAGTCTACTCCTCTCGCAAACAGAATTTCCAGAGTGCTTCGTGTGCAAAATGGCCTCTGCCCAACTGTCACAAACGCTTTCGTAACTTCTGGGGTGAGAAAGGGATGAAGTGAAAAAGTGATTGATTTCTGATGCTATGTCCTCCTTTTTACCCGTTCCTCACGTTGGGCCATGACATCGTTTTCTTAGAAAGCAGAACTTTTTATTGCTTTTTCCCTACAATGTATTGTCAATAATACACTTCATCTCTACAGCAGTTGACAGATAAAGATTATTGCATAATAAACGTTTTGTAAACGGTATGGAGATGTCCTACAGTAAAACTAGCCACAGCCATTTAAGACAATGACAGCACAATGAAATTCCAAATAAAAATGTTAGCCTCATAATCTGTGGAGATGCTAATCTTAAAAGGAAAACGTTTAATAAATCATTCCCAAAATGAAAAGTGTGATTTAAAAACTGCAATGGGCAATGTGCAAACTACACTGGAATTTTTAAACCTCAAACTGGACTTTTTATTTGAATTATGTCCATATTTTAGATAATTATAAAGGAACTATTATTTTAAAACAAGGACCAATTCTGCCAATCAGACCTTGTTCCCCCTCACATTTTTCTTTGCTTCAGAAATGGTAACAAAATAATGTAATTTAGCTCTCGGTTAAATTATGTTTTCGGGTAAAAAATGTTGCGATCACTGAAAATCAATCAATTTTTTAAATAAATTCAAATTTTAAATAAATAATTGTGTTGAATTGCTTTGAATACAGATGCTAATTGAATATGTCTATCTTCAGCAGAACAGAGACAGGCGGCGGCGGCCGCAGGGAGACGCTGGCACTTTGCCAACGGAGGTTTCACGCTGGACGCTCTGGACTTCACCGACATGCGCGGCTGGCTCTTTGACGTCGGCCTGGTCATCGTCTACATTCACTCAGTCAACTGGATCCTGGCTTTCCTGTTCCTCTGTTTCCTCATGTACTACTACTTCTTTTGAGATGCTGAGGAGCGTCGAGAGTTTGCAGTGCAAGTTTGTTTTATGTTTCAAGTTTACAATATGTGTTAACTGACTACAAATGAACTTTTCAATGTGATGAAGGTTTATGATGAGTCAAGTACCCATAGTGCAAGTGCAATAATACGCTGTGAGATGTCCTCAAAATACAGGACACGACTGAAGCACAGTAAAATGCCAGTGCCTGAAGCAAAGTGGAATTTCTTCTGTCAATTCTGTTACTTTGGACATCAGGAAAACCTCGTCAAATGCAGGCAGGTTGGAAGTGAAACCTTTGGGTTTTGTGGTAGAACTATCTGGTTATAATGGTAGTGATGATCAGAACAAGGAATAGCTGGACCTTTTTTTTTGGAATTATGCTTGTTTCTTTCCTTTCTTTCATAAAGAAATTGATACTACTACCGTGTGTTAAAAACGGTACAGGAGCCCCAGGGGCGATAAGCATACAGACAAATAATTAGCAGAAAAACAAACAGACAAACAACAAAGTGACTGTGGAGCTTCCTGAAATGTTGTTGTCACCATCACAGGTTTGGTACTAATCTATTTGTATAGAGACCAAAACGCTCACCCAACCGCCAGAGGAATTTCAACTAAGTTCAAGTCTAATTTAATTTAAATTTATTTTAATTGTAAAACACAGGGTTGCACAACGAAATGCAATGTGGAGGGTGAGTCTCACACTCTGAGGAAAGGTGTTGATCTGCAGTCTATTGGTATGGCAGAGGACACTTCTGTATCACTTACCAGATGGCAGCAGGGTGAGCAGGCGGTGGCTGCGGTGGTGAGTGTTGTCTTTTAATATCCTTTGGGCTCAATCCAAGGCATCTCATCGATATCGGTGTCGCTCATAGATTCAGTAGATTTCATCACCTGTGGCAAAGCCCACCTGGACGTGCAAGTCCCATCCCAGTTTGTCACAGTTTTTCCATTCAGGATGCTTTTGATTGCTTCTCTTTATACGTTAACAAAAACTTTGCATTGGAATTTAGCCTTCTTAAGTTTAACCTTTTTTTTTCACCCAGATAGAGATTTTGAGTTTGATGAGCCCAGTATGCAAATGGATAAACTTGTTTGTCAATAAATAATATCGGCATAGAACCAATGAGATGTGTTTTTATTAGTGAGCTTCAGCTGTGTGTTTTTTTTTTAAAACTGAACAGACACTGAACCCCTCCCTGCCTCTTTCCAGTCGTTATGGTAACCATGTCTGACTCAAGCTCTGTACTTGATTCATGAATGGTGGATCTCATCTAACTCTTTAAATGAAGCAAATAAGTGTACTCCCCCCCCCCCCAAAAAATGATTTTTTTTTAATTGAGCACAGACTCAGGAGAGAAACTGGCACTTTACTGAAAAAAATGAAGGGAGAGAAAGTTAAGTCTTTGTGTTTTTTAGAGTGATGCTCATTAAAATGATATAGATGTAAGATACAGTTTGAAGAGAGTTTATCATTTACAAAGTAGAAGGATGTTTATCCTTGCTTGGGATTGCTAACGTGTTAGCTTTATATGATGATAATTATGTTAGGGGTTGGTTGTCTCTTAGGCTACGTTCACACCGCAGGTCTTAATGCACAATTCCGATTTATGGCTCAAATCCGATTTTTTGTTTGGCTGTTCACATTACCTCTTTAAATGCGGCCTGTCTACGGATTGCTGTGTGAACAGCTCACGCTCCTGAAGTGACCCGCATGCGCAGTTGATCATTGATGACATCACGCCACAGCGGTGTTTACGGAAGCGAACATGGCAACGGCAACCGGTAACGTGGGACTGTATGGCTTCATGCTAAAAACAGTGTGTGGCGGCAGCCGGCAAATTTGCTTCGCTGCTGTCCTCCATGTTTGTTTTGGCTCCCGCCCGCTTTTCAATCAACTTTATTTGTCATTCATTTACAAAACAGTGCAGCGCGGGTCAGAATGACGTCAAAGTCGCATTAAATGCGACCTGGCTGTTCAGACTGCGGTCGCATTCAAAAAAATCCGATACGTATCCGATTCAGTACCACATTTAAATGTGGCCTGAATCTGATTAGAAAATGTCAGATTCAATGCGACTTGTGCTGTTCACATTGTCAAAAGCAAATCAGATATGGGTCACATATGAGCGAAAAAATCAGATTCAGGTCACTTGTAACTGCGGTGTGAACGTTGCCTATGTGTATTCTCCCCCTAGTGGCCAAAATAATTCATCAGCTGTTCAGTGTACTTAAATCTGTACACTTCTCCAGAAGAACAAAAACTACGGCTATTTTCTAAATTCCTACATGTTATGTGTGTGTTCTGACAGTTAAAAAATATAATCAAATGTGTGATGTCATCAAGGTGAAAGTGTCAAACTGCTCTAACAGAATGAATTGAGAAAGAAGTTCCTGATGACAGTGAGAGCACCCAGGTGGATGTCCTGAGTAAATGTGAAGATCTTCAGTTTCACAACTGAGAACACTTGTTTGATAACACTCAATTTGATAAAAAAAAACAAAAACATTCTGTGGTTTCACACATAGGCTACAGTATATATTGAACGTCATAACATATTGGATTGGATCTTTAAAGGCTGTAAAAGCCCCAAATGCCCTCCATCATTCTTGATAAAGTCACGTTAATGCTCCTAAACAGTTAATTGTCAGTCGGAGGGTGACGACTTGTTTTGCAGTTGGCTCGTTCTGAATCCTCCTCACACGTGAGCGCGCGCGGCGGAAGACGGAGGAGCCTCCCTCTCGGCCTTCAGGAGGGGCTGAAGGTGACTCTACTCTCGGCTGGGATGCAGAGCGACTTGCTGGGGGTCCGTCCGGCCCGCGACAAGGTCCTGCTCCGGGAATAGCGACACAAAACCTGCTGGAGGTGAGGCTGCAAGCATTCACCAAACCGCGAATCTGCAGCGTCTCGGCGGGTCATTTTCTTTTTTTTTTTATAGAGGACATACGAGGGGCATCTATCTCTCTCTCTCCCCCTCCTCCTCCCCCATCTCCGTCTCCCTCTCTCTCCGTGTGACTGCGTCTGGCTGGGCTCCGGTGGTGGCTGTGCATGCATGTGTTCTGCACCGTACGGGCGGAAAAAGCGCCCAAGATCTGCAGGGAGCATTTTCCCCTCCAGCAAAGTGGCGCAGACGGAGCCGGAGCGCCGGGAGAGCACGGAGGGGGCCGTGTTCGGCAGCAGGATGGTGAGTACAAGAATAAGCCCTTGTCAATGCTGCCCTCCGTGTATTTAGCGTAGCTCTGCACCAAAGGACGGGCTTCTTGTATTTACATGTATACCAAATAGCCGATGTATTATCAGGTGCAGCAGTGTCGCAAAGGGGCAAAAACATAACTGCTGTTGTTTTTTTTTATTCTCGCCTTCCTTCGAAGACGCAGAATGTTCGGTTTGCACAGGTTTTAAACGACAGTCGGTGGTTTGTTTTTCTCCAGACAGTGCAGGAATTCAACACCCTCGTAGCGCTGTACCGGGAGCAGGTGATATCTGTCGGGGAGATCTCGGCAGACTGTCCGTCTCTGCGGGCGCAGATGCACCACACACGGTCCAAAGGTTGTTCCATGGCCCGGGCTGCGCACCAGGACCTCACCGTCATCTCGGTGTCAGGGTAAGAAGGAAACGTGGTCGGATTATTATCATTATCCATCCATTCGTTGTTATTATTTCAAGATGTCCCTCATTAGCTTCCAAGCACGTTTTTAAACCCCCGACAATGAACACGCATTAACATTTTATTCCAAGAAACGATACTAAGTGACGTTCAGTGAAACAGCAGAATGCAACAGATAGAGAACGTATTAATATAAAAATAATAATAATGAGATAACAAGACTGGAAAGGTATGAAAGTTAAAAGATGACTAAATAAAAACAACAAAATGAGGCACAAAACACTGAACAATAAATACAGTGAAACCTGTGTTTTTAAATGGCAAACACTGGCATCTAAATTTAAAGGTGTACACAATGTAAGTCATGTTAAAGTGGATGTTATTAGTGTTTGCAGCACAGACGTTTCAAATAAACCCAGCCACCTTGAAAAAAGTTCCCTCTGCAGGTTAATTGTGTTAATTTGTAACAAACGGAATGAAAAGAAAGTGTTCAAACCTGTGTTCAAGTTGCGGAACTTGAATGTAAACCCTCCTCTGTATCTCTGATTGTATCTTTCTCTCTGTTTCCTTCCTCCCTTTCATCCCCTCTTCATCTCACTCCTCCTCCTCCTCTTCATGCTGCAGTCTGGAGGATGGAGAGATCCACCCTGAGATCTGCCGGCTCTTCATCCAGCTGCAGTGCTGCCTGGAGATGTTCATAACGGAGATGCTCAAATCCATGTGCCTGCTGGGGGTGCTGCAGCTGCACAGAAAAAGTACCATCACAGAATTATCACTACATTATGACCCTGCAACATTTCAAGAAAAGTACTTTTACTGCACTTTTAAAGCCAGTTTCAATATCAGCTTAAGCAGATGTTAATACATTTTTAAACTCTGCAATATTTTGAAACTTTATTGATCAAAATGGATACATAATCAGATAAACAACATTTGTTTTGTATTTGTACGGAAATCCAAAAATCCAGTTATAGGTTCCTTCGTTGGATTTTGTTGAAAGTAGAGCTGTAATCTAAAAAAGTACACGTGTGTAAATACAGCATCCATCTGTTTGGGCAGTAGGCAAGCTGTAGGGGAGCCACGGATCTGGAACCACAGAGCTGAAAACCTGTCTATGTGGACTTCAACATTCTTTTCCCTATTTTTGACTTAAAGTCCAATGGACAATACAATCTAAATATGGTGAAAATGCAGTGTGGCAATAAAATCTCCACTTATGTTTGTTTCCCATTTGGGTCGTCAATGATATTGAAATAAATCAGAGTTCAGTTGAAACACCAGGTGGCAGTAGAGAGTAGTCAATACGGTCAACGTGTACAGATAGGCTTGGATTCATATCTATGTATTTTTAATAAGATATAATTAAAAAATAAATAAATTAAACTTACATTTAATTTAAAAAATCATGTTATTTTCCTGTGTGAAGATATTTTGCCTTTTGAAGAATGTTTTAATCAACACAATAAGAGAAGAAACCATCCATTGCTTTAAAGATGTAGTTGCTTTGAATGTGTTTGAGTTGTCGTTGTTGACGATGCCTCTGTGCTGCTGTTTCCTTTCCGACCTGAAGGAATGGACTCTGAGCCGAGGTTGGACTTCAGGGTGGATGAAAGCTCGGACGTTCCCATCCTGGAAGACCGATCCTCCTCCCCCATCGACTTTCCTCATGAGCAGTGGCTGGTGGGAATGGATATTCAAAATATAGAGAGGTACACAACTAATTTAAGAATTAGTTAAGAATTCTTACGCTGTTCAACTATATTTTCCCACCGCGGTGAATCCAGAGCGATTCATCCAAACTTGTTTTTGTCGTTTCCTTGTTTTCATAGAGATATGCAAGAGATGCGAAACCTACTCAGCAAACTCAGGGACACGATGCCATTGCCACTGAAAAACCAAGGTATGTTTGTGAGGGAGGAAATTCATAACATAATACGTGTTGCAGTCGTGAATACCTTTTGCAGCACGATACCTTCCATGAGTGTTTCTTAAGTTTTCCATTTCTGGATCCATGAAAGAACAGAGAGGTGATGAGCAACTGTGGTTGTTGTTGGATGTTTGGAAAATGAATGTTGTTTAACACGTTCAAGATCTGAAACGAAAGCTCTGTGTTTCCACCATTAAGTGTTTTTCTTTGTTGCAGACGACAGCAGCCTGTTGAATCTGACTCCACATCCGCTGGTCAGACAGAGGAAGAGACGCTTCCCTGGACTCTGCTGCATGGTGTCTGGCTGAGAGTCCGAAGGCAGCACGGCAGGCAACACATAGGAAAGGACATTTGCTTTATTTTATTTTGTAATATATTTTCAATAAGAGATTTACTAATCATATATCATTCTAGTATTTATTTATTTACAGTACCCCCTCCTCCCCCCCACCATATGATCTGAAATTGTAATCTTGCAGTACCTGTTATCTACTTCTATGTCGTTCGTCTTTTTCATCGTGATCTTAACTTCTTTTTTTTTAGTAGCGAAGCCAAAGTATTACATTAACCTGGCGAGCTAACAGTCAGTAAAAGATACAATAAGATACTGTGCAGGTGAGTCATCTTTGCAATTTATTTATTTTTCTTTCTGACATATTCAATCATCCCTCTTTATTGTTTCTGTGTTGTGCCATTTAACATAATGGCAGAATAAAAATGTACATATGCAGACTATGCACTGGCATTTCCGATTTTCAGCTGTCTCACTGTGCTTGCGTCACGCCTCCACGTCTGAATGTGTCACAGAGTGAGATGTTTTAGTCCAAACAGCCTCCTGATATATTTCAACCGATCATTCAGTCGAGTCTTAACTTGCTTGCGTGGTGTGACACCCCATTAACTGAGCAATTCATCTACAGTGTTATGATGCATACACTTCACTGGCTCCTATAATTATGACATTTACTTTTTCTATAAAAGAAAAATAAATTATTTTTGACTTTATTCAACAGTGCCGTGTGAAAATGTGTCAAATTAAACATAATGCCAGATGTGTAAATCTGCTACGGCGCTTTTAGATATTTTAGAGATTGCCAGCCGTCAAATACGTTGGTATAGACTGAGATATTCATCAGCCATCTGGCCAGATTACTATGAAATTTAGTCTGGAGAGAGGATTAAACCCCCCATTATGGATGCTTGTTCAGGACCCCCTTGGCATCAGTACTGTTGCAGTTTTAAACATGTGGTTTACATTGTAAACTTAAACAAAACTACTTGGTTAGGTTCAGGAAAACATTGTGGTTTGGGTTAAAGTCTGTGTTTACATAAGTAAGTAAAAGTATATTTCAATGACCAACAGTCACCTGGGTGAAAGTCATGTGTTTGCCCCTCACCCGACTCACAGTTGCTCTGAGCATCTCATGTTGCAGAGGGCTGTGACAAAGGGTCAGTATTGGGACAACCTAGGAATGAGACCAGCTTGTCTATACTATATGGTATTTTGATTAATTTTGCTGTGGATATTCATGGTCCCTAGAGGCTGAATGATAATAATTCTACTGGCATTAGCATCAACAGCCATAAACTTCCATTTGTACCAGTAAAATGAAAAACGAACTAACATTAATATCTAGAAAATAGTGGACAGATTTACCAAACGCAAGCCTACTCCCCAGAGGATTAACCCCTTTCATTTGAATGACACTATTATGTTATCCTTCAGGACAGGACATCAGAGAATTAGAGTCACTGCAAGAGGGGGAAAGAGTCCTAAAAAAAGAGAATAAAGTTGTAAATGATGTACATTCTTTTAATGCTCCATTACAGTTAAAAAGAAAAGAAAAGAAAAGGGAGGGCATGTATTCTACCCAATCATAACATGATATTTTCTTGATATATAATCTTTTTCTTTGACCTTCTTTGTCATCTCATCAAGACTTTGTCTTGTGGAGTTCCAACTTGTGACTCCAGGTCCCATGAAGAATAGCTGAATCATTTTGTTTAACATTTTAAAGGTTCTTTATACGACATTCAGAGGATTGACATGGAAGCAAACAACTATTTGCTATGTAAAGATATAGTGACGTGATGTCTACCTGAGCAGAGAATGAAGTCACTCTCCCTATGTGTGTTGTAATCTGAGCTTCTCTGTGCTTTGTTTAAAGGCCAGCTGCGTGTGCCTTTTAGTGCATGTGGACTCTAGCTAGCTCATGGCTGCAACTCGCAGTTACAGCTGATAATGTCATCCCGACTGCGGTGCTGTCGAGGAAGCATAGTGCCCACTCTCCTGTCCCCCCTAAGGCTAACACTGTTACTGCTCTGTCAGCACTGTTGCAGTTGTTTGCACTGTTAGCTGCGAGCGGCTGGCTCAGCCGTTGCCCTGTTGAAAGCCACTGAGAAGCGATAGATATACTCTGAATTTCGTATATTGCACCTTTAAAATGTAAGGGTGTTTTGATCATTGAAGGGGGCTTTTAGTCTTGTTGTATACAAATGTTCTCTATCACGAGGGCTTTGCCGATGTTCCACACAAAGAAACAAAACAATTAAAAACCAACACACAAGAAACAAATTGAAATCCACTCATTCATCTGAAGTGCTTCACTAGAGACATTTCCCATTGAATGTAAGTGTAATGTAATTTGTAAATTCGTATTTGTGATGTTTTTTTCTTTCTTTAACGTAATCTAGAGTGGTGATGTCTACATTCCTAAATTCTTTGTTTTGGCATGTATATGACTCAGAGTATGCCATGTGTAGTTAGTGTGTCCTGCAAGTGTAGAGAATCCACAGCTAAACATACAGCTTAGGAAATTTTATAATGTGAATAAAGTTTTATATACAAGAAAGATGATATTTAATTTTCTTCATTGTTTTTGAAATACAGTTATTTACTTTATTTCCAAGAGTGAGATGAGAGGATCAATTTTGGAAAGGTATAATGGTATTAATTGAACTATTCCTTTAAGTTATCATACAAAAGCAGTACACACAAATAAATCATTTACTTGTGAATTCAATATTAATCTAACTTTTCCTTCCAGTGAAGTATTAATTATTGTTAATGAAGTTTAATGTTAAATATTTTTCCATGAAGATGTATTTAATATTTTAACTCTGTTTGTCCCATTTTGCAGAATTACATTTAAAATAATTAATTTGTTAAATTTCAAAATGAATGCACAGCTTTTGAGCATTTCATGTGTGCATACCTTTTGTAAAACTTTGTATACCTTTTTCCTGTATCCCAAAGTATTTGAAAAAATAAGTAACAACACCAAACCAAATAACAATGTTTCATTCAGTTAGTGTGATATATGTCAAAATGTGACAATTAGATAGTTTGCAACAAGCTGTACCACTCACTAATTCACTAATGTGTCTTTTACAACATGGCCAAGCTGTAATTGTGTCGTGCCAGATTGTGCAAATACTTGGACAACTAAAGAAAGTTTTCTCCCCCTCGGTATCTCTAACTGTCAAACACAAAACATCTGGTTTACATCTCAGCAGCCAGGAAACTCCAGAGGTCTTTACTTCCCGTAACAATGAGGGACACGAGGGTTGTGTAAGCACATTATGTGCTGCTATGCTTTGTGATTATTGTTGTTATTAACAAAAAAGCCTGATATTTTTGAACACAGATTGGGCAATTTGAGTCAAGAGGCTACTGGATTCCCAAGAGAGATCACAGAGGGAGGTTTTTATTTTGCTGCTATAAACCCCTCAAGTCAGATTCAGTTCTGCCTCAGTGAGAGGAACTGCTAAATTATATTCTTGACTATCTTCTGAAGAGGACCTCCCTATATGTGGTAAGCATGTTAACTGAACATCACCCTTCATTGCTTTGTACTATTTTATTTCTTTATGATGTTGTTGTTGGTCTTATTCTTATTAATTGCCTTTGTATGCATTTTGTAAATGTTATCAGTATAATACAAATCCCCCTAAAATTTAAAATAATTTAAAAAAAGTAATTTTCATTTTGGTCATTAAATTCTTTTCAGAGCAGTTTGAAGCTCCCTGATGGCTCCTTCTCACCGGTTTGTCCTGCTGCTGCAGCTGCTCAGCTGGATGTCAGTTGGCCTGGCCTGTTTCTGTGATCGCTACCCCTGGGGATCCTGGTCTGCCTGCTCCAAGACCTGCAATCATGGTACACAGCACAGATACAGGTGAGACAGTACAGACGATACATGACATACTCTGATGCAGGTGAGACATCGTAGATAAAGGTTAGACGGTGCACACCACAAACAGTTATGAATGTTGCAAATTGAATGGGTTGTGAAAATAGCCAAAGCAATTGTGAAATACTGTAATCAAGAACTATTTGTCTTCCATCCACTGCTGTATTCACTTATTGTTGTGAAATACAAACAATGTGGATGATGCCTCCAGCTGCTGTATGTAAAAGTGATGTTCATACTTTTTTGATAGGAACAATAATTATAAGGACGATTATTACTGGAAGAGCAGCTGTCATCAGCTGTGTGAGAGACATGACATGAGAGCTTGTAACGAGCAGAGCTGTCCAATCAACTGCCTGCTGACAGACTTCGGGCTTTGGTCTGACTGCTCGCCCTGTGCCAACAAACAGGCAAGAAACCTTGATATGTTCCCTGTAGTAGCTGTGTCTTCATTCTATGCTGAAAACACATTTTTTTGCAGGATTTATACTCCGTGATGTATTTAGACTGGAAAAGTGACCGAAATATCCTGAAACAGTGGCTGTTTTAGGGGCAGGAGTGAAAATGTAAAAAAAAATGGCACCAGCTGTGGTGGAGCACCGTCACCAAGCGCAGTTGGATTTTTTTGTATAAATTTGAGCAGCATTTCTTTTCTTTCATATTTTTAGAAAACGCAAATTTCTTCTGTCTTTTCCAACCATTATTTTCTGTTGTTTCAACCAATTACCACTAAGTTGCTAACATTTTAAACAGTTCAGTGTTTTAAATTAATCAAACATCTTTAATCAGTCTCTCTCTTGTCGGCACAGCTTCGGGCGCGGGCTGTCCAGAGGCCGTCCCAGTTCGCTGGGTTGGCCTGCAGCGCGGAGCTGACAGAGGAGAGGCCCTGTCACCCCTCCACCGAGTGCAAGTTGGCACCTATCGACTGCAGAGGCGACTTCAAGTGTGATAATGGTAAACAAATATGTCAAATACACAACTGACGCCAAGCTCTATATGTGCCGTCCTCTAAATGTGGAGCTGATTTTATTAAATTTTTTTGCATTTGTTTTATAATGTGCAAATATAGATAATTTGTGCTCGTAGTGACTGTAATGTGACCTTAATCTCCTTTTCTAACCACAAACAATCGCTCTCAGTTTGGTGAGTAAAGTAGATAGAAGTGACTCACAGGTTGATACGCTGTGTTTGATATATAATTTAAACGAGTCCACCGAGACGAGAAGAATCCAGGCCAGAATGTGATCAAACACATGTGGGACTGCAGGGCAGAGCGTCGCAACGAGCTCCAAAACTTGGATGCAAATTCATGAACAACACAAGCAAAAAAACACGTGGAACTTTCTTATAAAATTTAATGTTTAATGTAACAAAGTGAACAAGAGAAGGACAATAACAACGGGAATAGTGAGCTGTTTTTAATTTTCACAGCTAATTGAGGGAAGCAAATCATCATTTGTTTTCTGCCCACAGTTTAATCACTGATCTGTTTTCACAACACACACAGAGATAAAGAGAGAGCGAGACACAAACCAACATTTTATCTTTGACAAAACATCCTTTCTGCTGCAGGGCGCTGCATCAACTCGACACTAACATGCAACAGGCAGAACGACTGTGGCGATAACTCCGATGAGAGGGACTGTGGCGATTTAAAAATAGTGTGTCCAGTGGAGAAGAGAGTGGCCCCTGGGGCCGACCTGGTGGGAAACGGGTAAGCTGAAGGTCAAAAGGTCACTACTGCTTTTTCTTAACATTCCTATCCTGCTGTGTTCATCAATTAGCCTACATTCTATTCTGCCAAGTGCTCCTAATGTTTCTCCTGTTAAAAACACATCAGAAATATTGAGTTTGATATCCTTTTAGGAGTATTGTTGTACAACTATTGCAAAGACAAAAAACAATTTTTTTTATTGATTAGAGCCTTAATTTTTTGTTGTTGTTTAAAATAAACAATTGGTGACAAAGGTGTCTTACTTGAGATAATACAGCAGAATAAACAATAAATCAGTAGTATCAAAGGTCACGGAATTGAAATAATTTAAGATAAAAGAAAATTTAAACATAAATCTATATTAACCTCCTAAGACCTGAGCTCTTTTTTTGGTATGCATTTTTAATTTCTCTTTGCTATTTGGGCTTATTTGGACCTGATAAGTCAAAAAACTAAGCATCATCTTTTGACATGATGTAGTTTTATAAGTGTCCACAAATGTGGACATCGGGCCCCTGCAGAATTAAGTATTACGGTATAGAAAACCCCAAATGTGATGTCCACGCATGGGGACACCAGGTCTTAAGAGGTTAAATGCTGCCAAGAAAACATGTCTTGCTCCTCTTAACTGCTCTGCCATTTCTTATTATATAGACGTAATAAACCAGTATATAGCAATATCCAATAATATCCATCTTCTTTTGTATTGTTGGGTTTTCGTGCTCATTGTTGAGAATGAGAGTTGACTTTTCACTGATTTGTGTTTGTCAGGTTTGATGCTCTAGCCGAGGAGCCAAGGGGAGCGGTGCTGGATAACATGTTCATGGGAGGAAGTTGTGTCATCAGGAGGCCTCCGACCACGCAGCTCTACCACCGCATCCCTCACAACTTTGAGAGCTTTGACATTAAGGCAGGATTATTGTCACGAATATGTCATTGTACAAAGCTAGCCTGGGTTCAGACCTCTGACATTTTCGCGTCATACACACAGAGCCTTCAACATTATAATTTGAAGAAAACCATCAGTGGTTTGCAGAGTGTTGGTGATTCTATTGCTGTTCTTCTATGATAGACCTTGATTCAAATATGTGGTTGTGGTTGTGGTTGTAAAGGTTGGTGATTTGGAGGACTTCAACACCGAGCCCAAGCCGCTGCACACCGAGAATTGGAGACCTAAAAAGGAAGCTTTTGAAGCTTCAAAAAAATCGGTGAGTGACTCAAACAACATTTGTAGTGATCCTCTTTTGATGACCTTCTTTCATGATATGTATTCCCTTATCCCCTAATCATAACCTTCACATAAAGAAGTGTGTATCAGATAAAATGTCCTCACTTTGAAGGTCTGAAACACGGTCCCCACATACAAGAGCACACACACACACACACACACACACACACACACATGCACAAGCATGGAGTCTTTCCATTATTCTTCTTCATTCCTTGTCTTTCCTTCTCCAAGGACTCCAAGTTTTTCCGGGTGCACCAGGTTCTGCCTGTATGCACGTTCAAGCTGAGGGACCCCGGAGGCCTCGTCCTGTCACTGCCTTTCCTCCAGTTCCTTCACGCTCTTCCTCTTGAGTACAACTACGCCCTCTACAGGGACATCTTCCAGCGCTTCGGGACTCACTACTACGGCTCAGGGAAACTGGGAGGCCACTATGACCTGTTGTACCAGTACAGCCGACAAGAGATGATCAGTTCAGGTACAACAGCACAGCCGGTGGTCTAAATTCAGATTGACACCTGCAGCGGTATAAAGTCTGGACTGCTTTTTGATCTTGCTTAGATGTTAAACTGGCATTTATTCTTACGTAAATCAGACTCATGTTATATTGTGAGTGCATTGTGATAAAGGTCAGTTAAAAGTTTTTGGAGCTGTCAGTTTAGTGCAGTCAAAATATTCCTTAGTACCACCACCTTTTTATATTACGTCTATATTTAAAGATGTTTTTTATATCAGTGTTTAAGTCCAGCATTTATATGGTCACAGATGAGGTTAAATGTTCCCCTGGTATTAAAACATTACATTCAATGTTTTCTATATGCAAATAGAAAGGTTTTCTTGCATAAAACTAATAATATTAAAATCAAATTCTTGAAATCAAAATCACACTCGAAATCTTAAAATCACAAAGCATTGTTAGCATAAAATTGAATTTTAGAGCATTGTGGTCACTTTCTCTGAACGTTCTATGAAAAATAACATAGAGTAGAAGAACATTTAGTGTACCTGTAATATTTAAATATAAAAGGCCGCTCATATAATGCTACACAATGCTTTGTTGTCAGTTCCTTTGTTTCTGTGCCATGGTGCTTTACTCTTCTCCTCTTCCACAGGTGAAACAGAAGAGCGCATCATAGGCTGCCTTACCAAAGAGACTGCCTGGTCCGTTGTCCTCTATGCACATCGCGGAGCTTTAACTCCATGCACCGACAGAAGGATGACTCAGAAATATCAAGGTTCTTTTTTCATAATTATTTTACTAAAGCAAATCTTCATTATTCCCTATAGCGCATGGCTTAATGACTGTGAAAAAGACATGGTTTTATTCTAAACATGTTCTTTCCTACATTCATTCCATTTCTTCGGCCCAGGCTCGTACATTCAGGCTGCGGAGAAGTCTTTCTCCATGGTGAAAGGAGGTCGCGCCAGAGAGGCAGCTGCTCTGGCCTGGGAGAGGCAGGGCCCTGCTCCGGATCGCACATCCTACAAGAACTGGGCCAAGTCTGTTCTCGACAACCCGGCTGTGGTCGAATCCGAGGTTAAATCAAACACCACTGAAATGTCATCAAAAAAATATATATACTGTATATTTTATTTTTTTTTACAAAAAACAAATATTACTTTCACGTATGTGTGTTTTTCCAGGTGCTTCCCATCATAGATCTGGTTTTGGGGATCCCATGTGCTGCCACCAAGAGGAGACACCTGAGGAAGGCCCTGCTTCAGTACCTAGAGGAGTTTGATGCCTGCAAGTGCGCACCCTGCCCAAACAACGCCAGGCCAGTTCTCTCCAGCACAGAGTGCAAGTGTGTTTGCCAGACTGGCACATTTGGCTTTAACTGTGAGAGACGAGCCCCTGACTACACTTCAGGTACAGCAGGATGGCTGCAGAACACAATTAGCAGACGAGCGAGAAAACGGTAGACAGCAAAAGTGCATGTTCAATGTTTTCTTTTAATGATCTCCTCAGTGATTCTCCTGGATCATTTAACAATACAGAGTTTTATGTTATGACTTTCAGTTTTAATTACTTAATCTTTAGATAACCATGAGCCTCAGCCCTCAGCAACCGTTGCTATGGAGAAGAAGCTCATCTGAATGCTTTACTGTTGTTGGAGCTGGGACCAGAACATAACTTCATAGTTACTGCATTAATCCAAAACTTGAATTTGAAAGTGACTTAAAGTGATTTAAAGGGGACACATCATAAAAATCTCTTTCTTCAGGAGGAGGAAACAAAAAATGTGTAGCTCTTTCACCAGATTTGATCATGGTTCTTTCATACATTAAGATGTGAGGAGCCCTGGAGCCTGTAGTTACTTTAGATATTGAAGCTAAAATGTAAAATCACACAGTGCATATTGATTCTAACTGGGTTTAGTTTTGTTCACATAGAAATGTGGTGTGGTGTGGTTATACCCACAGAGGCGGTGGATGGTTACTGGAGCTGCTGGGGGCCATGGAGTCGCTGCGGAGCCTCAATGAAGAGATACCGGAGTAGGCGGTGTAACAACCCCGTCCCCCTCAGAGGAGGCCAACCCTGCAAGGGTGCTGACAGACAGGAGGATACATGTCACATCTCCATCTTTGAAAAGTAGGATGATCTGTTTGCTTAAAATATGCAACACAGTCACGGAAAGTCAAGTTATTTCCTACGGTTTTCATTTCATACACTCCCATTGAAGAAAGTACTTCAACTCAACACTGTATGATGGCATTCTAGTCCTAAGACTGGGATCTGTATTTGATATCTGTATCAGCCAAAATAACCTATCAAGTAGTATCCAGTCAAATGATATTGCGATTAATCCATTTTGTGCCCCTATTAAATATATTATTTGTTTTATTTGGCATCACAGCAAGCGTTCTTTGATTTAATACGACATGCAGCTAAAACCGTTTCTGATTCTGATTCTAAAAACTACCGGGATTGCCATGCTCATGGCTGTCAAAACGGATTTGTGCTCCGTGTTCATGTTTCCTGTCCAGACAGGAGACCTGTGACAACGACGACGACTTCACTGTAGGCTGGAGAGACGAGCTGCCTCCTGGTGTGGAGGGCTGTCTGAGGCCACAGAGGCCGGCCAACAGCTTCCTCAGGGTAAACACTGACTGTAGCATGACTGAAATGTTCAGGATAAGAGAAACAGGAATACTGTAGTTCATTGCTTATCACTGATAAAAATGTAAGATAACGGACCGAAATATTTCGAAATACTCACTTAAGTTAACTGAAGTTAATTGCTGTCAAAGTTAATGTGTTGTAGTGGAGGGTGTCACTGTATAAAACACCTCTTCATTCATTCATTCATTCATTCATTCATTCATTCATTCATTATTAGATATAAAATATTCCAAAGGCTACATTGTAATTGCATTTAAAATATGCAAAAACATGCTGAGCAAAATAGAAATAAATAAGTAATAAATAATAGGAGGAATGAAGGAAACCACCAAAAAGGAAGGAGCAGTTCAGGGAAAAAAGAGTGAGTTGTAGAAGAGTGGAAGGAGGATGACAAGTTATATTTGTACCCTTCCTCATTTTTCTGGCATTTGTTCCTCCTCCGACAGAAAGCGAAGCAGTACTATACCTTTGGTGAAGATGAGGAGTTCCAGTGCTTCACTGGATTTGATCTGGAGGGTTTTCAGTTCATCAACTGTCTCCCTGATGGGACTTGGAGTCAACCGAAAGGAAGCTGCATCAGTAAGTTTTGTTTTCTCATCAGACAAGTGAAGAGTGATCTGGGAAGGAGGAAAGAGAAGAAACTAATTTGGTACCCACATCCCTGATAACTTTATTATCTGTCCTTTAGGGAAACTGTGCCTTCCTCTTGATATCCCCGATGACATGACGCTGTTCCCCAACAAAGACCAGTACAAAGTGGGGGAATCGGTGGGATTGAACTGTAATGACACCAGCCTGATGCCGCTGCCGTCGGGCTTCTACAAATGCAGCGACAGTCTCACCTGGGAGCCTCCGCTACCTGCTGACCTACGCTGCACTGACGGTAAAGTCGATTGTTCCTTTTGTTTTGTTTTTTAGCAAATAAGGATTCTAACCCTAATACGTTTCATGCAGCTGTGTCAGATTGGAGATTGAAATCTTGACCAAATGTTAACCACAAACATATTTGTGAATCAGTTGCTCCCATGAAATGTGATGGAAGCAGCTGTGTGAAGCTAGAGTCCAAACCCCGGCTGCTTTCTCATCTCCACACAGCTGGCCAATCACAGCGTGAAGTGGCTGTAAATGTCTGATTGTCAGATTCAGAAACAGTCAGACACAACCTCTCCTTATAGGAAAGCTGTTCAAGCCGTTTACCAAATAAGCAGTTCTGAAGAACGCTGACAGCTTTGGTCCTCATACTTGAAGTCTTTTATTCCTTCTTGTAAATAGTTTTTAAAAAAAGCACAAATCTCACCTTCAAGAATGTTGACCTCAATTTGGTTTGCCGAGGTGCAATGGGCTCCACTGCATCTGAATTTGTGGAGAACTCTGGTTGTTGTGGCTGTTTTTTCCATACTGGCCACAAGAGGCAGCATTGAGCTTATTCCTCACATGGATGAGACACCGCAATGGGGATGTTTAATATGAAAAATGCTCATTATGAAGGAAATGACAAATGGTGTGTCTTGCTACTGTGTATTTCCTGTATGCAGAAGAACCATTTGTTCCTGGGGGTCAGTGTGGTCCAGGGGAGGAACTGCAGAATGCTAAATGTGTCTGTATTCAACGGGAGAAATGTCTGTAAGTTTTTGAAAATAATTTTATTGTGTTTCTTCTATTGTTAGTAAACTACTATAATCATGTTATTTCTCAAAATTGGAAATATTTGTACCTTAGTTGTTGTGTTTATCATAAATCAACTCTCAGTTATTGAATATATGTGGAATTTACTTGTAAAAAGTTCAATACATTACTCTTTTTTTACCAGCAGCTGTCTGACGTGTGCGTGTGTGTGTGTGTGTGTGTGCAGTTCACAGCCAGAGACTCTCTGCATCCTGAACGTAGCCGTCGGTGTCACCGTGTCAACGTCCCTCTGCTCCTTCCACGCTGGCCGTTGCCACGGTGATCCGCTCTTCTATGTCAGTGATGGTGCATGTGACGGGGTCGATTTGGCCAAACTGGAGTGGGCCAAGTTCAGAGCCAACATGTCCTCTAAGAGCTCCGTTCAGGAGCCCTGTGATCTTGACACTTGTTATGAATGGGAGACCTGCTCTGGTGAGTTTGTCACCTATGAAACCACATTTGCTTTCAGTTTGCTCTTTGATTAGGTTCATCGTTTTTGTTTAAATTATTTATTACAGAGTATGAAATTATATTTCTTTTAACAGTGATTCTGATCAGTTATAACTTAGATTGCTATAAAGAGAGTCACTGACCCCAGCCTATGGAGGTATTAAAGGCCCAGAGTTTGGAGGACTTATTGACAGATATATAATATAATATACATGTTTTCACTAGTTTTCCTATTAGCTTAAAATTAGTCATTTCTACACGCCAACACTAAGCCTGTTCTACAAGCTATCTTGGAGTCTGGTATGGTATCATCGGAAATAACCCACTACCAAGTAGCACACTTCAGATACATCCACAGAGCAGCCAAGGTGAGACTTTGTATGCGTTACATCTAATTATTTTCCTAATGTTAACTCATATTTGTCCTCAGCATCTAAGAAGTGCGAGTGCAGAGCTGCTCGGGACTGTCCCAGGGTTGAAGAGCACATGTTCTGCATGAAGCTGACCAGGACCCAGAGGAATCGCAGCATGAACCTTTGTTCTATGGCGGCCCTCAAATGTGCCAGCTATCAGTTTGAGATTCTCAATGAAGGCTCCTGTGAGTCCAGATGATCCTTCAACAGCTTTTCTGTATCAATGCACTCAACCCTCTGGATTCATGTAACATCTGAAATAGTAGACATTAGTACTTTTTGCACTACATTATTCTTTAAAAATGTACATCTAGAAAAGAAAACTAGATTGGCAAGCAGGTAAACTGGGGTACAATCTTGGAGCGATGGAAAAGCCAGGAGGATCATTAAATTGTGCTAAAACTGGTGGTTAAGGATGAACTTGTTTGCTTGGAATGGCTGCAGTTCATCTAATACACTTTCAGAGCATTTTTTTCCCCTGAAAAGCACTAGAAGGCAGCAGGAGACCATGGATAAAGGTTTTCTTTGATTTAGTTCCTCAACTTAAGTAGTACCAAGTCCAGACAGGAGATTTTCGCATCGCTTCAGACACATCAGACATGCTAAATATATTTTTGGAGCAACATATTTCTGAGACACTATACGTTGCCCTAACAAAAAAATAAATAAATATATACAAAGTTAAACTAGACCTACTATAAACGAAAGAAAAGTCAGGTTCCAAAGTATGTTTTGACACCGAATTTGTCCAAAAATGACTCCTTTGCAAAAGTTGGTTTCACATAGTCCGCAAAATTGTTCACCGTAAGTGTGTCCACCCCTCAAAAAACCTTAACATGTCACAGACAAACTCATGAAAGCACACAAGTCTTTAATCTTGTGGAAACTGAAGAAGGGAAGCACAATGACAATACTTTTAAAGCTCTGTAGGTCCTGATCTGACGCACTCCTACCCAAAGGTGGGGAAGGCAGTCAAGTCTCATTACAGGCACAGATCGGAATAGTTACACTTGCTTAATGTGATAAATGTAATACAAAATGGAGGATACAGGAAACCAATACAATAATCACTTCAAAAATATGTTTCTTATCGAGTCATTGAGTCATTAGGTTGTAATATTCTCGCAGCACTGACTGATTTAATTTGTTTAAGGACAATAATCAGTTGAATAAGTGTTACATGTTGCAAGTAGTGTGTTCTCCTAATGCTTTCTTCATTTTACGAAAACAGTGGTGCGCAACGGTCCAGGTCCTAGTGCCGGACTGTTTATGCTAAAAACAGTCCATAAAAAGTAATTTAATATTTTGTCAATCCTTTAGAGGTTGCTCCCTTAAGTGCAATTCATTGGCGCATCTACAAGTGATTGATATGTTTGCTAATGCACTTAATGCAGCATTAGCTTGAAACACCACTTGGATGTGCCAATAAATTACACTAAAGGGAGAAACAGTGTGCTGCAATTTGATATATTATATTTTCATTGCTACTGTGGAACAGTTTTTGGATGTACAGGACAAACATATTTTCATAATTGAAAAAAAAATGTTGATTCTATTTACAAGAAAGAGGAAAAAAAACAAGCCGTTCCTCCTTTATGAACAGTGTGAGACTGCTCAGTAAAATAAGAGAACAGCCATCTTTATTCTGCACAAGCTTCAATACTGACAACATGGACCTTCTCCCCACCACACCGTCTGGTCCCCACCTCACATTCGGTCATCACCGTGGCAACGCTGCCCACACTGGAGCTCACGCACAAGGGGGCGGAGTCGTGAGGGCACTCTGACGTATTCTGACATATGCACTTCGAATCTAGAATTTAAAAAATGATTGATGATTATATTGCCATTAAAAATGTATTTACTTTTTTCAATGCCACTGTTCCCATTCTCTGGTCAGGTTTTATTTCCAATGCCAAAATCTGAAAATCACTACATAGTAATCTGGCTAAACTGTTACTTGTGTTTCTTGCCCCCAATTGCACTTTGTTGTGGAGATTGGTACGGTTTTAATAAAAAAAAGGTCAAAACAACATGAATGAAAACCAAGTTGTAATAAATCAAAATAATCCTTTAACAACGGTGCAGCAGACTCACCCTGACAGATTGTCCCTGGTTTGCAGTCGTCGCAGGACGTGGACGTCTCCTCTGGCCAGTTACAGTCGCTGTCGTTGACCAGCTGGAAGCTCCGGCCGATACACTGCAGAGCTCCAAGCTGACAAACGCTAAGCAAACGGGTTTGGCTTGAGCCGAGTCTGGCACACAACAGCAGAGAAGTCCTAAATGAAGGCGAAATGTACAGAAAAACTCAGTTTTTACATTTTTCTGTACTTTCATGCAAGGCATTTCCTGTGTGTGGTGTGGACATTTTTATCAAAAATCATACTCACGGGCACTGAGATGGCATTTTACACACACACTCAGTTTTTCCTAAGTTCTCCCATAGCTTACACTGCAGGCCAGGTGGAGGAGTGGCAGCTGAGGGTGCTGAGAAGAAAAGATATAAACAGGATTCATGTTTTGTTAAATTAAAAACACAACCTTAATGAGACTATAATCAACATTTTACAATAGACTATAACAGATCACATGACAGTACTGTATTGTATAACCTATTATAACTTGACTCCACCTCTCTATGGAGCTTTATAGCCATTTCAGCTCATTGATTAAAGTTTCTGCTCTCATAAACCGACTGTCGGCTACCTGCCAAGCACCGACAAAGTTGGCAACTAGCCGGTGAACATAATGGAGCATTTAGCAGCTAAAGAGCCAGATATTTCCCTCAGGAGTTGGTGGAGGCCAAAAACAGAGATAAAAAAGAATGAATACGGTACTAATATTCACGGTTCATCCCCAAATGAATTAAAAATATTGCTCCATAACAGCTGGAGCTGCGGTAAACCATTAGCTTAGGCATAATTTTGATTAAAGCTGCAATAATTGATTTTTTTTGCCTCAACATTCAAAAAAGCTGACAGAGTCTAAAAAAAAAAAAAAAGCTTGGAGCTGCACAGTTGGTCAAATTTGTATATAGCAACCTGTTGAACATACAAAGCTTTATAACAACAACATACCGGCATTACAATGAGCGCTGGCTGGTGACGGAGACCACTGCAGACTGGGACTGCACATGATCTCTGACACCTCGGCATCCAGCACTGACCCTGCAGGACAGGACAGGGACACTCTGTTTCCAATCTGATAGGATGCATTCATGGGCGTTGCTATAACTGCACTGTTGAGTGGAGGAATCCCACACGTGGAACCTGGGGCAGAGAGAGGGGAGATTTTGAGCAGGAAGAAGTGATTCCTAGACTAACTGAGAGTGAATGTATAATCTGCATTCTGCAAAATTAAAAGAAATGATGATGATGAAATCTGTGACAATGAATCGCTCCTGAGATTTCCTGCTAATGACCAAACATGCATAACATCCCTGGCAGAGTCAACAGAGAAGACATACTTTTACAAACCATCTCTCCTGTCCTCCACTTCTGGGTTTCTGTGCATTCAGCCATAGCGCCTCCACTGAGGTAGTGACCATGTATGCAGGAGTACTCCACCGTGTTTCCAACCAGGTAAAAGTCTCTGGGAGTCTGAGAAAAAAATATGTACTTCATCACCTTCTTTAATATTTGCACGAAAAAAGAGCAACACGTTGAGTACAGTTTTACAACCTTTAGTTTACATACAGCATCAATCACGCAAACACACCTGAATGAATCCGTTCCTGAGGTTTGGAGGCGCTCCGCATGTCTTTGGTGGAGTTACAGAGAGACTGAAGCACTGAGGCTCCATCATCCTGCACACAGTTTACAGTGAGAAAAACGAAAGTACTGCAGACCCCTGCTGCTTATTAAGCATTACGAGTGTACCGTAGTAATCAATCACTTTCAAATCTGTATCTAGAATCAAATCATACAGTATAGCACAAAAAAAGTCTTATACACGTTTGTGGGTGCATGTGTCCTTACTGTAAGTACTGGATGTCTGTGTCCTCACAAGGCTTTTGCTCCACCTGCAGTCCGGAGCAGTGGTGGCCCCCTCTACTGGGGGCAGGGTTGTTGCAGCTTCGGCTCCTCGACCTTTGACCTCCAGAGCAGGATCCCCAGGAGGACCAGCAGCTCCAGCTGCCATGAATCACCCCTGAAAGAGGGAGAGAGAGAAATAAATGTTTGTTGTTTTGTCACTGACCGACCGGCATGGTAACATTAAAATTACATTTTGGATATATTTGACATTTACATGTTAAACAGAACTGATTTTGAATTGTTTGTTTTTCAACCCGAACTAAGACTCTTTTGTCCATTTACCTGGTTGTTCTCCGATCACAGCTCCCACCTCGCAGGCCGGTCCTGAGGTTCCCGGACGGCAGATGCATCGACAGGTGGAGCCTGTCAGAAGAGACCGGCCGTTGTTCCGACAGGGCCGGCAGTGACAGGGATGCTCCTCCGCCAGGTACTCCTCAGTGGCTCTTTTCATGTGGAGCTTCTTCAAACCTGCACACTGTACTTCCTTCACCAGCTCATACAAGGGACGCAGCTGGAAAACAAGTTTATGCTTCATAAATGTGAATGCATAGAGAAAGAAAGAAATACATAGAATACTACACTTCAAACCAGGGATGCCAGGGTGAAATTGGACAGGGGGCCAGATTTTTTTCAAGTGAGACCTCAGGGGGCCGGATTACACTTTCGGACTGAAAAGGCCAAACATTGACTCAACACATGGATAGGTAGGCTATTTGAAATTATTCATGAAGGCCTACACATCAAAAAGAAATTGCATTGGCACCAAAATAGCCTCACAATGAGGCCTAAATGACATACATTACAAAGGAGGATGATTGACAGGCGCTCTCCTTCATACAATCACGTGCACACTTCATGGCTGCACCTGATTGGACGATCGCTTTCACAGCTGTCCTGTCTGCTCCCGGATTTCAAACCGACCAACATGGCGGCTCGTTTGGAAACTTTCTCTTATTTTACGACAATAGTTCACCGAAACGTGTTTCTGAAAACATTTTAGGAGAGAAAGAAGCTATGCAGTTGCTGAATCTGTCTTTATTTTACATGGACAACATTCAGTTTAAAAGATTTTCGAGAGCTTGCGGGAGGCAGCGGCGCACCGTCTGTCCACACTCGCCGTGAGTCGAATGCTTTGCAGGGCATACCGTAAATCCTTTAATATAGCCTCAGCCAAAATCATCGCGACGCGAACCTGACAATGAATGGGAAGGTTGGAAATAACGCTCACTGTCGACACTTGCCCCGGCCAATGTGACTGGCCGGTAATAGAATACAGGCCAGTATCAGAGGATTTACGGTATATATATATATATTTTTTTTTTTAAATATATAAAATAATAATTTAAAAAAATATTCTCCCCTTATCACCCGCGGGCCGGATGTGACGTACAGTCGGGCCGGGCCGTAACCCTGGCATCCCTGCTTTAAAGGGACAGTTCATCCCCAAATCCAAAACACATTTTTGTTCCTGTTACCTGTGGTGCTAATGTCTGCCTTCTCTAGAATATATGTATGAAACTCCCCAAAACAAGGTCTGTGGATTATCTTGAGTAATTGGGTCATGATTATTGGAAAGCGACATTACTTTTGAGTTTTTCAAATGTATTTTTTGGTGCTTTGACTGCCATCTTGTCTCATTGAATTTGAGAGAAAGCAGACCCTGGTTGTCACTTTAAAATTTTGTATCAAGGATTGTTTAAAAAAATAACTGACTTAGTGAATGGTAAATCTGCCACTGTTATCATTGGAAACGCCGACCCTGCCATGGTAAAATAATAATAATAATTAAAAAAAAGACATCCATAGCAACAGTAACTAAAGGGGTGACGGGACATAGAAAAGGGTCAGTTGAAAGCAATGGGAAGCAAAAGGAATCCCCTCCAAAAAGACTTTTATATCAACAAACACTAAGATACGACCAGCTGTGTACCGGCCGACTGTCATACCTTCTGGTCTACAACTTCAGGGAAGTCTTTGACAGAGGAGGCCCAGTTGTGATAGATCTCTCCGTTAGCTTCTGGGTTATCCAGATCCAGAAGAGATAGAGCTCCTATAAAGGCTGGATTTCCTCCAAAAACGTTGACCTTAATGGGCATATTTTTTACTTTGTGGCCTGCAGGCAAATGACAAATTTATTTTTATTTTATTTTATCCAAACTTGACAAAATCCAATTGTACAACTGATTTATTTTACCATCCAGGACCCACTGTGTAGTTTGAAGTTGTAAATAAGAAAGCTTTCACTCACCACCCCTGTATGCAAAAGATTTTGCAAATTTATCACAGCCAGTCTTGACTCTCTTCCAGAAGAGAAAGCGTTTCACCTTCCTCCAACACCTCTGGTAATCTATAGTTGTTGAACCTTTACACAAATAATGAAGGAGCAAAAGATTTAAAAACGGCACCAAATTTCATTCCACTGATATTTAGATACATAATATTTTAGGAGATATTCTAAAGGTTTTATTGGTATTAAACTCATATGCTCATCAATGTAGTTGGAAACTAATATTAATAGCAACATTATTATTACTAGAAACGTTCTTACTGGTCCATGCGAATGCTTGCTGGTCCAACTCCAACAAGGCTTGGTATTCGCCCCCGAGCGAGCCCTTGGAGAGGTAGTGTGTGCCGTACCTCTCAAACAGCTGGCGGTAGGCAGAGTAGTCATACGTGTATGGCAGCGAGGACAAGGCCTTCCAGAAGCCTTCAGACAGAGTCAGATATTGAGGGGCAGAGTTTTGGAACTGGGCCAGCTCCACTTTATTCTTCATGATCAGAAGTCTATAGGCCTGCACCACGAATGTAAAAAGACTGGGATGTCATTCTCAGCAAGTTTGTGAATAGAAACCTTTTTCATCAGGCAACATCAATACCTTATTGTCGGTGACCTCTTTGTGGAAAGTGCGATGGTCATGTCCCGACAAAGCGTTGGCCGTGATGTGCTGCACGTAGGACCAGGAGCTCTCATAGGATTCGTCGCTCTCTTCGTTGTTTACTGTCACCTGGAGCGTGAACGAAAGGCAACGCTTGGTTGTGAGAAGAGCTCTCCCTCATTTACTTTACCAAACACCAATTTCTCGTTCGACTCACCTCAAAGCTGTACCTGAGGATGTTCTGTGGCAGCCTGTAGAAGATTTTATGGTCGCCACTGAACACCTTCCTGCACTGCCCTCCGAAGCTAAGGGTGTTGATCACACCTGCCCTCAGTTTGCCTGTCAACAAGTTGTACCTGTGAAGTGTGATACAACCAATCCATTTGATGCTGTTTTATAGTTAGGACGCAGATGCTTGGTGTTGGACTTAGTAGCTGCTCACCCTCTGCCTGTGATGTCAGAGTTGGGAGGTGTTTTGTCCAGGTCACACGAGTACCCGCTGCCATCCTGATCACAGCCTCTTTCATCCAGGCCGTCCTCACAGTCATGGTCGCCGTTACACACCAGAGACTGGCTGATACACTGGCCTGTTTCAGGGTTTCAATAAAGAGTTTTCATTCCACATTGCAATTTCAGAAAAAAAAGAGGAAGACAAGTCCCTTCTTTTTTTATCTGTAAAGTAATATGTAATCAAATATTGAGAAAACAGACATATCAAGTCGAAAAAAGCACAAATAAATTGGTACCAGAATATTATGTTTTGATTTAAAAAAATGTAATTCATAGTAATGCTATGAAAAAATAACATATGCACATTTTATAACATATGCCGCACCATACCAGTGATGCAGCGGAATCTGTCTCCACAGTCTGTTGCCAGAGGACATCCTTTCTGTGGGACACATGTTTCTGTTTGAGCGGCTTCTCCTGAACATGGCATGCCCCCAAACTGGGCGTACACGTCCACATGGCGAGTCCGCACCTGAAAGGCAAGCCACCGTAAAGGTGAAATTAATTCCAGATGTGATTAAATTAAACGATTTGCAGATTCTGAGTTTATTAATTTTTTACATTTATTTTTTATATTTATATAGGCCCAGTCACACCAGCATTTGAAACCACCATATGATAGTGTCAAGTTCAATGTTTTACTTGTCTATACATGTCATCATAAGTACAGCAGGAGTATTTGTGTGCTTTGAAGTACCTTTGTACTGGAGCAGCCATCACACTCCGTCCACTCTCCATATGGGCCCCATCTGCAGTTCACAGGCTGCTGACAGCTGAGAGGAATGGGAATTTATATTTTTAAAAATGATTTATGTTATATCCCTATCCATATTTTAAGAAAAAGATACACTCTTCCAGTACATTATTATCCAAGTGATAACATTGGAGTAAGACTTAAAGATAGCTTGTGTGGTTCATGTACCTACCGAACCGGAGACAGAAAGACGACCGACAATGCCAAAGACAAAACTGCAGCCAAATCCAGCTGCACACAAATAAGCAAGATACCTGTTAATTTATTCTTCATCGTTTTTGTGTTTTAAGCACACACACACACACACACACACACACACACACACACACACACACACACGCACACAAAGATACTGGCAGCAGTTATCATGCCATAGAAGAAATGACTTGTTTATTTAATTGTTTCAACAAGAGTGAGGGAGCTCTGATATCTTTGAATTGTAATCTGTGATTCATTACAAAACAAGAATGTTCCATAAACTCTTTAGTTGTGAAATGCAGGAAAACCCATTTTCACTCCATGTTTACTTTATCCATTGCACTGTCGAATCTCATAAGTTATAAAAGTTATAAACAAATGTTTTTTTCTTTTTTTTATCAACTCCGTCTGATTAGATAAGTGTGTAATTTTCAAGTTTAAATTGTTTAATAAATGGGTTAACAAAATGCCCAGTGGATCTTTGCACTTTGACCTTCACATCTTCTGCAAACCTGCTTCTAACAAGTATGCAACAACAAATAATTAAAGCAATTCTATCAATCAGAGATTGAGCATTACTCGTGCATACCCTCATATTATCATGCCTGGACTATTGCAATGCTTTATTTCTCTTGTTTCAGTCAAACAGCCCAGTTTGTCCTCCAACTCAACTGTTGAATCCAACCATAGATCCCTTATCACACCAAACATTTACACCACATCTCGACCACAAAGATTATTCTGAATCATACCCATTCTTAATTCAAGTTATCAATAAACAAGATTAGCCTTTTTACATATAATTCCCAGCATGCTTTGCATTAATGTTAAATTCTTCAGAACTCTTTCTTTTTCTGATATGTAGAAAGTTGCATTATGGAGGATGAAATGGCCATCTCTCTGATTGAAATTCAAATAATAATAATAATGAAGAAAAGACACTTCCTGAACTTCAAACATGCATAACATGCATTCCATTTGCTCAATGGCAAAGAGTGATGCAGTTTGGCACAATGAATGACGCATTAAAAGAAATTAGAATCAAAACTAATCTAATTTGACAGCTGGATTTGATTTATATATGGTATAGCATAGATATTTAAAAAAAATCATATTCTAAATTTTAGAATTTAAGATCAATCACCTGACATAAAATGCCTTTTTTTTTCGAGGCATTGAAATTATACTGTGCATTTCTTATATTATAGCATCACCAAATGTGAATGCATGTGGGGTTTACAGTACCTTCATGATGTGCTCCTCAGACTCTGGCCCAGCACTCGAGCACTCAGTTCATATAATCAGCAGTGCAGAGACTATCCCAAAGTTCAGGAATTTCCCTGTTGAAGAAATTCTCATCAATCAAATCTGAATAACCAGATTTTTACTGCCACTGTCCACTCGAGTCATGAACCCAGTGTTGTTGCTTCACCACAAGTTTTGCTCCTCTATCTCCTCTGCCTGGTTGTTCCCAACAACACTTTGAGTTCATTTCCTGTATAAAGTTGGATAATACTGTTTGCGTTGAGTGAGGAAAGTACAAGAAGGCGCATGATGAAATGTTTTTTTTCCTCTTTATTTTGTCTTTTTGGAGTGTGACAGGACAAGTTGCATCACAACTGTTTATCCTGGATAAGGTCACCAGTTGCATCACAACTGTTTATCCTGGATAAGGTCACCAGAAGCTGAGTCAGCATGATTTGGGCAAAGGTAAAAAAAAAGTCTTCATTTGGCCCACATTTAAAATGATTTGTAAAAGTAGGGTTAGGGTTAGAGGATAAGGGGGTAAATGCCACCCCTGAAATGCTTGCTCATTTTGCTGTGAATAAGTGCAAGACTTGAAACTTCGGCTCCCCCCCCCATGTCGGGTACGCTGAGTCCGCCCATACCAGTTTCATTCTGATTGGACGTTGGGAACCCTTCGATCTCAAACAATCAGGTGCTCATTTTTCCCCTTAGGTGCTCATTTGTTGAAACTTCGGCTACCCCTCCATTTGTGGCCACGCGCTTTCCATTGGTACCAGAATGGAGTTTGTACGACACTCCTATCAAATTTAAAATTCTCCATTCAAGTGAATGGGAAACCTTTGATTGGGTGCTCATTGTTTTTCCTTAAGTGCTGATTTGTTAACACTTCGGCTAACCCCCTATTTCGGGTACGCTGAGTCCACTGGTGTCACCCCCAGGTCGCTATGAGTTACGGTTCCTGAGATATAACGGGAAATAAGTTTGATTTGGCTGTATCTCCAGAACGGAAGGTCGTAGAGACACGGTTTAAAGTATGGCGTGTTCAGAATGGTCGAATTATGTCTGACGCGACCACTTTCCAAGTGGCTGCGACCTTCCGTTGTTGAGATATAGAGCAAAACGTGTTCCCCATTGAAATGAATGGGAGCGAAAATGTTGAGGCCAAAATCATTCCCACAGAAAGTGCATAGGAGTACATTTCAGACCATTTGGAGTCGATTAGCATTTATCATTAGCATAATTAGCATGGTTAGCATTAGCATAGTTAGCATTAGCATTATTAGCATTAGTGACTGACTAACTGACTGACACAACTTACTACTGTAGCCCAGAGGTGTCAGGCCAAATACAAAAGCCACAACAAATACAAAAGCCACAACACAAATACAAAAGCCACAACACAAATACAAAAGCCACAACACAAATACAAAAGCCACAACACAAATACAAAAGCCACAACGGAAGTGACCTCAAACACATCTCATACTTCTTTATTGACATCTCGTCCTCATCTTCTCTCACGTAACTGAATCGATTTCGATCCTAGGTCCCGTTTAATGGACATTAATTATCAAAATATAAAGCATGATTAGTATTACACTTAATTAAATATTTCAAAATATTTTTTCAGTCAAATTACCATTGTCAAATGTTTTCTACAGATTTTTATATATGCGCACTCTCACGCTTTCTTCCTCTTACCCGAGTAGCTGCTTTCACTCGCCATCGATCGCGACTATTAAGCAACTATTATCGATCATTAATGTTCATAGATTGTATTATTCCTCTGATCACGCCGCACCAGCACCTTCACCGCGGAGACGACGGAGGAAATCGGCCGTCGGAGGAGCTACATTATTCACATACATGGAATTTGGATTTCCCTCTGAAGTAAGTAATATCACTTATCTGGTTTAAATAAGTTCTTTGATTATTTGATTATCAATAGACAGGCATATGCATGCATAAACAAAATCAACAGACATGTAGGCTAATATAAGCCGTTTTAATATCATGTATGAGTTTAGTGGGATAAAAAAAACAAGTAGTGGGCTATTAGTGAATCATTTATTAGACAAATAATCCATGTTATATATACAGGTTGCAATACGTGTATGATAAGAAATAAGTACTGCTTATCAACAAATTAATAGGAAAACATTCAGAATGAATGTAATATCTTGTGTTTTCAATTAATGTAATATCTTGTGTTTTCTGTTACAGGTTGGTGCCAGAGGTCTGTACTGTATGGGATTAGATTTGTGCCAAAAGAAACAAACAAAAAATAGGAATGTGAGAGAACATAAAACTAATTTCAAACAAAAAATAGGAATTTGAGAGAACATAAAACTAATTTAAAAAATAAAACATCCATCCATCCATCCATCCATTTTCTTCCGCTTTATCCGGGACCGGGTCGCGGGGGCAGCTGCCTGAGCAGGGCCGCCCAGACTTCCCTCTCCCCGGACACTTCCCCAAGCTCCTCCGGGAGGACCCCAAGGCGTTCCCAGGCCAGCCGGGTGACATAGTCACTCCAGCGTGTCCTGGGTCTTCCTCGGGGTCTCCTCCCGGTGGGGCATGCCTGGAACACCTCCCGAGGGAGGCGTCCAGGGGGCATCCGATACAGATGCCCGAGCCACCTCAACTGGCTCCTCTCGATGTGGAGGAGCAGCGCCTCTACTCCGAGCTCCTCCCGTGTGACGGAGCTCCTCACCCTATCTCTAAGGGAGCGCCCCGCCACCCTGCGGAGGAAGCTCATTTCGGCCGCTTGTATCCGGGATCTTATTCTTTCGGTCATGACCCAAAGTTCATGACCATAGGTGAGGGTAGGAACGTAGATTGACCGGTAAATTGAGAGCTTCGCCTTTCGGCTCAGCTCTCTCTTTACCACGACGGACCGATACAACGACCGCATTACTGCAGCCGCTGCACCGATCCGCCTGTCAATCTCACGTTCCATCCTTCCCTCACTCGTGAACAAGACCCCAAGATACTTAAACTCCTCCACTTGAGGCAGGAACTCCCCCCCGACCTGGAGGGAGCAAGCCACCTTTTTCCGGTCGAGAACCATGGCCTCAGATTTGGAGGTGCTAATCCTCATCCCGGCTGCTTCACACTCGGCTGCAAACCGCCCCAGGGCATGCTGGAGGTCCTGGCTCGAAGGAGCCAACAGGACCACATCGTCTGCAAAAAGCAGGGATGAAATCCAGTGGCTCCCGAACCAGATCCCCTCCGGCCCACGGCTGCGCCTAGAAATCCTGTCCATAAAAATAATGAATAAAGGACCGGTGACAAAGGGCAGCCCTGCCGGAGTCCAACATGCACCTGAAACAGGTCTGACTTACTGCCGGCAATGCGAACCAAGCTCCTGCTCCGGTCATACAGGGACCGAACAGCCCTTAGCAGAGGGCCCCCGACCCCGTACTCCCGAAGTACCTCCCACAGAATGCCACGAGGAACACGGTCGAATGCCTTCTCCAAGTCCACAAAACACATGTGGACTGGTTGGGCAAACTCCCATGAACCCTCGAGCACCCTGCAGAGGGTATAGAGCTGGTCCAGTGTTCCACGGCCAGGACGAAAACCGCATTGTTCCTCCTGAATCTGAGGTTCGACTATCGGCCGAATTTTCCTCTCCAGTACCCTGGAATAGACTTTCCCGGGGAGGCTGAGAAGTGTGATCCCCCGATAGTTGGAACACACCCTCCGGTCCCCCTTTTTGAATAGAGGGACCACCACCCCGGTCTGCCAGTCCAGAGGCACTGTCCCCGACTGCCACGCGATGTTGCAGAGACGTGTCAGCCACGACAGCCCCACAGCATCCAGAGACTTGAGGTACTCAGGGCGGATCTCATCCACCCCCGGTGCCTTGCCACCGGGGAGCTTCTTAACTACCTCGGTGACTTCAGCCCGGGTAATGGGTGGATGAACCTCCGAGTCTCCAGCCTCTGCTTCCTCAATGGAAGACGTGTCAGTGGGGTTGAGGAGATCCTCGAAGTATTCCTTCCACCGCCCGACGATATCCCCAGTTGAAGTCAGCAGCTCCCCACCTCCACCGTAAACAGTGTTGGTGGAGGGCTGCTTCCCCTTCCTGAGGCGCCGGATGGTTTGCCAGAATTTCCTCGAGGCCGACCGATAGTCCTCCTCCATGGCCTCCCCGAACTCTTCCCAGACCCGAACCTTTGCTTCAGCGACTACCCGCGCTGCAGCACGCTTGGCCTGCCGGTACCCGTCAGCTGCCTCGGGAGTCCCCCGAGCCAACCAGGTTCGGTAGGACTCCTTCTTCAGCTTGACAGCATCCCTTACTTCCGGTGTCCACCACCGGGTTCGGGGATTGCCACCACGACAGGCACCGGAGACCTTACGGCCACAGCTTCGAACAGCCGCGTCCACAATGGAAGCAGAGAACAAGGTCCATTCGGACTCAATGTCCCCAGCCTCCCTCGGGATCTGGTCAAAGCTCTCCCGGAGGTGGGAGTTGAAGACCTCCCTGACAGGGGGTTCCACCAGATGTTCCCAGCAGACCCTCACAACACGTTTAGGTCTGCCAAGTCTGTCCAGCTTCCTCCCCTGCCAGCGGATCCAACTCACCACCAGGTGGTGATCAGTTGACAGCTCAGCCCCTCTCTTCACCCGAGTGTCCAAGACATACGGCCGGAGGTCAGATGACACAACCATAAAGTCGATCATTGACCTCCGGCCTAGGGTGTCCTGGTGCCACGTGCACTGATGGACACCCTTATGCTTGAACATGGTGTTCGTTATGGACAAACTGTGACTAGCACAGAAGTCCAATAACAGAACCCCACTCGGGTTCTGATCGGGGAGGCCGTTCCTCCCAATCACGCCCCTCCAGGTAACACTGTCATTGCCCACGTGAGCGTTGAAGTCCCCCAGTAAAACAATGGAGTCCCCGGTTGGAGCACTCTCAAGTACCCCTCCCAAGGACTCCTTAAAACATATAACTTGCAATCAAATAATTTGTCAAATAATGTAAAATATTGACATTATTTTGTTTACGGTTCCCTCTGCTTCTCTCTCTAAGCTCAGACCTTTGCGCTGACTCGGCTTTGCGGTCTCTCTGCTGCTCTCTCTCGTTTGCGCTCCCTGATTTTTTGTTTGCAGTTTTGGCACAAACCTCTCGGGTGGGCGGGCTTTCTGAGCAGAGTGTCCCCATTGGCTGATTAGTTTTTGACTGACACAGATCAGTAGGCTCAGTGACCCGGAAGTTAAATGTAGGTAGCTGGTGCGCAAACGGAGAGAAGGAGAAGAACAACAACAAGAGTGACAAGAAGAACAAGAAGAAGAACTAATTAAATGTAAGTATTTATTACATACATATATTGTCTGTGAGTAACATTTTGTTGTGTTATAAGTTATAAGTAAAGCAAAGCAAGGTCTCGGAGAGGAAAGAGGGATTTAATTTAGCTTTCCTGTCAGAAAAGGCTGTATAACGGCAAGGTAAAGCACTGAGTGAGTGAGATTAGTTGAGATACTAAACGTTATGGTGCTTTTTATTCAGAGAGACGCCAGCTCCTCTACTTTTTACTCCCTTACTAGTATTTGTTTACAGGGCTGTATGCCCCTGATCCAATGTAGCGCCGACGGACAATGCGGTGTCTACGGTTACACACGCAAGTGTGATGATGTCATTTGTTAAAAATCACATAATTTACCCTGTGAATCAGGGGAGACTGATGGAGCTGCCTTGTTAATACCTTAACTGTCACCTTCTCTCTGTTGAACAGTGTAACACTGTGGGACCTGATCAGGACCAAACAGGGGGCTACATGCAGTCCCAGTGGGGTTACTGGCCTAGGTTTGTCTCTCTGAGCAGTATTGGTCTAACTTGTTATAACTTACTGTCTTTCAGCCAATGGAGGATCTTTTCAGGGATCAATGTGTTGATGCTGACCCAGATGATGGAGTGGTAGTGTCACAGATCGCCTGCCCCCTGTCAGACCTGAACCTTGCTGTCCTTCAGGGATTAATATATCCCATGACATCGACATTGAGTCATCGGGAGCTTTATATTCAGACACTTCATCTTGTGCACAGACTATGTTCCTGCAGTTGAACTCCCAAAAACATGTAGTTTTTGTATTTTGTATTTTATTTTTTTCCTTTTGTACAATGTAAGGCATATAGAGTTACAACTGACCCTAACTCTAAGTTGAAATGAAAAACTAAACTGCATTAAACATCAAGTTTGTGGCTATGCAAAGTTGTTGCAAAAGTTAATAACTAGATATATCAAAAACAAATCTTAGAAGTTTGGAAAAACACATTAAAATCAAACAGAGTTCACATACCCTTCAGTTTTAACAGTGAACAAAAAATGTAATATACCTTAGATTCTATAAAAGCCTGCACCACATTTGATAGCAGTTTCCATATTTGCCTTGAAATCACAGTAATCAAGACAATGTGCAGTGGGGAATGTGATTGTCTGTGTGCATGCACTAACAACTGGGTAACAAATTGTGTGGTTTGGCATCCGTTCCACACATGTGTGGTCAAAGTGGACAGTGACAGCAAATGTCTCTCTCTCTGAGAGAAGTAGATGTCTGTGTGACTGTCCTGTCAACCACTGCATCACGTCCGGGACAGTGAGTGCATCCTCATCCTCTGCAGTTCCATCTGAGGACATTCAAAATGAGACAATGTCAAAATAGCTGAATCCAATCGAACAAAACCAGACAGACATGATATTACTTTGCAGCATCTATTTTGGGTCTGCAAAATTGCGAGATCCTGTTTACAAACTGGGAAAGGATACATTTTCTCAGCAGCGATCCAGTGGGTGTCAAGAGTTTTATTAAGTAAGTTATGTGCATGCTACAGTATTAAAGATTAATTTATTTAACTGGCTTCATCATTTGAAGCTTCAACAATTTTGTAGTGGTTGACAATAGTAATAGCAGTAATGCTGTACTAGTAAGGTTAATAATAGTAGTATTACTGGCAGCAGCAGACCAAATAATGTAATGGCACAGTGGCTGTAAAAAATATGCTGGATGTAGTTAGGCAAATTGAGAAGCACTGATTTAACCAAAGTGGGGTCTAGGAACCCCCAGGTGCAGCTATACAAAATTTAAGTGGAAGGTGGCACAACAATAAAAAAGTAAATTACAGTGTAAAGGTGCTTTGCTAAGCACACTCACACCCCCTCCTCAATTCTAAGAAGTGTCTGTCCTTTGCTGTATATTCTTCATACAAATGACTGTATAAGTCTCAAACATTTATCTCCCAGTTTTTTCTTATGGTGTAAACACTTGCCTTCAAGCTCATGCAGGAAATCCTGGAAGTTATTTAGGATCTGTGCCTCTCATGCATTCTTCATGGTACCACTTTCACTCACACACATGCAGCTGCAGTCTGCTTCACACCAGATCAACAGTCATGCCACTTTTAATTCCTTTTTTTAAATTCCTCTCATGAATTCTAAAATCTAAAAGCCACACCTGATTTTTTAAAACTAATTCCTCTCATCTCACCTTGCAAGGAGGACACAGGGAGAGGAGGAGAGATGTCACACAGGGGGAGGAGGAGAGATGTCATGAAGGCATGAACATGTGTGTGAGCTCTGTGACTAAAATGTAGTTTCACTTTGGATCACACCAGATCAACAGTCATGCCACTTTTAATTCCTTTTTTAAAATTCCTCTCATTTCAGCCTGGACACAGAGAGGAGGAGAGATGACACACTTTACATGCATCTCACACTGCTGTCAGCTGAACTAACATCCAAACTATTATAACTTCAGTGTTTGTTCTCTGATCTGCTCCAAACTGTGCACACTTGATAAGAGTTCCTTCCTGAACACATCTGCACGTTGATATTCACTCACAGTCAGAGCGCCACCTACTGGTGACAGGAACTGTCATTGATTTAGTCACTTTTTCCAAGTTAAAGCCATTTTTTATAACTAATTCCTCTCATTTCAGCTTGCAAGGAGGACACAGGGGGAGGAGGAGAGGTCACACTAGGGAGAGGAGGAGAGATGTCAGGAAGCAATGAACATGTGTGTATGTGACAGACAGATGGCTTTAAATGTCAATCACTTGTGTCTAAACTCACGCCACGAGGAGGTGGCTGCTGCACAGGTAGGTGGCTGCCACGCGTGTGAATGCAGGCACTCCACGACCGCACGTGAGAGACGGATGCCTTTCGGTGTCCATCGCTTGTGTCTCGACTTGCGCCAGGAGAGGCGGCCGCGCCAAGGGCAGCGTCCACGACACTGCCCTGTGACCGCAGGCACTCCAGGACCGCATATGAGCTCGGGCCCATCACGATACTGCTAGCAGTTTTAATTATCAGTACTCTTACAGTAGCTATCAGTACACTTACTGCAGTTATCAGTACTCTTACAGTAGTTATCAGTACTCTTACAGTAGTTATCAGTACTATTACTGCAGTTATCAGTACTCTTACAGTAGTTATCAGTACACTTACTACAGTTATCAGTACTCTTACAGTAGTTATCAGTACTCTTACAGTAGTTATCAGTACACTTACTGCAGTTATCAGTACTCTTACAGTAGTTATCAGTACTCTTACTGTAGTTATCAGTACTCTTACAGTAGTTATCAGTACACTTACTGCAGTTATCAGTACACTTACAGTAGTTATCAGTACTCTTACTGCAGTTATCAGTACTCTTACAGTAGTTATCAGTACACTTACCGCAGTTATCAGTACTCTTACTGTTGTGACGACCCCACCACTCCACTAGGGGCCTCTGTGTTCTTTGCTGCTTTGCTCTCCCTTTGCAGGTTCCAGGTCGTGGGAGGGTCATTTTCTTGATGAGACACCTGGCTGGTGTGCTGTCTATATAATGCTCACCCTTCTGCAGATCTGGGCTGGCTCTTGCTGCTGCAGCCATTGCTTTGTTCTATTTGTTTGCCACACACTCACACACATGCTTACACTACTGATTACTGACATTTATATATGTTCTGTTGTTTATGGTCTTGGTTGGTTGTGAATAAATGTTAAGTTAATTTCACTCGATAGTCTGGTCTCCCATCTTTGCCACAGTCAAAAGCCGGGCTGTGACAAGTGGGGGCTCGTCGGTTTTCTTGATGACCGGGTTGTATTAGTGTAGTTGGTAAGATCTGCTAGGTGTGACGTCAGTGAGCGGTTGTACCTTGTTAAGTTCAGTGATTGGTGAATGACTTCACATTCTGTTGACGCGGGAGACTTGGACTAGAGTGGTAAGCAAGGCATTTTTTTTGGTTAATTTAAGTGGCTGTAACAGGAGGAAATTGTGCTAATGTTTTCTGTGTTTTGTCCTATGTGTGATCACTAGAGTTGCCGTTGTTTTGTCCCTGATAGGTGAAGAGCAACTTCCCTTGGAAGATTGCTGGGGGGTTTTGTAGTGTGGTGTTAAATGTGGCTGGAGCAGTAGTCTCGGGAGCACGTCCCAAGCTGCTGGTGGGGTCGGCATTTACTGCTTGCTCCACCGGGCTTGCGGGTTTCAGTGCGTAAATACCCACCGCAAAAACGCCTGAAGACTAGGGGGGGGAGTTAGTTAATTTTGATTAGGCAGTTAGAGGGACAAGACCACGGTAAGGTTTTTGTTGTGCTGGAGCTGAGTGATGGCTAGTGTGGAGGATTTTTTGCGGGCTCCATCAGAGGAGTGGTTGGAGCGCTGCTCACGGGAACAGTTAGTGAAAATTGCTGAGTATTATGAGTTGGATGTTGGGGATAAAAGAATGAAGGAAAAATTTAAGGCAATTGTGAAAGCTAATCTGTTTGAAACAGGGGTTCTCAGACCCAAGTTGCATGTTGCTGGTGCCGGGCTGGATGTTTCGGATGCGCTTGTTAGTGAAGTTGGTTTGACGTTTGAGCAGAGGAGGGAATTGCTTCTGCTGGAAACGGAACGGGAGAGAGCGAAAACGGAACGAGAGAAATTTGTTGTGGAGAGGAAGCGACTTGAGTTGGAGGAGCGTAGGCTGAGTTTGGGTGGATCTGAGACAGGGGTGAGTTTTTCTCCTAGGATCTCTGGTGTATTTGATGTTGTGGGTAGCTTGCGGTTGGTTCCTCAGTTCTGTGAGCGTGACCCAGACATTTTTTTTTCACTCTTCGAGCGTGTGGCCGAGGGTAGGGGGTGGTCCGACTCTGATCGCACGTTACTTTTGCAGTGTGTGTTGACGGGTAAAGCACAGGAAGCGTACTCTGCTCTAACTATAGTTGAGAGTAGAGAATATGCGACAGTTAAAGCTGCAGTGTTGCGCTCATATGAGCTTGTACCTGAGGCATATAGGCAGAGGTTCCGGACATGGGAGAAGTCGAGTAGGCAGACACATGTTGAGTTTGCGAGAGAGCAGTGTACTCATTTCAGTCGCTGGTGTTCTGCTGTGAAGGTGGATACTTATGGTGCTCTATGTGATCTAATTGTTTTGGAACAATTTAAAAACTCTGTTCCTAGTCATATTGCTGTGTATATCAGTGAGCATAAAGTGAAGACTGCCGCAGAAGCTGCCACCCTAGCAGATGAGTATGTGCTCACACACAGGATGGAACATGAGTATAGCGGTAGAGATAGCAGGAGCGATGCCGGGTTGCTCAGTACTGCAAGTAAGTGGGAGGAAACGCATTATCATGGCCTGAGTAGACCAGGGCGTTCTGTGCAGGGTCGAGTGCCAGTGGACTTAGGGAAGGTGTGCCACTTCTGCAAAGGCCAGGGGCATTGGAAGAGTATTGATAACTGCAGTAAGAGTATTGATAACTGCAGTAAGAGTACTGATAACTGCAGTAAGAGTATTGATAACTACTGTAAGAGTATTGATAACTACTGTAAGAGTATTGATAACTGCAGTAAGAGTATTGATAACTGCAGTAAGAGTACTGATAACTGCAGTAAGAGTACTGATAACTGCAGTAAGAGTATTGATAACTGCAGTAAGAGTACTGATAACTGCAGTAAGAGTATTGATAACTACTGTAAGAGTATTGATAACTGCAGTAAGAGTACTGATAACTACTGTAAGAGTATTGATAACTGCAGTAAGAGTATTGATAACTACTGTAAGAGTATTGATAACTGCAGTAAGAGTATTGATAACTACTGTAAGAGTATTGATAACTGCAGTAAGAGTATTGATAACTGCAGTAAGAGTATTGATAACTACTGTAAGATAATTGATAACTGCAGTAAGAGTATTGATAACTACTGTAAGAGTATTGATAACTGCAGTAAGAGTACTGATAACTGCAGTAAGAGTATTGATAACTACTGTAAGAGTACTGATAACTGCAGTAAGAGTATTGATAACTACTGTAAGAGTATTGATAACTACTGAAAGAGTACTGATAACTGCAGTAAGAGTATTGATAACTACTGTAAGAGTATTGATAACTGCAGTAAGAGTATTGATAACTGCAGTAAGAGTATTGATAACTACTGTAAGAGTATTGATGACTGCAGTAAGAGTATTGATAACTACTGTAAGAGTATTGATAATTGCAGTAAGAGTATTGATAACTGCAGTAAGAGTATTGATAACTACTGTAAGAGTATTGATAACTGCAGTAAGAGTATTGATAACTACTGTAAGAGTACTGATAACTGCAGTAAGAGTATTGATAACTACTGTAAGAGTATTGATAACTACTGTAAGAGTACTGATAACTGCAGTAAGAGTATTGATAACTACTGTAAGAGTATTGATAACTGCAGTAAGAGTATTGATAACTGCAGTAAGAGTATTGATAACTACTGTAAGAGTATTGATAACTGCAGTAAGAGTATTGATAACTGCAGTAAGAGTACTGATAACTGCAGTAAGAGTATTGATAACTGCAGTAAGAGTATTGATAACTACTGTAAGAGTACTGATAACTGCAGTAAGAGTATTGATAACTGCAGTAAGAGTATTGATAACTGCAGTAAGAGTATTGATAACTACTGTAAGAGTACTGATAACTGCAGTAAGAGTATTGATAACTGCAGTAAGAGTATTGATAACTACTGTAAGAGTATTGATAACTGCAGTAAGAGTATTGATAACTACTGTAAGTGTACTGATAACTGCAGTAAGAGTATTGATAACTGCAGTAAGAGTATTGATAACTACTGTAAGAGTATTGATAACTGCAGTAAGAGTATTGATAACTGCAGTAAGAGTATTGATAACTACTGTAAGAGTATTGATAACTGCAGTAAGAGTACTGATAACTGCTGTAAGAGTATTGATAACTGCAGTAAGAGTACTGATAACTACTGTAAGAGTATTGATAACTACTGTAAGAGTATTGATAACTGCAGTAAGAGTATTGATAACTGCAGTAAGAGTATTGATAACTACTGTAAGAGTATTGATAATTGCAGTAAGAGTATTGATAACTGCAGTAAGAGTATTGATAACTGCAGTAAGAGTATTGATAACTACTGTAAGAGTACTGAGTACCGTTGGCGAGATATCGCTAGATGTCGCACCCCTATAGACTCCCATGTTAAATGCGTGTCCCCCTTGAAAAACTCCTAAGTGTTTTGTCGTTGTATGGAAAGACAACATCCCAGAAACCACTTAGGAGCATGAATCAGGCAATTTCCTTTCCTTGGAAAACGCGGACCGGAAGTGGCCCGGGGAGGGTCCGCGAGCCTCATGTTGGGTGTCCACGTGTAGGTCTGGCCGAGACGAATCCATAGATGCCTGAACCATCCCCGTGGCATGTACCGTTGGCGAGATATCGCGAGATGTCGCTCCATGTCCAGGTGTAATAAGAAAATGAGTGAATCAAGGGATGATAAGTTCCTAACTTTGGACAGGAAGGTGCTAGACTCATGAAACCAACGTGTCTGGATAGCTGAGGACCTGCGCTTTCCGACGACATCAAGTCCGACGCAACTTTCTCAAGATAAGGGGGCGTGGCCTCGAAAAGAAGGCGAAATCGGCTGTATCTCAAGAACGGTAAGTCTGAAAAATACGCGACACACACCATCGTGTTCAGCGTGGTCGAATTATGGGGGAAAGACGTCGGATCCGACAGTGTCCGACCTTCCCTTGGCTAGTTATGGCCGAAAACGCACCTATGCGGTCCAAATAGGACCAAAATTGGTCTTCATATCTCTGGCTAGGAATGTGCTAGAGACGTGGGGAATAGTTCTACGGAAAGCTGAGGACCTAAGCTTTACAACGATACCTCAAGAACGGTAAGTCGGTAAGTCAGCGGCGGCAGCTTAGAGAGTCGCTTCACTGCACTGAAGTACACGAACGAGGTGTCGGGCATGCTGGCCACAGCCTTCAGTGAAGCTCTGGGCAGCATCCCAGTCGAAGAGAGGTACAGGCCCTCCATTCAAAAAAATAATTTGATGGAGCTAGACACCTTCCGTGTCTGCAGGGAGGACCAGTTGTTCATCCTGCAGCTGCTGGATGAAGCTTTGGCAGCTGTCCAGCTTGAGCCGGGGCTGTCTTTTTTCATTACCCTTGGCCAGTTTGGCCAGAAGGACATCGAGCCGCTGTTTGTCAATGACCTTGTGACAGATCTTGGCCAAATCCACAAAATGAGTGTGCACGTTGCCACCAGCATTTACCACGCCGACCCATTAGTGGACCTCATGTGGTCACGTTATGCCATCAATAGACTGTGTGGCCTGAATGCCAACATTTATACTAACATGTCACTGCACGAGGCTGCCAACTACCAGTCATTGTTGGATGGCAAACCAATTGACGTCCACCAGAAGTTGTGGCAGGTAATCCGGGTGCATGAGGGCAACAAGGTGAATTTCCTGCAAATGTATTGCGATGCAACCCACCAGCACCAAACCCCCTTCTACTCCCACCCAGTGAGTGGTGCCATCGCCACCTGTGGGCTCCTTCATCATAACACCACCAAGGAGCTCCTAAAATGGGCCAAGCGGTATGGGCGGCACATGGCAGACCTTGCCAGCAAGGGTGGATATCAGCTGCCAGCCCGTATTGAGGCGGTCATCCTGATGGAGGGCAAGAGGCTGCAAAAGACCCTCACGGCATTGGCGTATTTCCGCATTGAGCGGCTTCAGGAGCTCCTGAGGGAGGAGCCAATGCTCGTGCCTTTCAGGGAGTTGGAGGGTGGGGGTCTGCGGTCGGTGGTCCACATGGTGTTGGAGGAGCTGACCACTGCACTGGAGGCCATGTTGCTGTCGGCCAGAAGCCAGGGTGGTTACGACCCGTCCTGGAAGGCCTACCAGTTAGAATTAGCTCTGGAGGAGTTCTTCCATGGCCAGCCCCGCAGCATACTGAGCCGCCAGTATAGTGTGAGCTTGGGCACAAGCTCGGTCCACATTGAAAGCCTAAGTCGGCGGCGTGGCTTCCTCGGGCTTGCCCCATGGAGCTCAGCGAGTGCGGGGACAGTGCCCCCACCGCTGTACCTTTGGAACAAAGTCCCTCTGCAACAGCTCAGGGTGGAGCGGCTGTTCCCCCTGACTGAATGCATGAGTGCAAATCCGGCAGTCCTGGGCACAGAGCTGGTGCTTGTTCTCCTCAAGGACATATTCCAGACCAACCAATATCTGCCGATCACCCAGCTGCAGGGCAAGAGTGATGAGAAGATCAGACCCAAAGACTCCCTAGAGTACGGGGAGTGTGCGAAGCAGGTGGTGGAGCACATCAGCCACTTCCGCTACCCCTGTGTGCTCCCCCGGGCCATGGAGCTAATGGAGTTGGCCGAGGAGGAGGATCACACCATCTCTCTGGTGGCAGGCTTCGCAGCACTCGAGCTGCAGTACTTCCCGGCCTTGAGGTACCGCACCTTTAAAGGCACCAAAAGGGTTAGGGTTAGGTGGTTAGGGTTAGGTATAGAGGTCAGGGTGATGGTTAGGGTAAGGTTAGAGGTCAGGGTGAGGGATAGGAGTTAAGGCTCCTCTGGGGCCCTCCCCGTCCCCTCCAGCCGAGGAGCGGAGGAGGGGCAGGAGGGCGATGTGACGAGAATGTGAGATGTGAAGACCTAAGAAGCTAAGCCAGAGATAAAGAGGGGTGATGTGTTTACATCAAGAACCCTCCCCCGCCCGTTTAGGCGCCTCTGGGGCCCTACGCGCACCCTCCAGCCGAGGAGCGGACGAGGGGCGTGAGGGCGATGTGATGAGAATGTGAGATGTGAAGACCTAAGAAGCTAAACCAGAGACCATGTTCTGATGTAGCTGGACACATCACTCTTCACACGAGGCCAGAAAAAGTAACGCAAAATATATACATATGTTTTACGCACTCCCAAATGCCCACAGTGATCATGGGCGGCCTTCAGAACCTCAGTGCGAAATTTAGTCGGGACAACAACCTGCAACACTGGATCACCAACAAAATTGTCACCATGTGGCATCCACTTCCTCACCAACAATCCATCCTGCACAAAATAACCATTAGCAGTGCTCCTTCCATCTGCAACAGTGACAACTGTTGCTCTCTGTTCTGCCATGAGGTCACTGCAGGAAACAGACAAAAGAGGATCAGGAAAGGACACCGGGAATGTCTCCTTGTCACCCTTTTCAATCTGGTCAAGGTCCCGTTCAGCATGGCACATGGCCCGTGTTACTGCACAAGCTGTAAACACCTCAGGAAACCCCCGAGCACCTCCATCCAGCTCTCCTGTAACCAAGGGTGAAGTAGTCACAATTGGCGGTGGTGAACTCTTAGCCCACACACAACTGCCTGCCAGATCATTCCCTAGAATGATACCTACGCCATCAATAGGCAATGCGGGGCGCACCGCCATAGCAACCTCACCCTGGACCAACCCACAGTTTAACACAAATTTGTGCAATGGAACAGGTGACACTGTCAAACTCATGCCTCTCATGAGGACATAATCTCCTGTATCAGATTGATGAGAAAATGGCAACACCAGCAACACTGCAGGCAGCTGAAGCACTCACATCAGTAGCAAATGAAACATGTCTAACATTAACCCCTGCAACCACAGGCATTTGACACATCAAATGAAGTCAGTGTTTGAGACACAAACCTGCTGCTTAGCCATCGTCGTCTTGGAAGGAGCTGCCTTCCCACGGCATGCCACCCTCTGAATATTACAAAAACACACACACACACACACACAGTTTGTTCAGAATCAAATTAACAACAACAATAATAACAAATATTATACACAAGACATAACTAAACATTATAATTTTTTTGTAATTACCCTTCTGCTTGCTGGAAGTGCAGTGCACCCCACAGGACTACCGAGGTCCGCCGGCAGGATCACGTCCATCTTCTCCAACATGGCCGGGCTGAAACGAGTGAGTGAAACGAAACACTCCTCCAACTGCACCTGTCAACAAATAAACACACGGAACTATTCACGACAATGTTCAACAAAACCATCTACTACATATAAAAACATAACTGAATCTATTAAATAAGCCACATATTAATATTAAAAACACAAACCCCAGGAACCGCCCTCCTCTTAGACGTATCAGGGGACACGCCATGGTCCGCAGATCGCCGCCTCTGTAATATCAACAGGAACACCTCCTTCATTATTACATTAAACTACTTTAAAATATCAAATTTTATAAATAATCTCAACTGGCCAAGTCCTACCTTCCTGGCTCCTCCAATCACAGTCCAGCGTTGTTCCAGCGAGCAAGCGACGTCTGCCATCACAACAGGGTTGGTGGGTGATGGCAGAGCTGGAGACGCCACTGGCACCGACGGCAACGGAGGAGACACCGGCGGCGACGTAGGAGACACCGGTGGCGACGTTGTCTCCAGCTGCTGGAAGGAGAAGTTCCACATCAGCTGCACCAAGATGCCCATCCCATGGCTGTCGCTCAGGTGGACCTGACAAAAACAAGAAAACACAGATGATTCACAGAACACACAATTTACTGTCATAAAATTCTGCAATGCACTGATTTAATCATTACACGTACACCATCCCTGCTCCACAGCTCACGACGACTCGTAGGGAAGTGCTCAGCAATGCAGAAGTAGCGCACCCCTGAACACACAAATGACATGACATTCTATGAAAACATCAATATATACACTTACATAATACATCATTTAGGTATTAACTATGCATAACGTTTAACCAAACATACATGGCATATACATAACACAACTCTCTCCAAACATACCCATACGAGCAGCAACACGTCGAAACTCCTGCCTGAAGTGGTCCTGCAGATCCACGTCGACAGTCAGGCGAGGAACGAAGTCCAGGACGAACACCTACAACATAAATAATTTATATACAACAAAATGTTACGTGAATAAATATCACTACCATAAACAACATTTCATTAAATAACATAATGCATCTAAAATATGACTATAATCTTACCTTTGGCCATCGGCTGCATGCACTTCTGATGAGCTCACCAAAGTCCTCCCCTGCCTGCTCAACAGTCCTGCTGGCCGTCAGGTTGTTGCTGGGGGCAAGAACACAGACAACATCAGGTGCATTCCTTCCTTGCTCCACATTTTGTCTGGAGCAAGGAAGGAAGCTGCTTTGTCTGTTGTTGGTAAGTCAGAAACTAATTGTAGATTTGGGTTCAGGCATTGTGTGAGTAAAGCTAGTGCAACATTAGTCGTGTGCTGATAGCTTGTTGTTGAAATCGTGGTGAAACTGCATATGTTAAGTGAGTAATCAACTAAGTTTGAGCCATCTCAGGTGTACTGAATAGACTTGATTAGAGGGAGGGCTCACACACAGTACTTACGGTAAACTGAGCACTTAAAAGGCTGTCACTACAGCGTCAGCTGCAGCGTCTAGCCATCTGAACGAAGACAGCTGAACAAAGACAAGGGAGTCTATCTGCGGGAGTCAAGACAGCTGAACAAAGACAAGGGAGTCTATCTGCGGGAGTCAAGACAGCTGAACAAAGACAAGGGAGTCTATCTGCGGGAGTCAAGACAGCTGAACAAAGACAAGGGAGTCTATCTGCGGGTTAGGGTTAGGTATAGAGAAAGAACACATGGAGCTCCCCGCGTCGTCCAACGACTTCGCAGTTGAATGGAGCACCAAGGCATGGCACTGGCCGGCGCTTGTCGTTCAAGTCTCCCCAGCCAGCTGAACTTAGACCTGAGGAGTGAGTGAGGTGTTAAGGACAGGCATGGTGGTGGAATGCTGAGGGTCAGACCACGTTATTGGATGTTGGCATCATACAAGAGGAGTTAGGTTTAGGGTCAGGTGGTTAGGGTTAGGATTAGAGGTCAGGGTGATGGTTAGGATTAGAGGTCAGGGTCAGGGTTAGGAGTTAAGGCTCCTCTGTGGCCCTCCAGCCGAGGAGCGGAGGAGGGGTGGGAGGGAGATGTGACGAAGTTCCCGAGAGGAATGTGAGGTGTGGAGTGTGAGGACCTAAGAAGCTAAACCAGAGATGAGGAGGGGTGATGTGGTTACATCAAGAACCCTCCCCCACCCGTTGAGGCGCCTCTGGGGCCCTACGCGCACCCTCCAGCCGAGGAGCGGAGGAGGGGCGGTAGGGCGATGTGACGTGAATGTGAGATGTGACATGTGAAGACCTAAGAAGCTAAACCAGAGATAAGGAGGGGTGATGTGGTTACATCAAGAACCCTCCCCCACCCGTTGAGGCGCCTCTGGGGCCCTACGCGCACCCTCCAGCCGAGGAGCGGAGGAGGGGCGGGAGGGCGTGAAATGTGCGGGATGTGGTGAAGCAGTGGCTAGGTGAGCGTGCGTGTGTGTGTGTGTGCGCGTGTGTGTGTTCCAGGTCCGTAGTGAGGATGATGAGTAACAGATCCTGCCTTTCCAGATCCAGATGTCCCAGTCCGAGTCCCTCGTGCAGTGATTCCAGAAGAGCAGAGCAGTCATGATTGTGGTTTCCTGTTTGAGCTGCTTTTTCAACCTTTTGGAGGGAATTTACTTGAAGGATTGTTATAAAAATTAATTAAATAAATAATCAATTAAACACTCAATTGAATAATGAATTAAATTAACCTAATGCCATAATCACTACTCAGCAACCGTGCCGACCTGAAAACTGGAGCAACAGAGACGAGCTCTTCGCGGCAGCCGAGCTGACCACGGCCCAGATCCGACATGAACACCCAAGCAACAGAGATTACCTCTTCGCGGCAGCCAAGCTGACCACGGCTGGACGGTGTTTAACCGGAAGCTGAACAGGACGGAAAGTGCTGTATTAACTTAATAATAAATAAAATACACAATTGAATAATAAGCCAATTACTTAAATAACTCTCTTTTTGTTTTGTTGTCATTATTGTTGTTGTTGTCTTTCAGGTTGTTAAGGGTTAGTGTCTCTTCAGACCTGTTAAATAAATCCATTTTTGGTTTTGTTATTGGTTATTGTTGTCTTTAGGGTCGTTCAGTAGTTTTGTTCCTGTAAGCTTGTTGTCCTTTAGTTTTTTCAAATGTTGTCGGGATTGAGTTTTCCTGTTGAATAATTATATAATTTTGGACACATCATCAGTAGTGGATCCCAGGATCATTGGGTTAAGGTTAGGGTTAGGTATAGAGGTCAGGGTGAGGGATAGAGATCCAGATCCAGATGTCCCAATCCGAGTCCCTCGTGCAGTGATTCCAGAAGAGCAGAGCAGCCATGATTGTGGTTTCCTGTTTGAACTGACTTTTAAGTCTTTTTGAAGGATTTTTCTTGAAAGAGATTTTAATGAAATCTGTTATTATTATTATTATTATTATTATTATTATTATGCTTATTATTATTCTCGTTTTCTTTAAACTTGTTGTCCTTTAGTTTTTTCAAATGTTGGGATTGAGTTTTCCTGTTGAATAATTATATGATTTCGGACACATCATCAGTAGTGGTCCCCGGGATCATTGGGCGTTTCGGCCATTTATCACTAGACACCCTCACCCAGGGGTGGCCCTCCCCAGATTGATCAGTTCCGGAGAGTGTGTCTGTCTTATTGCCAATCAGGTGTTATTCTGCTTTTCCTTTTATCCAGAATTAATCATTAAATAATTATTTATTTATTTATTTTTTATAGTTATTTATTAATTGATTTGTTTATTATTATATTATTTTATGATTATATTTTTTATATATTTTATTATAATATTTTTATTTATTTATTATTATTTAGTAATTAATTATTTATTTATTTTTTATTATTTCATAAACGAATAATAGATAGTAGATAAATAAATAAGCCGGGTTGGCGTTAGGCTTTCTGAATCCCATCCCTCCCCACCTGCAGGCCTGTGCAGGAGGGGCGGTAATGTTATGAAGAGTGGCCAGGTGAGTGTGTTCCAGGTCCGTAGTGAGGATGATGAGTAGCAGATCCTGCCTTTCCAGATCCAGATGTCCCAGTCCGAGTCCCTCGTGCAGTGATTTCAGAAGCGCCGAGCAGCCATGATTGTGGTTTCCTGTTTGAACTGACGTTTTTCCTTCATATCCGGAATTAATCATTAATTAATTAATTAATTAATTAATTATTATTTATCATTTCATAAATGAGTAACAGGTAGAAGATAAATAAATAAATAAGTCGGGTTGGTTTTAGGCTTGCAGTCAGGTTATCATCAGTCTGGTGTTTAAACCTCATTTTTAACTGTATATTTAATCTAATTTAAATTGACTTTAATTTAGATTTATTCAGTCTAGTATAAATAGGGGAGAAAAGCTAAATGGAGGTGAATACTTACCTACTGTTTAAACCAGACCAGTTGTTAACACCGCTAGGTAGCCCCGGCCTGGCTGAACAGAGTTGAAGTCTGTTTATTCTCAATGATCCCCATGTGTCCCATACACCGCACGACCACCAGAGGATGCTGTTGATCCATGTCCACTCCAGTGCTTAGTTTCCTTAGGTCAAGTTCTGCAACGTTGATTACAGTCATGGTGCAAGCAGGAAAAATTAGTTTTCTGTTATTTTTTGCAGTTGGTATAAAAGTATTCTTACTTTGTTGAGAGTAGTTTATTTAGCAGTGTAATTGAGGTTTTTTAAATCAACAAATGGTGGTAAAATAAGGGGAAATTAGCGTTTTTGTTGTTTACCCAGCATGCTTTGCTGTTGAAATCTGCATTTTGGGAATAACTTGCTTTCTGAAGGTGCTAGAGGGTTAGAATCAACGCCCACTTGGTATTATGAGGTCCCGTGCATCCAATAGTGTCCGGCTCGTCCTCTTCAGGTTCACCAGAAGTACATTATTCATTGCAGTTGGTATAAAAGTATTCTTACTTTGTTGAGAGTAGTTTATTTAACAGTCTTAATGAGGTTTTTAATCATCAAATGGTGGTAAAATAAGGAGAAATGAGCGTTTTTGTTATTTACCCAGCATGCTTTGCTGTTAAAATGTGTGTTTTGGGAATAACTTGCCTTCTGAAGGTGCTAGAGGGTTCAGATCAAAGCCAACTTGATATTATGAGGTCCCGTGCATCCAGGAGTGTCCGGCTCGTCCTCTTCAGGTTCACCAGAAGTACATATAATGGTCATACAGGGAGTGTTTTACCTTAATAATCTGGGGTAGGTGGACCCTTAAGAGAACCAGGATGGAGTATGTGTCCCAGAAGAGGAGAGTAATGCCAGGTCTAAGTCATTTAGGATTGCAAGGAGACAAGTCAGTCCGAAGGCTCTGGCTGGTTAGGTATAGAGAAAGAACACATGGAGCTCCCCGCGTCGTCCAACGACTTCGCAGTTGAATGGAGCACCAAGGCATGGCACTGGCCGGCGCTTGTCGTTCAAGTCTCCCCAGCCAGCTGAACTTAGACCTGAGGAGTGAGTGAGGTGTTAAGGACAGGCATGGTGGTGGAATGCTGAGGGTCAGACCACGTTATTGGATGTTGGCATCATACAAGAGGAGTTAGGTTTAGGGTCAGGTGGTTAGGGTTAGGATTAGAGGTCAGGGTGATGGTTAGGATTAGAGGTCAGGGTCAGGGTTAGGAGTTAAGGCTCCTCTGTGGCCCTCCAGCCGAGGAGCGGAGGAGGGGTGGGAGGGAGATGTGACGAAGTTCCCGAGAGGAATGTGAGGTGTGGAGTGTGAGGACCTAAGAAGCTAAACCAGAGATGAGGAGGGGTGATGTGGTTACATCAAGAACCCTCCCCCACCCGTTGAGGCGCCTCTGGGGCCCTACGCGCACCCTCCAGCCGAGGAGCGGAGGAGGGGCGGTAGGGCGATGTGACGTGAATGTGAGATGTGACATGTGAAGACCTAAGAAGCTAAACCAGAGATAAGGAGGGGTGATGTGGTTACATCAAGAACCCTCCCCCACCCGTTGAGGCGCCTCTGGGGCCCTACGCGCACCCTCCAGCCGAGGAGCGGAGGAGGGGCGGGAGGGCGTGAAATGTGCGGGATGTGGTGAAGCAGTGGCTAGGTGAGCGTGCGTGTGTGTGTGTGTGCGCGTGTGTGTGTTCCAGGTCCGTAGTGAGGATGATGAGTAACAGATCCTGCCTTTCCAGATCCAGATGTCCCAGTCCGAGTCCCTCGTGCAGTGATTCCAGAAGAGCAGAGCAGTCATGATTGTGGTTTCCTGTTTGAGCTGCTTTTTCAACCTTTTGGAGGGAATTTACTTGAAGGATTGTTATAAAAATTAATTAAATAAATAATCAATTAAACACTCAATTGAATAATGAATTAAATTAACCTAATGCCATAATCACTACTCAGCAACCGTGCCGACCTGAAAACTGGAGCAACAGAGACGAGCTCTTCGCGGCAGCCGAGCTGACCACGGCCCAGATCCGACATGAACACCCAAGCAACAGAGATTACCTCTTCGCGGCAGCCAAGCTGACCACGGCTGGACGGTGTTTAACCGGAAGCTGAACAGGACGGAAAGTGCTGTATTAACTTAATAATAAATAAAATACACAATTGAATAATAAGCCAATTACTTAAATAACTCTCTTTTTGTTTTGTTGTCATTATTGTTGTTGTTGTCTTTCAGGTTGTTAAGGGTTAGTGTCTCTTCAGACCTGTTAAATAAATCCATTTTTGGTTTTGTTATTGGTTATTGTTGTCTTTAGGGTCGTTCAGTAGTTTTGTTCCTGTAAGCTTGTTGTCCTTTAGTTTTTTCAAATGTTGTCGGGATTGAGTTTTCCTGTTGAATAATTATATGATTTTGGACACATCATCAGTAGTGGATCCCAGGATCATTGGGTTAAGGTTAGGGTTAGGTATAGAGGTCAGGGTGAGGGATAGAGATCCAGATCCAGATGTCCCAATCCGAGTCCCTCGTGCAGTGATTCCAGAAGAGCAGAGCAGCCATGATTGTGGTTTCCTGTTTGAACTGACTTTTAAGTCTTTTTGAAGGATTTTTCTTGAAAGAGATTTTAATGAAATCTGTTATTATTATTATTATTATTATTATTATTATTATTATGCTTATTATTATTCTCGTTTTCTTTAAACTTGTTGTCCTTTAGTTTTTTCAAATGTTGGGATTGAGTTTTCCTGTTGAATAATTATATGATTTCGGACACATCATCAGTAGTGGTCCCCGGGATCATTGGGCGTTTCGGCCATTTATCACTAGACACCCTCACCCAGGGGTGGCCCTCCCCAGATTGATCAGTTCCGGAGAGTGTGTCTGTCTTATTGCCAATCAGGTGTTATTCTGCTTTTCCTTTTATCCAGAATTAATCATTAAATAATTATTTATTTATTTATTTTTTATAGTTATTTATTAATTGATTTGTTTATTATTATATTATTTTATGATTATATTTTTTATATATTTTATTATAATATTTTTATTTATTTATTATTATTTAGTAATTAATTATTTATTTATTTTTTATTATTTCATAAACGAATAATAGATAGTAGATAAATAAATAAGCCGGGTTGGCGTTAGGCTTTCTGAATCCCATCCCTCCCCACCTGCAGGCCTGTGCAGGAGGGGCGGTAATGTTATGAAGAGTGGCCAGGTGAGTGTGTTCCAGGTCCGTAGTGAGGATGATGAGTAGCAGATCCTGCCTTTCCAGATCCAGATGTCCCAGTCCGAGTCCCTCGTGCAGTGATTTCAGAAGCGCCGAGCAGCCATGATTGTGGTTTCCTGTTTGAACTGACGTTTTTCCTTCATATCCGGAATTAATCATTAATTAATTAATTAATTAATTAATTAATTATTATTTATCATTTCATAAATGAGTAACAGGTAGAAGATAAATAAATAAATAAGTCGGGTTGGTTTTAGGCTTGCAGTCAGGTTATCATCAGTCTGGTGTTTAAACCTCATTTTTAACTGTATATTTAATCTAATTTAAATTGACTTTAATTTAGATTTATTCAGTCTAGTATAAATAGGGGAGAAAAGCTAAATGGAGGTGAATACTTACCTACTGTTTAAACCAGACCAGTTGTTAACACCGCTAGGTAGCCCCGGCCTGGCTGAACAGAGTTGAAGTCTGTTTATTCTCAATGATCCCCATGTGTCCCATACACCGCACGACCACCAGAGGATGCTGTTGATCCATGTCCACTCCAGTGCTTAGTTTCCTTAGGTCAAGTTCTGCAACGTTGATTACAGTCATGGTGCAAGCAGGAAAAATTAGTTTTCTGTTATTTTTTGCAGTTGGTATAAAAGTATTCTTACTTTGTTGAGAGTAGTTTATTTAGCAGTGTAATTGAGGTTTTTTAAATCAACAAATGGTGGTAAAATAAGGGGAAATTAGCGTTTTTGTTGTTTACCCAGCATGCTTTGCTGTTGAAATCTGCATTTTGGGAATAACTTGCTTTCTGAAGGTGCTAGAGGGTTAGAATCAACGCCCACTTGGTATTATGAGGTCCCGTGCATCCAATAGTGTCCGGCTCGTCCTCTTCAGGTTCACCAGAAGTACATTATTCATTGCAGTTGGTATAAAAGTATTCTTACTTTGTTGAGAGTAGTTTATTTAACAGTCTTAATGAGGTTTTTAATCATCAAATGGTGGTAAAATAAGGAGAAATGAGCGTTTTTGTTATTTACCCAGCATGCTTTGCTGTTAAAATGTGTGTTTTGGGAATAACTTGCCTTCTGAAGGTGCTAGAGGGTTCAGATCAAAGCCAACTTGATATTATGAGGTCCCGTGCATCCAGGAGTGTCCGGCTCGTCCTCTTCAGGTTCACCAGAAGTACATATAATGGTCATACAGGGAGTGTTTTACCTTAATAATCTGGGGTAGGTGGACCCTTAAGAGAACCAGGATGGAGTATGTGTCCCAGAAGAGGAGAGTAATGCCAGGTCTAAGTCATTTAGGATTGCAAGGAGACAAGTCAGTCCGAAGGCTCTGGCTGGTTAGGTATAGAGAAAGAACACATGGAGCTCCCCGCGTCGTCCAACGACTTCGCAGTTGAATGGAGCACCAAGGCATGGCACTGGCCGGCGCTTGTCGTTCAAGTCTCCCCAGCCAGCTGAACTTAGACCTGAGGAGTGAGTGAGGTGTTAAGGACAGGCATGGTGGTGGAATGCTGAGGGTCAGACCACGTTATTGGATGTTGGCATCATACAAGAGGAGTTAGGTTTAGGGTCAGGTGGTTAGGGTTAGGATTAGAGGTCAGGGTGATGGTTAGGATTAGAGGTCAGGGTCAGGGTTAGGAGTTAAGGCTCCTCTGTGGCCCTCCAGCCGAGGAGCGGAGGAGGGGTGGGAGGGAGATGTGACGAAGTTCCCGAGAGGAATGTGAGGTGTGGAGTGTGAGGACCTAAGAAGCTAAACCAGAGATGAGGAGGGGTGATGTGGTTACATCAAGAACCCTCCCCCACCCGTTGAGGCGCCTCTGGGGCCCTACGCGCACCCTCCAGCCGAGGAGCGGAGGAGGGGCGGTAGGGCGATGTGACGTGAATGTGAGATGTGACATGTGAAGACCTAAGAAGCTAAACCAGAGATAAGGAGGGGTGATGTGGTTACATCAAGAACCCTCCCCCACCCGTTGAGGCGCCTCTGGGGCCCTACGCGCACCCTCCAGCCGAGGAGCGGAGGAGGGGCGGGAGGGCGTGAAATGTGCGGGATGTGGTGAAGCAGTGGCTAGGTGAGCGTGCGTGTGTGTGTGTGTGCGCGTGTGTGTGTTCCAGGTCCGTAGTGAGGATGATGAGTAACAGATCCTGCCTTTCCAGATCCAGATGTCCCAGTCCGAGTCCCTCGTGCAGTGATTCCAGAAGAGCAGAGCAGTCATGATTGTGGTTTCCTGTTTGAGCTGCTTTTTCAACCTTTTGGAGGGAATTTACTTGAAGGATTGTTATAAAAATTAATTAAATAAATAATCAATTAAACACTCAATTGAATAATGAATTAAATTAACCTAATGCCATAATCACTACTCAGCAACCGTGCCGACCTGAAAACTGGAGCAACAGAGACGAGCTCTTCGCGGCAGCCGAGCTGACCACGGCCCAGATCCGACATGAACACCCAAGCAACAGAGATTACCTCTTCGCGGCAGCCAAGCTGACCACGGCTGGACGGTGTTTAACCGGAAGCTGAACAGGACGGAAAGTGCTGTATTAACTTAATAATAAATAAAATACACAATTGAATAATAAGCCAATTACTTAAATAACTCTCTTTTTGTTTTGTTGTCATTATTGTTGTTGTTGTCTTTCAGGTTGTTAAGGGTTAGTGTCTCTTCAGACCTGTTAAATAAATCCATTTTTGGTTTTGTTATTGGTTATTGTTGTCTTTAGGGTCGTTCAGTAGTTTTGTTCCTGTAAGCTTGTTGTCCTTTAGTTTTTTCAAATGTTGTCGGGATTGAGTTTTCCTGTTGAATAATTATATGATTTTGGACACATCATCAGTAGTGGATCCCAGGATCATTGGGTTAAGGTTAGGGTTAGGTATAGAGGTCAGGGTGAGGGATAGAGATCCAGATCCAGATGTCCCAATCCGAGTCCCTCGTGCAGTGATTCCAGAAGAGCAGAGCAGCCATGATTGTGGTTTCCTGTTTGAACTGACTTTTAAGTCTTTTTGAAGGATTTTTCTTGAAAGAGATTTTAATGAAATCTGTTATTGTTATTATTATTATTATTATTATTATTATTATTATTATGCTTATTATTATTCTCGTTTTCTTTAAACTTGTTGTCCTTTAGTTTTTTCAAATGTTGGGATTGAGTTTTCCTGTTGAATAATTATATGATTTCGGACACATCATCAGTAGTGGTCCCCGGGATCATTGGGCGTTTCGGCCATTTATCACTAGACACCCTCACCCAGGGGTGGCCCTCCCCAGATTGATCAGTTCCGGAGAGTGTGTCTGTCTTATTGCCAATCAGGTGTTATTCTGCTTTTCCTTTTATCCAGAATTAATCATTAAATAATTATTTATTTATTTATTTTTTATAGTTATTTATTAATTGATTTGTTTATTATTATATTATTTTATGATTATATTTTTTATATATTTTATTATAATATTTTTATTTATTTATTATTATTTAGTAATTAATTATTTATTTATTTTTTATTATTTCATAAACGAATAATAGATAGTAGATAAATAAATAAGCCGGGTTGGCGTTAGGCTTTCTGAATCCCATCCCTCCCCACCTGCAGGCCTGTGCAGGAGGGGCGGTAATGTTATGAAGAGTGGCCAGGTGAGTGTGTTCCAGGTCCGTAGTGAGGATGATGAGTAGCAGATCCTGCCTTTCCAGATCCAGATGTCCCAGTCCGAGTCCCTCGTGCAGTGATTTCAGAAGCGCCGAGCAGCCATGATTGTGGTTTCCTGTTTGAACTGACGTTTTTCCTTCATATCCGGAATTAATCATTAATTAATTAATTAATTAATTAATTATTATTTATCATTTCATAAATGAGTAACAGGTAGAAGATAAATAAATAAATAAGTCGGGTTGGTTTTAGGCTTGCAGTCAGGTTATCATCAGTCTGGTGTTTAAACCTCATTTTTAACTGTATATTTAATCTAATTTAAATTGACTTTAATTTAGATTTATTCAGTCTAGTATAAATAGGGGAGAAAAGCTAAATGGAGGTGAATACTTACCTACTGTTTAAACCAGACCAGTTGTTAACACCGCTAGGTAGCCCCGGCCTGGCTGAACAGAGTTGAAGTCTGTTTATTCTCAATGATCCCCATGTGTCCCATACACCGCACGACCACCAGAGGATGCTGTTGATCCATGTCCACTCCAGTGCTTAGTTTCCTTAGGTCAAGTTCTGCAACGTTGATTACAGTCATGGTGCAAGCAGGAAAAATTAGTTTTCTGTTATTTTTTGCAGTTGGTATAAAAGTATTCTTACTTTGTTGAGAGTAGTTTATTTAGCAGTGTAATTGAGGTTTTTTAAATCAACAAATGGTGGTAAAATAAGGGGAAATTAGCGTTTTTGTTGTTTACCCAGCATGCTTTGCTGTTGAAATCTGCATTTTGGGAATAACTTGCTTTCTGAAGGTGCTAGAGGGTTAGAATCAACGCCCACTTGGTATTATGAGGTCCCGTGCATCCAATAGTGTCCGGCTCGTCCTCTTCAGGTTCACCAGAAGTACATTATTCATTGCAGTTGGTATAAAAGTATTCTTACTTTGTTGAGAGTAGTTTATTTAACAGTCTTAATGAGGTTTTTAATCATCAAATGGTGGTAAAATAAGGAGAAATGAGCGTTTTTGTTATTTACCCAGCATGCTTTGCTGTTAAAATGTGTGTTTTGGGAATAACTTGCCTTCTGAAGGTGCTAGAGGGTTCAGATCAAAGCCAACTTGATATTATGAGGTCCCGTGCATCCAGGAGTGTCCGGCTCGTCCTCTTCAGGTTCACCAGAAGTACATATAATGGTCATACAGGGAGTGTTTTACCTTAATAATCTGGGGTAGGTGGACCCTTAAGAGAACCAGGATGGAGTATGTGTCCCAGAAGAGGAGAGTAATGCCAGGTCTAAGTCATTTAGGATTGCAAGGAGACAAGTCAGTCCGAAGGCTCTGGCTGGTTAGGTATAGAGAAAGAACACATGGAGCTCCCCGCGTCGTCCAACGACTTCGCAGTTGAATGGAGCACCAAGGCATGGCACTGGCCGGCGCTTGTCGTTCAAGTCTCCCCAGCCAGCTGAACTTAGACCTGAGGAGTGAGTGAGGTGTTAAGGACAGGCATGGTGGTGGAATGCTGAGGGTCAGACCACGTTATTGGATGTTGGCATCATACAAGAGGAGTTAGGTTTAGGGTCAGGTGGTTAGGGTTAGGATTAGAGGTCAGGGTGATGGTTAGGATTAGAGGTCAGGGTCAGGGTTAGGAGTTAAGGCTCCTCTGTGGCCCTCCAGCCGAGGAGCGGAGGAGGGGTGGGAGGGAGATGTGACGAAGTTCCCGAGAGGAATGTGAGGTGTGGAGTGTGAGGACCTAAGAAGCTAAACCAGAGATGAGGAGGGGTGATGTGGTTACATCAAGAACCCTCCCCCACCCGTTGAGGCGCCTCTGGGGCCCTACGCGCACCCTCCAGCCGAGGAGCGGAGGAGGGGCGGTAGGGCGATGTGACGTGAATGTGAGATGTGACATGTGAAGACCTAAGAAGCTAAACCAGAGATAAGGAGGGGTGATGTGGTTACATCAAGAACCCTCCCCCACCCGTTGAGGCGCCTCTGGGGCCCTACGCGCACCCTCCAGCCGAGGAGCGGAGGAGGGGCGGGAGGGCGTGAAATGTGCGGGATGTGGTGAAGCAGTGGCTAGGTGAGCGTGCGTGTGTGTGTGTGTGCGCGTGTGTGTGTTCCAGGTCCGTAGTGAGGATGATGAGTAACAGATCCTGCCTTTCCAGATCCAGATGTCCCAGTCCGAGTCCCTCGTGCAGTGATTCCAGAAGAGCAGAGCAGTCATGATTGTGGTTTCCTGTTTGAGCTGCTTTTTCAACCTTTTGGAGGGAATTTACTTGAAGGATTGTTATAAAAATTAATTAAATAAATAATCAATTAAACACTCAATTGAATAATGAATTAAATTAACCTAATGCCATAATCACTACTCAGCAACCGTGCCGACCTGAAAACTGGAGCAACAGAGACGAGCTCTTCGCGGCAGCCGAGCTGACCACGGCCCAGATCCGACATGAACACCCAAGCAACAGAGATTACCTCTTCGCGGCAGCCAAGCTGACCACGGCTGGACGGTGTTTAACCGGAAGCTGAACAGGACGGAAAGTGCTGTATTAACTTAATAATAAATAAAATACACAATTGAATAATAAGCCAATTACTTAAATAACTCTCTTTTTGTTTTGTTGTCATTATTGTTGTTGTTGTCTTTCAGGTTGTTAAGGGTTAGTGTCTCTTCAGACCTGTTAAATAAATCCATTTTTGGTTTTGTTATTGGTTATTGTTGTCTTTAGGGTCGTTCAGTAGTTTTGTTCCTGTAAGCTTGTTGTCCTTTAGTTTTTTCAAATGTTGTCGGGATTGAGTTTTCCTGTTGAATAATTATATGATTTTGGACACATCATCAGTAGTGGATCCCAGGATCATTGGGTTAAGGTTAGGGTTAGGTATAGAGGTCAGGGTGAGGGATAGAGATCCAGATCCAGATGTCCCAATCCGAGTCCCTCGTGCAGTGATTCCAGAAGAGCAGAGCAGCCATGATTGTGGTTTCCTGTTTGAACTGACTTTTAAGTCTTTTTGAAGGATTTTTCTTGAAAGAGATTTTAATGAAATCTGTTATTATTATTATTATTATTATTATTATTATGCTTATTATTATTCTCGTTTTCTTTAAACTTGTTGTCCTTTAGTTTTTTCAAATGTTGGGATTGAGTTTTCCTGTTGAATAATTATATGATTTCGGACACATCATCAGTAGTGGTCCCCGGGATCATTGGGCGTTTCGGCCATTTATCACTAGACACCCTCACCCAGGGGTGGCCCTCCCCAGATTGATCAGTTCCGGAGAGTGTGTCTGTCTTATTGCCAATCAGGTGTTATTCTGCTTTTCCTTTTATCCAGAATTAATCATTAAATAATTATTTATTTATTTATTTTTTATAGTTATTTATTAATTGATTTGTTTATTATTATATTATTTTATGATTATATTTTTTATATATTTTATTATAATATTTTTATTTATTTATTATTATTTAGTAATTAATTATTTATTTATTTTTTATTATTTCATAAACGAATAATAGATAGTAGATAAATAAATAAGCCGGGTTGGCGTTAGGCTTTCTGAATCCCATCCCTCCCCACCTGCAGGCCTGTGCAGGAGGGGCGGTAATGTTATGAAGAGTGGCCAGGTGAGTGTGTTCCAGGTCCGTAGTGAGGATGATGAGTAGCAGATCCTGCCTTTCCAGATCCAGATGTCCCAGTCCGAGTCCCTCGTGCAGTGATTTCAGAAGCGCCGAGCAGCCATGATTGTGGTTTCCTGTTTGAACTGACGTTTTTCCTTCATATCCGGAATTAATCATTAATTAATTAATTAATTAATTAATTATTATTTATCATTTCATAAATGAGTAACAGGTAGAAGATAAATAAATAAATAAGTCGGGTTGGTTTTAGGCTTGCAGTCAGGTTATCATCAGTCTGGTGTTTAAACCTCATTTTTAACTGTATATTTAATCTAATTTAAATTGACTTTAATTTAGATTTATTCAGTCTAGTATAAATAGGGGAGAAAAGCTAAATGGAGGTGAATACTTACCTACTGTTTAAACCAGACCAGTTGTTAACACCGCTAGGTAGCCCCGGCCTGGCTGAACAGAGTTGAAGTCTGTTTATTCTCAATGATCCCCATGTGTCCCATACACCGCACGACCACCAGAGGATGCTGTTGATCCATGTCCACTCCAGTGCTTAGTTTCCTTAGGTCAAGTTCTGCAACGTTGATTACAGTCATGGTGCAAGCAGGAAAAATTAGTTTTCTGTTATTTTTTGCAGTTGGTATAAAAGTATTCTTACTTTGTTGAGAGTAGTTTATTTAGCAGTGTAATTGAGGTTTTTTAAATCAACAAATGGTGGTAAAATAAGGGGAAATTAGCGTTTTTGTTGTTTACCCAGCATGCTTTGCTGTTGAAATCTGCATTTTGGGAATAACTTGCTTTCTGAAGGTGCTAGAGGGTTAGAATCAACGCCCACTTGGTATTATGAGGTCCCGTGCATCCAATAGTGTCCGGCTCGTCCTCTTCAGGTTCACCAGAAGTACATTATTCATTGCAGTTGGTATAAAAGTATTCTTACTTTGTTGAGAGTAGTTTATTTAACAGTCTTAATGAGGTTTTTAATCATCAAATGGTGGTAAAATAAGGAGAAATGAGCGTTTTTGTTATTTACCCAGCATGCTTTGCTGTTAAAATGTGTGTTTTGGGAATAACTTGCCTTCTGAAGGTGCTAGAGGGTTCAGATCAAAGCCAACTTGATATTATGAGGTCCCGTGCATCCAGGAGTGTCCGGCTCGTCCTCTTCAGGTTCACCAGAAGTACATATAATGGTCATACAGGGAGTGTTTTACCTTAATAATCTGGGGTAGGTGGACCCTTAAGAGAACCAGGATGGAGTATGTGTCCCAGAAGAGGAGAGTAATGCCAGGTCTAAGTCATTTAGGATTGCAAGGAGACAAGTCAGTCCGAAGGCTCTGGCTGGTTAGGTATAGAGAAAGAACACATGGAGCTCCCCGCGTCGTCCAACGACTTCGCAGTTGAATGGAGCACCAAGGCATGGCACTGGCCGGCGCTTGTCGTTCAAGTCTCCCCAGCCAGCTGAACTTAGACCTGAGGAGTGAGTGAGGTGTTAAGGACAGGCATGGTGGTGGAATGCTGAGGGTCAGACCACGTTATTGGATGTTGGCATCATACAAGAGGAGTTAGGTTTAGGGTCAGGTGGTTAGGGTTAGGATTAGAGGTCAGGGTGATGGTTAGGATTAGAGGTCAGGGTCAGGGTTAGGAGTTAAGGCTCCTCTGTGGCCCTCCAGCCGAGGAGCGGAGGAGGGGTGGGAGGGAGATGTGACGAAGTTCCCGAGAGGAATGTGAGGTGTGGAGTGTGAGGACCTAAGAAGCTAAACCAGAGATGAGGAGGGGTGATGTGGTTACATCAAGAACCCTCCCCCACCCGTTGAGGCGCCTCTGGGGCCCTACGCGCACCCTCCAGCCGAGGAGCGGAGGAGGGGCGGTAGGGCGATGTGACGTGAATGTGAGATGTGACATGTGAAGACCTAAGAAGCTAAACCAGAGATAAGGAGGGGTGATGTGGTTACATCAAGAACCCTCCCCCACCCGTTGAGGCGCCTCTGGGGCCCTACGCGCACCCTCCAGCCGAGGAGCGGAGGAGGGGCGGGAGGGCGTGAAATGTGCGGGATGTGGTGAAGCAGTGGCTAGGTGAGCGTGCGTGTGTGTGTGTGTGCGCGTGTGTGTGTTCCAGGTCCGTAGTGAGGATGATGAGTAACAGATCCTGCCTTTCCAGATCCAGATGTCCCAGTCCGAGTCCCTCGTGCAGTGATTCCAGAAGAGCAGAGCAGTCATGATTGTGGTTTCCTGTTTGAGCTGCTTTTTCAACCTTTTGGAGGGAATTTACTTGAAGGATTGTTATAAAAATTAATTAAATAAATAATCAATTAAACACTCAATTGAATAATGAATTAAATTAACCTAATGCCATAATCACTACTCAGCAACCGTGCCGACCTGAAAACTGGAGCAACAGAGACGAGCTCTTCGCGGCAGCCGAGCTGACCACGGCCCAGATCCGACATGAACACCCAAGCAACAGAGATTACCTCTTCGCGGCAGCCAAGCTGACCACGGCTGGACGGTGTTTAACCGGAAGCTGAACAGGACGGAAAGTGCTGTATTAACTTAATAATAAATAAAATACACAATTGAATAATAAGCCAATTACTTAAATAACTCTCTTTTTGTTTTGTTGTCATTATTGTTGTTGTTGTCTTTCAGGTTGTTAAGGGTTAGTGTCTCTTCAGACCTGTTAAATAAATCCATTTTTGGTTTTGTTATTGGTTATTGTTGTCTTTAGGGTCGTTCAGTAGTTTTGTTCCTGTAAGCTTGTTGTCCTTTAGTTTTTTCAAATGTTGTCGGGATTGAGTTTTCCTGTTGAATAATTATATGATTTTGGACACATCATCAGTAGTGGATCCCAGGATCATTGGGTTAAGGTTAGGGTTAGGTATAGAGGTCAGGGTGAGGGATAGAGATCCAGATCCAGATGTCCCAATCCGAGTCCCTCGTGCAGTGATTCCAGAAGAGCAGAGCAGCCATGATTGTGGTTTCCTGTTTGAACTGACTTTTAAGTCTTTTTGAAGGATTTTTCTTGAAAGAGATTTTAATGAAATCTGTTATTATTATTATTATTATTATTATTATTATTATTATGCTTATTATTATTCTCGTTTTCTTTAAACTTGTTGTCCTTTAGTTTTTTCAAATGTTGGGATTGAGTTTTCCTGTTGAATAATTATATGATTTCGGACACATCATCAGTAGTGGTCCCCGGGATCATTGGGCGTTTCGGCCATTTATCACTAGACACCCTCACCCAGGGGTGGCCCTCCCCAGATTGATCAGTTCCGGAGAGTGTGTCTGTCTTATTGCCAATCAGGTGTTATTCTGCTTTTCCTTTTATCCAGAATTAATCATTAAATAATTATTTATTTATTTATTTTTTATAGTTATTTATTAATTGATTTGTTTATTATTATATTATTTTATGATTATATTTTTTATATATTTTATTATAATATTTTTATTTATTTATTATTATTTAGTAATTAATTATTTATTTATTTTTTATTATTTCATAAACGAATAATAGATAGTAGATAAATAAATAAGCCGGGTTGGCGTTAGGCTTTCTGAATCCCATCCCTCCCCACCTGCAGGCCTGTGCAGGAGGGGCGGTAATGTTATGAAGAGTGGCCAGGTGAGTGTGTTCCAGGTCCGTAGTGAGGATGATGAGTAGCAGATCCTGCCTTTCCAGATCCAGATGTCCCAGTCGGAGTCCCTCGTGCAGTGATTTCAGAAGCGCCGAGCAGCCATGATTGTGGTTTCCTGTTTGAACTGACGTTTTTCCTTCATATCCGGAATTAATCATTAATTAATTAATTAATTAATTAATTATTATTTATCATTTCATAAATGAGTAACAGGTAGAAGATAAATAAATAAATAAGTCGGGTTGGTTTTAGGCTTGCAGTCAGGTTATCATCAGTCTGGTGTTTAAACCTCATTTTTAACTGTATATTTAATCTAATTTAAATTGACTTTAATTTAGATTTATTCAGTCTAGTATAAATAGGGGAGAAAAGCTAAATGGAGGTGAATACTTACCTACTGTTTAAACCAGACCAGTTGTTAACACCGCTAGGTAGCCCCGGCCTGGCTGAACAGAGTTGAAGTCTGTTTATTCTCAATGATCCCCATGTGTCCCATACACCGCACGACCACCAGAGGATGCTGTTGATCCATGTCCACTCCAGTGCTTAGTTTCCTTAGGTCAAGTTCTGCAACGTTGATTACAGTCATGGTGCAAGCAGGAAAAATTAGTTTTCTGTTATTTTTTGTAGTTGGTATAAAAGTATTCTTACTTTGTTGAGAGTAGTTTATTTAGCAGTGTAATTGAGGTTTTTTAAATCAACAAATGGTGGTAAAATAAGGGGAAATTAGCGTTTTTGTTGTTTACCCAGCATGCTTTGCTGTTGAAATCTGCATTTTGGGAATAACTTGCTTTCTGAAGGTGCTAGAGGGTTAGAATCAACGCCCACTTGGTATTATGAGGTCCCGTGCATCCAATAGTGTCCGGCTCGTCCTCTTCAGGTTCACCAGAAGTACATTATTCATTGCAGTTGGTATAAAAGTATTCTTACTTTGTTGAGAGTAGTTTATTTAACAGTCTTAATGAGGTTTTTAATCATCAAATGGTGGTAAAATAAGGAGAAATGAGCGTTTTTGTTATTTACCCAGCATGCTTTGCTGTTAAAATGTGTGTTTTGGGAATAACTTGCCTTCTGAAGGTGCTAGAGGGTTCAGATCAAAGCCAACTTGATATTATGAGGTCCCGTGCATCCAGGAGTGTCCGGCTCGTCCTCTTCAGGTTCACCAGAAGTACATATAATGGTCATACAGGGAGTGTTTTACCTTAATAATCTGGGGTAGGTGGACCCTTAAGAGAACCAGGATGGAGTATGTGTCCCAGAAGAGGAGAGTAATGCCAGGTCTAAGTCATTTAGGATTGCAAGGAGACAAGTCAGTCCGAAGGCTCTGGCTGGTTAGGTATAGAGAAAGAACACATGGAGCTCCCCGCGTCGTCCAACGACTTCGCAGTTGAATGGAGCACCAAGGCATGGCACTGGCCGGCGCTTGTCGTTCAAGTCTCCCCAGCCAGCTGAACTTAGACCTGAGGAGTGAGTGAGGTGTTAAGGACAGGCATGGTGGTGGAATGCTGAGGGTCAGACCACGTTATTGGATGTTGGCATCATACAAGAGGAGTTAGGTTTAGGGTCAGGTGGTTAGGGTTAGGATTAGAGGTCAGGGTGATGGTTAGGATTAGAGGTCAGGGTCAGGGTTAGGAGTTAAGGCTCCTCTGTGGCCCTCCAGCCGAGGAGCGGAGGAGGGGTGGGAGGGAGATGTGACGAAGTTCCCGAGAGGAATGTGAGGTGTGGAGTGTGAGGACCTAAGAAGCTAAACCAGAGATGAGGAGGGGTGATGTGGTTACATCAAGAACCCTCCCCCACCCGTTGAGGCGCCTCTGGGGCCCTACGCGCACCCTCCAGCCGAGGAGCGGAGGAGGGGCGGTAGGGCGATGTGACGTGAATGTGAGATGTGACATGTGAAGACCTAAGAAGCTAAACCAGAGATAAGGAGGGGTGATGTGGTTACATCAAGAACCCTCCCCCACCCGTTGAGGCGCCTCTGGGGCCCTACGCGCACCCTCCAGCCGAGGAGCGGAGGAGGGGCGGGAGGGCGTGAAATGTGCGGGATGTGGTGAAGCAGTGGCTAGGTGAGCGTGCGTGTGTGTGTGTGTGCGCGTGTGTGTGTTCCAGGTCCGTAGTGAGGATGATGAGTAACAGATCCTGCCTTTCCAGATCCAGATGTCCCAGTCCGAGTCCCTCGTGCAGTGATTCCAGAAGAGCAGAGCAGTCATGATTGTGGTTTCCTGTTTGAGCTGCTTTTTCAACCTTTTGGAGGGAATTTACTTGAAGGATTGTTATAAAAATTAATTAAATAAATAATCAATTAAACACTCAATTGAATAATGAATTAAATTAACCTAATGCCATAATCACTACTCAGCAACCGTGCCGACCTGAAAACTGGAGCAACAGAGACGAGCTCTTCGCGGCAGCCGAGCTGACCACGGCCCAGATCCGACATGAACACCCAAGCAACAGAGATTACCTCTTCGCGGCAGCCAAGCTGACCACGGCTGGACGGTGTTTAACCGGAAGCTGAACAGGACGGAAAGTGCTGTATTAACTTAATAATAAATAAAATACACAATTGAATAATAAGCCAATTACTTAAATAACTCTCTTTTTGTTTTGTTGTCATTATTGTTGTTGTTGTCTTTCAGGTTGTTAAGGGTTAGTGTCTCTTCAGACCTGTTAAATAAATCCATTTTTGGTTTTGTTATTGGTTATTGTTGTCTTTAGGGTCGTTCAGTAGTTTTGTTCCTGTAAGCTTGTTGTCCTTTAGTTTTTTCAAATGTTGTCGGGATTGAGTTTTCCTGTTGAATAATTATATGATTTTGGACACATCATCAGTAGTGGATCCCAGGATCATTGGGTTAAGGTTAGGGTTAGGTATAGAGGTCAGGGTGAGGGATAGAGATCCAGATCCAGATGTCCCAATCCGAGTCCCTCGTGCAGTGATTCCAGAAGAGCAGAGCAGCCATGATTGTGGTTTCCTGTTTGAACTGACTTTTAAGTCTTTTTGAAGGATTTTTCTTGAAAGAGATTTTAATGAAATCTGTTATTATTATTATTATTATTATTATTATTATTATGCTTATTATTATTCTCGTTTTCTTTAAACTTGTTGTCCTTTAGTTTTTTCAAATGTTGGGATTGAGTTTTCCTGTTGAATAATTATATGATTTCGGACACATCATCAGTAGTGGTCCCCGGGATCATTGGGCGTTTCGGCCATTTATCACTAGACACCCTCACCCAGGGGTGGCCCTCCCCAGATTGATCAGTTCCGGAGAGTGTGTCTGTCTTATTGCCAATCAGGTGTTATTCTGCTTTTCCTTTTATCCAGAATTAATCATTAAATAATTATTTATTTATTTATTTTTTATAGTTATTTATTAATTGATTTGTTTATTATTATATTATTTTATGATTATATTTTTTATATATTTTATTATAATATTTTTATTTATTTATTATTATTTAGTAATTAATTATTTATTTATTTTTTATTATTTCATAAACGAATAATAGATAGTAGATAAATAAATAAGCCGGGTTGGCGTTAGGCTTTCTGAATCCCATCCCTCCCCACCTGCAGGCCTGTGCAGGAGGGGCGGTAATGTTATGAAGAGTGGCCAGGTGAGTGTGTTCCAGGTCCGTAGTGAGGATGATGAGTAGCAGATCCTGCCTTTCCAGATCCAGATGTCCCAGTCCGAGTCCCTCGTGCAGTGATTTCAGAAGCGCCGAGCAGCCATGATTGTGGTTTCCTGTTTGAACTGACGTTTTTCCTTCATATCCGGAATTAATCATTAATTAATTAATTAATTAATTAATTATTATTTATCATTTCATAAATGAGTAACAGGTAGAAGATAAATAAATAAATAAGTCGGGTTGGTTTTAGGCTTGCAGTCAGGTTATCATCAGTCTGGTGTTTAAACCTCATTTTTAACTGTATATTTAATCTAATTTAAATTGACTTTAATTTAGATTTATTCAGTCTAGTATAAATAGGGGAGAAAAGCTAAATGGAGGTGAATACTTACCTACTGTTTAAACCAGACCAGTTGTTAACACCGCTAGGTAGCCCCGGCCTGGCTGAACAGAGTTGAAGTCTGTTTATTCTCAATGATCCCCATGTGTCCCATACACCGCACGACCACCAGAGGATGCTGTTGATCCATGTCCACTCCAGTGCTTAGTTTCCTTAGGTCAAGTTCTGCAACGTTGATTACAGTCATGGTGCAAGCAGGAAAAATTAGTTTTCTGTTATTTTTTGCAGTTGGTATAAAAGTATTCTTACTTTGTTGAGAGTAGTTTATTTAGCAGTGTAATTGAGGTTTTTTAAATCAACAAATGGTGGTAAAATAAGGGGAAATTAGCGTTTTTGTTGTTTACCCAGCATGCTTTGCTGTTGAAATCTGCATTTTGGGAATAACTTGCTTTCTGAAGGTGCTAGAGGGTTAGAATCAACGCCCACTTGGTATTATGAGGTCCCGTGCATCCAATAGTGTCCGGCTCGTCCTCTTCAGGTTCACCAGAAGTACATTATTCATTGCAGTTGGTATAAAAGTATTCTTACTTTGTTGAGAGTAGTTTATTTAACAGTCTTAATGAGGTTTTTAATCATCAAATGGTGGTAAAATAAGGAGAAATGAGCGTTTTTGTTATTTACCCAGCATGCTTTGCTGTTAAAATGTGTGTTTTGGGAATAACTTGCCTTCTGAAGGTGCTAGAGGGTTCAGATCAAAGCCAACTTGATATTATGAGGTCCCGTGCATCCAGGAGTGTCCGGCTCGTCCTCTTCAGGTTCACCAGAAGTACATATAATGGTCATACAGGGAGTGTTTTACCTTAATAATCTGGGGTAGGTGGACCCTTAAGAGAACCAGGATGGAGTATGTGTCCCAGAAGAGGAGAGTAATGCCAGGTCTAAGTCATTTAGGATTGCAAGGAGACAAGTCAGTCCGAAGGCTCTGGCTGGTTAGGTATAGAGAAAGAACACATGGAGCTCCCCGCGTCGTCCAACGACTTCGCAGTTGAATGGAGCACCAAGGCATGGCACTGGCCGGCGCTTGTCGTTCAAGTCTCCCCAGCCAGCTGAACTTAGACCTGAGGAGTGAGTGAGGTGTTAAGGACAGGCATGGTGGTGGAATGCTGAGGGTCAGACCACGTTATTGGATGTTGGCATCATACAAGAGGAGTTAGGTTTAGGGTCAGGTGGTTAGGGTTAGGATTAGAGGTCAGGGTGATGGTTAGGATTAGAGGTCAGGGTCAGGGTTAGGAGTTAAGGCTCCTCTGTGGCCCTCCAGCCGAGGAGCGGAGGAGGGGTGGGAGGGAGATGTGACGAAGTTCCCGAGAGGAATGTGAGGTGTGGAGTGTGAGGACCTAAGAAGCTAAACCAGAGATGAGGAGGGGTGATGTGGTTACATCAAGAACCCTCCCCCACCCGTTGAGGCGCCTCTGGGGCCCTACGCGCACCCTCCAGCCGAGGAGCGGAGGAGGGGCGGTAGGGCGATGTGACGTGAATGTGAGATGTGACATGTGAAGACCTAAGAAGCTAAACCAGAGATAAGGAGGGGTGATGTGGTTACATCAAGAACCCTCCCCCACCCGTTGAGGCGCCTCTGGGGCCCTACGCGCACCCTCCAGCCGAGGAGCGGAGGAGGGGCGGGAGGGCGTGAAATGTGCGGGATGTGGTGAAGCAGTGGCTAGGTGAGCGTGCGTGTGTGTGTGTGTGCGCGTGTGTGTGTTCCAGGTCCGTAGTGAGGATGATGAGTAACAGATCCTGCCTTTCCAGATCCAGATGTCCCAGTCCGAGTCCCTCGTGCAGTGATTCCAGAAGAGCAGAGCAGTCATGATTGTGGTTTCCTGTTTGAGCTGCTTTTTCAACCTTTTGGAGGGAATTTACTTGAAGGATTGTTATAAAAATTAATTAAATAAATAATCAATTAAACACTCAATTGAATAATGAATTAAATTAACCTAATGCCATAATCACTACTCAGCAACCGTGCCGACCTGAAAACTGGAGCAACAGAGACGAGCTCTTCGCGGCAGCCGAGCTGACCACGGCCCAGATCCGACATGAACACCCAAGCAACAGAGATTACCTCTTCGCGGCAGCCAAGCTGACCACGGCTGGACGGTGTTTAACCGGAAGCTGAACAGGACGGAAAGTGCTGTATTAACTTAATAATAAATAAAATACACAATTGAATAATAAGCCAATTACTTAAATAACTCTCTTTTTGTTTTGTTGTCATTATTGTTGTTGTTGTCTTTCAGGTTGTTAAGGGTTAGTGTCTCTTCAGACCTGTTAAATAAATCCATTTTTGGTTTTGTTATTGGTTATTGTTGTCTTTAGGGTCGTTCAGTAGTTTTGTTCCTGTAAGCTTGTTGTCCTTTAGTTTTTTCAAATGTTGTCGGGATTGAGTTTTCCTGTTGAATAATTATATGATTTTGGACACATCATCAGTAGTGGATCCCAGGATCATTGGGTTAAGGTTAGGGTTAGGTATAGAGGTCAGGGTGAGGGATAGAGATCCAGATCCAGATGTCCCAATCCGAGTCCCTCGTGCAGTGATTCCAGAAGAGCAGAGCAGCCATGATTGTGGTTTCCTGTTTGAACTGACTTTTAAGTCTTTTTGAAGGATTTTTCTTGAAAGAGATTTTAATGAAATCTGTTATTATTATTATTATTATTATTATTATTATTATGCTTATTATTATTCTCGTTTTCTTTAAACTTGTTGTCCTTTAGTTTTTTCAAATGTTGGGATTGAGTTTTCCTGTTGAATAATTATATGATTTCGGACACATCATCAGTAGTGGTCCCCGGGATCATTGGGCGTTTCGGCCATTTATCACTAGACACCCTCACCCAGGGGTGGCCCTCCCCAGATTGATCAGTTCCGGAGAGTGTGTCTGTCTTATTGCCAATCAGGTGTTATTCTGCTTTTCCTTTTATCCAGAATTAATCATTAAATAATTATTTATTTATTTATTTTTTATAGTTATTTATTAATTGATTTGTTTATTATTATATTATTTTATGATTATATTTTTTATATATTTTATTATAATATTTTTATTTATTTATTATTATTTAGTAATTAATTATTTATTTATTTTTTATTATTTCATAAACGAATAATAGATAGTAGATAAATAAATAAGCCGGGTTGGCGTTAGGCTTTCTGAATCCCATCCCTCCCCACCTGCAGGCCTGTGCAGGAGGGGCGGTAATGTTATGAAGAGTGGCCAGGTGAGTGTGTTCCAGGTCCGTAGTGAGGATGATGAGTAGCAGATCCTGCCTTTCCAGATCCAGATGTCCCAGTCCGAGTCCCTCGTGCAGTGATTTCAGAAGCGCCGAGCAGCCATGATTGTGGTTTCCTGTTTGAACTGACGTTTTTCCTTCATATCCGGAATTAATCATTAATTAATTAATTAATTAATTAATTATTATTTATCATTTCATAAATGAGTAACAGGTAGAAGATAAATAAATAAATAAGTCGGGTTGGTTTTAGGCTTGCAGTCAGGTTATCATCAGTCTGGTGTTTAAACCTCATTTTTAACTGTATATTTAATCTAATTTAAATTGACTTTAATTTAGATTTATTCAGTCTAGTATAAATAGGGGAGAAAAGCTAAATGGAGGTGAATACTTACCTACTGTTTAAACCAGACCAGTTGTTAACACCGCTAGGTAGCCCCGGCCTGGCTGAACAGAGTTGAAGTCTGTTTATTCTCAATGATCCCCATGTGTCCCATACACCGCACGACCACCAGAGGATGCTGTTGATCCATGTCCACTCCAGTGCTTAGTTTCCTTAGGTCAAGTTCTGCAACGTTGATTACAGTCATGGTGCAAGCAGGAAAAATTAGTTTTCTGTTATTTTTTGCAGTTGGTATAAAAGTATTCTTACTTTGTTGAGAGTAGTTTATTTAGCAGTGTAATTGAGGTTTTTTAAATCAACAAATGGTGGTAAAATAAGGGGAAATTAGCGTTTTTGTTGTTTACCCAGCATGCTTTGCTGTTGAAATCTGCATTTTGGGAATAACTTGCTTTCTGAAGGTGCTAGAGGGTTAGAATCAACGCCCACTTGGTATTATGAGGTCCCGTGCATCCAATAGTGTCCGGCTCGTCCTCTTCAGGTTCACCAGAAGTACATTATTCATTGCAGTTGGTATAAAAGTATTCTTACTTTGTTGAGAGTAGTTTATTTAACAGTCTTAATGAGGTTTTTAATCATCAAATGGTGGTAAAATAAGGAGAAATGAGCGTTTTTGTTATTTACCCAGCATGCTTTGCTGTTAAAATGTGTGTTTTGGGAATAACTTGCCTTCTGAAGGTGCTAGAGGGTTCAGATCAAAGCCAACTTGATATTATGAGGTCCCGTGCATCCAGGAGTGTCCGGCTCGTCCTCTTCAGGTTCACCAGAAGTACATATAATGGTCATACAGGGAGTGTTTTACCTTAATAATCTGGGGTAGGTGGACCCTTAAGAGAACCAGGATGGAGTATGTGTCCCAGAAGAGGAGAGTAATGCCAGGTCTAAGTCATTTAGGATTGCAAGGAGACAAGTCAGTCCGAAGGCTCTGGCTGGTTAGGTATAGAGAAAGAACACATGGAGCTCCCCGCGTCGTCCAACGACTTCGCAGTTGAATGGAGCACCAAGGCATGGCACTGGCCGGCGCTTGTCGTTCAAGTCTCCCCAGCCAGCTGAACTTAGACCTGAGGAGTGAGTGAGGTGTTAAGGACAGGCATGGTGGTGGAATGCTGAGGGTCAGACCACGTTATTGGATGTTGGCATCATACAAGAGGAGTTAGGTTTAGGGTCAGGTGGTTAGGGTTAGGATTAGAGGTCAGGGTGATGGTTAGGATTAGAGGTCAGGGTCAGGGTTAGGAGTTAAGGCTCCTCTGTGGCCCTCCAGCCGAGGAGCGGAGGAGGGGTGGGAGGGAGATGTGACGAAGTTCCCGAGAGGAATGTGAGGTGTGGAGTGTGAGGACCTAAGAAGCTAAACCAGAGATGAGGAGGGGTGATGTGGTTACATCAAGAACCCTCCCCCACCCGTTGAGGCGCCTCTGGGGCCCTACGCGCACCCTCCAGCCGAGGAGCGGAGGAGGGGCGGTAGGGCGATGTGACGTGAATGTGAGATGTGACATGTGAAGACCTAAGAAGCTAAACCAGAGATAAGGAGGGGTGATGTGGTTACATCAAGAACCCTCCCCCACCCGTTGAGGCGCCTCTGGGGCCCTACGCGCACCCTCCAGCCGAGGAGCGGAGGAGGGGCGGGAGGGCGTGAAATGTGCGGGATGTGGTGAAGCAGTGGCTAGGTGAGCGTGCGTGTGTGTGTGTGTGCGCGTGTGTGTGTTCCAGGTCCGTAGTGAGGATGATGAGTAACAGATCCTGCCTTTCCAGATCCAGATGTCCCAGTCCGAGTCCCTCGTGCAGTGATTCCAGAAGAGCAGAGCAGTCATGATTGTGGTTTCCTGTTTGAGCTGCTTTTTCAACCTTTTGGAGGGAATTTACTTGAAGGATTGTTATAAAAATTAATTAAATAAATAATCAATTAAACACTCAATTGAATAATGAATTAAATTAACCTAATGCCATAATCACTACTCAGCAACCGTGCCGACCTGAAAACTGGAGCAACAGAGACGAGCTCTTCGCGGCAGCCGAGCTGACCACGGCCCAGATCCGACATGAACACCCAAGCAACAGAGATTACCTCTTCGCGGCAGCCAAGCTGACCACGGCTGGACGGTGTTTAACCGGAAGCTGAACAGGACGGAAAGTGCTGTATTAACTTAATAATAAATAAAATACACAATTGAATAATAAGCCAATTACTTAAATAACTCTCTTTTTGTTTTGTTGTCATTATTGTTGTTGTTGTCTTTCAGGTTGTTAAGGGTTAGTGTCTCTTCAGACCTGTTAAATAAATCCATTTTTGGTTTTGTTATTGGTTATTGTTGTCTTTAGGGTCGTTCAGTAGTTTTGTTCCTGTAAGCTTGTTGTCCTTTAGTTTTTTCAAATGTTGTCGGGATTGAGTTTTCCTGTTGAATAATTATATGATTTTGGACACATCATCAGTAGTGGATCCCAGGATCATTGGGTTAAGGTTAGGGTTAGGTATAGAGGTCAGGGTGAGGGATAGAGATCCAGATCCAGATGTCCCAATCCGAGTCCCTCGTGCAGTGATTCCAGAAGAGCAGAGCAGCCATGATTGTGGTTTCCTGTTTGAACTGACTTTTAAGTCTTTTTGAAGGATTTTTCTTGAAAGAGATTTTAATGAAATCTGTTATTATTATTATTATTATTATTATTATTATTATTATGCTTATTATTATTCTCGTTTTCTTTAAACTTGTTGTCCTTTAGTTTTTTCAAATGTTGGGATTGAGTTTTCCTGTTGAATAATTATATGATTTCGGACACATCATCAGTAGTGGTCCCCGGGATCATTGGGCGTTTCGGCCATTTATCACTAGACACCCTCACCCAGGGGTGGCCCTCCCCAGATTGATCAGTTCCGGAGAGTGTGTCTGTCTTATTGCCAATCAGGTGTTATTCTGCTTTTCCTTTTATCCAGAATTAATCATTAAATAATTATTTATTTATTTATTTTTTATAGTTATTTATTAATTGATTTGTTTATTATTATATTATTTTATGATTATATTTTTTATATATTTTATTATAATATTTTTATTTATTTATTATTATTTAGTAATTAATTATTTATTTATTTTTTATTATTTCATAAACGAATAATAGATAGTAGATAAATAAATAAGCCGGGTTGGCGTTAGGCTTTCTGAATCCCATCCCTCCCCACCTGCAGGCCTGTGCAGGAGGGGCGGTAATGTTATGAAGAGTGGCCAGGTGAGTGTGTTCCAGGTCCGTAGTGAGGATGATGAGTAGCAGATCCTGCCTTTCCAGATCCAGATGTCCCAGTCCGAGTCCCTCGTGCAGTGATTTCAGAAGCGCCGAGCAGCCATGATTGTGGTTTCCTGTTTGAACTGACGTTTTTCCTTCATATCCGGAATTAATCATTAATTAATTAATTAATTAATTAATTATTATTTATCATTTCATAAATGAGTAACAGGTAGAAGATAAATAAATAAATAAGTCGGGTTGGTTTTAGGCTTGCAGTCAGGTTATCATCAGTCTGGTGTTTAAACCTCATTTTTAACTGTATATTTAATCTAATTTAAATTGACTTTAATTTAGATTTATTCAGTCTAGTATACATAGGGGAGAAAAGCTAAATGGAGGTGAATACTTACCTACTGTTTAAACCAGACCAGTTGTTAACACCGCTAGGTAGCCCCGGCCTGGCTGAACAGAGTTGAAGTCTGTTTATTCTCAATGATCCCCATGTGTCCCATACACCGCACGACCACCAGAGGATGCTGTTGATCCATGTCCACTCCAGTGCTTAGTTTCCTTAGGTCAAGTTCTGCAACGTTGATTACAGTCATGGTGCAAGCAGGAAAAATTAGTTTTCTGTTATTTTTTGCAGTTGGTATAAAAGTATTCTTACTTTGTTGAGAGTAGTTTATTTAGCAGTGTAATTGAGGTTTTTTAAATCAACAAATGGTGGTAAAATAAGGGGAAATTAGCGTTTTTGTTGTTTACCCAGCATGCTTTGCTGTTGAAATCTGCATTTTGGGAATAACTTGCTTTCTGAAGGTGCTAGAGGGTTAGAATCAACGCCCACTTGGTATTATGAGGTCCCGTGCATCCAATAGTGTCCGGCTCGTCCTCTTCAGGTTCACCAGAAGTACATTATTCATTGCAGTTGGTATAAAAGTATTCTTACTTTGTTGAGAGTAGTTTATTTAACAGTCTTAATGAGGTTTTTAATCATCAAATGGTGGTAAAATAAGGAGAAATGAGCGTTTTTGTTATTTACCCAGCATGCTTTGCTGTTAAAATGTGTGTTTTGGGAATAACTTGCCTTCTGAAGGTGCTAGAGGGTTCAGATCAAAGCCAACTTGATATTATGAGGTCCCGTGCATCCAGGAGTGTCCGGCTCGTCCTCTTCAGGTTCACCAGAAGTACATATAATGGTCATACAGGGAGTGTTTTACCTTAATAATCTGGGGTAGGTGGACCCTTAAGAGAACCAGGATGGAGTATGTGTCCCAGAAGAGGAGAGTAATGCCAGGTCTAAGTCATTTAGGATTGCAAGGAGACAAGTCAGTCCGAAGGCTCTGGCTGGTTAGGTATAGAGAAAGAACACATGGAGCTCCCCGCGTCGTCCAACGACTTCGCAGTTGAATGGAGCACCAAGGCATGGCACTGGCCGGCGCTTGTCGTTCAAGTCTCCCCAGCCAGCTGAACTTAGACCTGAGGAGTGAGTGAGGTGTTAAGGACAGGCATGGTGGTGGAATGCTGAGGGTCAGACCACGTTATTGGATGTTGGCATCATACAAGAGGAGTTAGGTTTAGGGTCAGGTGGTTAGGGTTAGGATTAGAGGTCAGGGTGATGGTTAGGATTAGAGGTCAGGGTCAGGGTTAGGAGTTAAGGCTCCTCTGTGGCCCTCCAGCCGAGGAGCGGAGGAGGGGTGGGAGGGAGATGTGACGAAGTTCCCGAGAGGAATGTGAGGTGTGGAGTGTGAGGACCTAAGAAGCTAAACCAGAGATGAGGAGGGGTGATGTGGTTACATCAAGAACCCTCCCCCACCCGTTGAGGCGCCTCTGGGGCCCTACGCGCACCCTCCAGCCGAGGAGCGGAGGAGGGGCGGTAGGGCGATGTGACGTGAATGTGAGATGTGACATGTGAAGACCTAAGAAGCTAAACCAGAGATAAGGAGGGGTGATGTGGTTACATCAAGAACCCTCCCCCACCCGTTGAGGCGCCTCTGGGGCCCTACGCGCACCCTCCAGCCGAGGAGCGGAGGAGGGGCGGGAGGGCGTGAAATGTGCGGGATGTGGTGAAGCAGTGGCTAGGTGAGCGTGCGTGTGTGTGTGTGTGCGCGTGTGTGTGTTCCAGGTCCGTAGTGAGGATGATGAGTAACAGATCCTGCCTTTCCAGATCCAGATGTCCCAGTCCGAGTCCCTCGTGCAGTGATTCCAGAAGAGCAGAGCAGTCATGATTGTGGTTTCCTGTTTGAGCTGCTTTTTCAACCTTTTGGAGGGAATTTACTTGAAGGATTGTTATAAAAATTAATTAAATAAATAATCAATTAAACACTCAATTGAATAATGAATTAAATTAACCTAATGCCATAATCACTACTCAGCAACCGTGCCGACCTGAAAACTGGAGCAACAGAGACGAGCTCTTCGCGGCAGCCGAGCTGACCACGGCCCAGATCCGACATGAACACCCAAGCAACAGAGATTACCTCTTCGCGGCAGCCAAGCTGACCACGGCTGGACGGTGTTTAACCGGAAGCTGAACAGGACGGAAAGTGCTGTATTAACTTAATAATAAATAAAATACACAATTGAATAATAAGCCAATTACTTAAATAACTCTCTTTTTGTTTTGTTGTCATTATTGTTGTTGTTGTCTTTCAGGTTGTTAAGGGTTAGTGTCTCTTCAGACCTGTTAAATAAATCCATTTTTGGTTTTGTTATTGGTTATTGTTGTCTTTAGGGTCGTTCAGTAGTTTTGTTCCTGTAAGCTTGTTGTCCTTTAGTTTTTTCAAATGTTGTCGGGATTGAGTTTTCCTGTTGAATAATTATATGATTTTGGACACATCATCAGTAGTGGATCCCAGGATCATTGGGTTAAGGTTAGGGTTAGGTATAGAGGTCAGGGTGAGGGATAGAGATCCAGATCCAGATGTCCCAATCCGAGTCCCTCGTGCAGTGATTCCAGAAGAGCAGAGCAGCCATGATTGTGGTTTCCTGTTTGAACTGACTTTTAAGTCTTTTTGAAGGATTTTTCTTGAAAGAGATTTTAATGAAATCTGTTATTATTATTATTATTATTATTATTATTATTATTATGCTTATTATTATTCTCGTTTTCTTTAAACTTGTTGTCCTTTAGTTTTTTCAAATGTTGGGATTGAGTTTTCCTGTTGAATAATTATATGATTTCGGACACATCATCAGTAGTGGTCCCCGGGATCATTGGGCGTTTCGGCCATTTATCACTAGACACCCTCACCCAGGGGTGGCCCTCCCCAGATTGATCAGTTCCGGAGAGTGTGTCTGTCTTATTGCCAATCAGGTGTTATTCTGCTTTTCCTTTTATCCAGAATTAATCATTAAATAATTATTTATTTATTTATTTTTTATAGTTATTTATTAATTGATTTGTTTATTATTATATTATTTTATGATTATATTTTTTATATATTTTATTATAATATTTTTATTTATTTATTATTATTTAGTAATTAATTATTTATTTATTTTTTATTATTTCATAAACGAATAATAGATAGTAGATAAATAAATAAGCCGGGTTGGCGTTAGGCTTTCTGAATCCCATCCCTCCCCACCTGCAGGCCTGTGCAGGAGGGGCGGTAATGTTATGAAGAGTGGCCAGGTGAGTGTGTTCCAGGTCCGTAGTGAGGATGATGAGTAGCAGATCCTGCCTTTCCAGATCCAGATGTCCCAGTCCGAGTCCCTCGTGCAGTGATTTCAGAAGCGCCGAGCAGCCATGATTGTGGTTTCCTGTTTGAACTGACGTTTTTCCTTCATATCCGGAATTAATCATTAATTAATTAATTAATTAATTAATTATTATTTATCATTTCATAAATGAGTAACAGGTAGAAGATAAATAAATAAATAAGTCGGGTTGGTTTTAGGCTTGCAGTCAGGTTATCATCAGTCTGGTGTTTAAACCTCATTTTTAACTGTATATTTAATCTAATTTAAATTGACTTTAATTTAGATTTATTCAGTCTAGTATAAATAGGGGAGAAAAGCTAAATGGAGGTGAATACTTACCTACTGTTTAAACCAGACCAGTTGTTAACACCGCTAGGTAGCCCCGGCCTGGCTGAACAGAGTTGAAGTCTGTTTATTCTCAATGATCCCCATGTGTCCCATACACCGCACGACCACCAGAGGATGCTGTTGATCCATGTCCACTCCAGTGCTTAGTTTCCTTAGGTCAAGTTCTGCAACGTTGATTACAGTCATGGTGCAAGCAGGAAAAATTAGTTTTCTGTTATTTTTTGCAGTTGGTATAAAAGTATTCTTACTTTGTTGAGAGTAGTTTATTTAGCAGTGTAATTGAGGTTTTTTAAATCAACAAATGGTGGTAAAATAAGGGGAAATTAGCGTTTTTGTTGTTTACCCAGCATGCTTTGCTGTTGAAATCTGCATTTTGGGAATAACTTGCTTTCTGAAGGTGCTAGAGGGTTAGAATCAACGCCCACTTGGTATTATGAGGTCCCGTGCATCCAATAGTGTCCGGCTCGTCCTCTTCAGGTTCACCAGAAGTACATTATTCATTGCAGTTGGTATAAAAGTATTCTTACTTTGTTGAGAGTAGTTTATTTAACAGTCTTAATGAGGTTTTTAATCATCAAATGGTGGTAAAATAAGGAGAAATGAGCGTTTTTGTTATTTACCCAGCATGCTTTGCTGTTAAAATGTGTGTTTTGGGAATAACTTGCCTTCTGAAGGTGCTAGAGGGTTCAGATCAAAGCCAACTTGATATTATGAGGTCCCGTGCATCCAGGAGTGTCCGGCTCGTCCTCTTCAGGTTCACCAGAAGTACATATAATGGTCATACAGGGAGTGTTTTACCTTAATAATCTGGGGTAGGTGGACCCTTAAGAGAACCAGGATGGAGTATGTGTCCCAGAAGAGGAGAGTAATGCCAGGTCTAAGTCATTTAGGATTGCAAGGAGACAAGTCAGTCCGAAGGCTCTGGCTGGTTAGGTATAGAGAAAGAACACATGGAGCTCCCCGCGTCGTCCAACGACTTCGCAGTTGAATGGAGCACCAAGGCATGGCACTGGCCGGCGCTTGTCGTTCAAGTCTCCCCAGCCAGCTGAACTTAGACCTGAGGAGTGAGTGAGGTGTTAAGGACAGGCATGGTGGTGGAATGCTGAGGGTCAGACCACGTTATTGGATGTTGGCATCATACAAGAGGAGTTAGGTTTAGGGTCAGGTGGTTAGGGTTAGGATTAGAGGTCAGGGTGATGGTTAGGATTAGAGGTCAGGGTCAGGGTTAGGAGTTAAGGCTCCTCTGTGGCCCTCCAGCCGAGGAGCGGAGGAGGGGTGGGAGGGAGATGTGACGAAGTTCCCGAGAGGAATGTGAGGTGTGGAGTGTGAGGACCTAAGAAGCTAAACCAGAGATGAGGAGGGGTGATGTGGTTACATCAAGAACCCTCCCCCACCCGTTGAGGCGCCTCTGGGGCCCTACGCGCACCCTCCAGCCGAGGAGCGGAGGAGGGGCGGTAGGGCGATGTGACGTGAATGTGAGATGTGACATGTGAAGACCTAAGAAGCTAAACCAGAGATAAGGAGGGGTGATGTGGTTACATCAAGAACCCTCCCCCACCCGTTGAGGCGCCTCTGGGGCCCTACGCGCACCCTCCAGCCGAGGAGCGGAGGAGGGGCGTGTAGAAGAAATTGTGTTACCTTACAATTCTTATTTGGTTTTGGTATAATGTTCCTTTCTCTCTAAACATCAAATGTCCTGCTGAGCTGCATTCATTGTATGTAAGCCTTGTCATGTTGATGAAAAGACCCTCTGGTCTGTCCCCCTTCCTGGACCGTCCCCGAAACACCTTCACCTCACATACTTGATCAAGGCCTTCATGAATGGCCCCTGTTGTGACACTATGTAGAAAGAACCCAGCTGTTCCGAGGGAAGTCACACCTTTATATTGTCTCAGGATGTCTCTTCCAAGTTGGGAGAGACGCGTATTGAATCTATGTAAATCCACTGTTTAGACCTGCCCCTTTGGTTCTGTATAAGTTGTCTCTTGCCTCACATCATTGCAGAATGGACTGTGTGGCAGCGCGACATTGTCTTTTCTCCACTGTCAGTGATTAAACCTCATTTGAACCAGCCACTGAATTGGACCTGAAGAGTTTTCTTCCACAATATGGCGTTGTCGGCATCTCGCTAACCCTGGGCTAGAGGACGTCTGGACTGGAGGGAGTCATTCTGAATATTAGCAATCGGCGCCAAATTCAAAGGGTAAAGGAAGCCTCTTGTAAAATTCCTAACTTTTGTTGATATTCACAATGCTCTGTTTCAAGTCCGGATCTTCCATAGACCCAGGTAACGCGATTTAAATTTTCAAATAGCAGCGGTTGACTGCAGGCTGTTCTGGTGAGTTTTAAGCAAAAAGGCCTTATGTAGTATAATAACAGATTGCATGGTGGAATTCTCCGTCACCTTATGGGTTTGAGTTTTTCTCGGTGTAACAGATTATTATATGAGGTTGATGATATTGAAGTTGGGGTAACCAGACCGCCGCTCGTATTATCCTAAATCCTATTGGTAGTATAATGACAGTTTGCATAGTAGAATTCTCTGTAAATTAGGATTTTTCTGTGTGAGGGATTATTATATGAGGTTGATGATATTGAAGTTGGGGTAACCAGACCGCCGCTCGTATTATCCTAAATCCTATTGGTAGTATAATGACAGTTTGCATAGTAGAATTCTCTGTAAATTAGGATTTTTCTGTGTGAGGGATTATTATATGAGGTTGATGATATTGAAGTTGGGGTAACCAGACCGCCGCTCGTATTATCCTAAATCCTATTGGTAGTATAATAACAGATTGCATGGTGGAATTCTCCGTCACCTTATGGGTTTGAGTTTTTCTCGGTGTAACAGATTATTATATGAGGTTGATGATATTGAAGTTGGGGTAACCAGACCGCCGCTCGTATTATCCTAAATCCTATTGATAGTATAATGACGGTTTATAAAGTGACATTCTCTGTGATTGAGGATTTTTCTATATGAAAGATTGTTATGCGAGGTGGATGACATTGAAGTTGGGGTAGCCAGACCGCCGCTCATGTCATTGTAATCCCTACTTGGAAATGTAATGACGATTTGCATGGTGAAACTCTCTGTGATCTTATAGATTTCAGTATTTCTCTTTGTAAAAGATTGTTATAATGAATGAATGGGATGTGTATAACCGGTTTGAAAGTTGTATGAGCTCATTGTAACGTCTTGTTTGTCAATGTTGTGTATTTGTGTTTTGCTGTGATTTAAGGCCCGCTGTGGCCATAAAAATGTTGTTTTCTTGCTGTGAGAAATTATTGCTGGAATTGAGTAGTTGTTCAGGAGGTTACAATTGATCACAACATTCCAGCTCTAATTCCTTATCCGTTAGTTAATAGCCTTTTGATCAATGTGATTCACGACTGCTGTTTTGCGATAAACCACGTGGCTAAGAGCACTTTATTTTCATGTAAATACACATTTTTCTTCCCTGTGTAGAATCACTTCTTTAGCTAGTTGGGTTGTAAGTCTGTTTTACTAAATTTTCCCCAACCTACTTTAGTTTTCTTTTTAAATACGTTATATTCTATTTTTTATTTTTTTGTTACTCAAGACTGTTAGTAACTTGCCCTTTATCCCTTCTCTAACTAGTTGGTTTGTCTCCCTGATTTAATTAGTTTCCCCCACTCTGCCCTTTGTTATTAACTCTTTTGTTCCTTACTGTAGTTAAATTGTTGGTTTTTTTTTAGTATTCTGGCTTCTCTTTAGCCTGTTGAATTGTTATTTTTTTTAACTCACTTCACCCTACCTACATTCTATTATTTTAGTATTTTTTGTAAATAGTTCATTCTTTTTCAATTTTATGATTTCTTGTTTCTCATAACTAATACTGTACCTTATCCTTCTAGTATTATCACTTCGTTTGAGCTGGTTGTTTCTGTATCAATTAATTTGCCCCCTTTTATTTTTTTGTCAAAATACTGATCTCAATATTTAGTACTATTATTTTTTTCTCGTTAATCATTTTATAATATTTTTGTTTCAATTGTATTTTTATTTTCATTGTATTTCATTTTTATCTTTATTATTATTTTTTTCATTTTCGCCTGGTTTTTGCCTGGAATGCTCTATACAAATCTGGCACCCTATTGAACGGAGTTAAACTGAGAGAGTGTTCAGAGACACCAGGATGAACGCATTCACAGTAGTGTTCATCAGGCAGAAATACAGTACGTTCAGTTCACGTTCGCCCAAAATATGAACGAGTTCAAGAACTATCGTTCAATGAACAGGTTCAGGCACAACACTGTTTAGCAGTATTGCTTCTGTAACTAGTTGGTTGTCTTTCTGTTTGATGCATTTTCAGCAACGTACCTGTTGCTATTTTAGTCTTTTTGTAAATACATTATTTTTCTATTTTATTACTTCAGGTTTCACATACTGTTAGTACCTTGTCCTTTAAGTGTTGTTGTTTATCTTAACTAGTTTGCTGTTTTTTATTTGTCTATATGAATTCATTTTTACCTTTTGTTAATATTAGTTTTTTTAAATTTTTTAAATTTATTATTTTCATTTTTAAATTTCTCGTTAATAATTATGTTGGTTTTATCTTTCATCTTATTTTTTATTACGGTTTCATTATTATTTTCGCTTGTACATTTCTATTTTATTTTTTCTCTCTTCTAAAAAAAAAAAAAAAAAAAAAGAGGGATAAATTAACTGAATTATATGACTTGCCATCAATCCTAAAGACTTGAATTGTAACTTGAAACTTTGAATTGTCCTCTGAGGTTGTAAACACAGTAGGTGTCTCCGGCATCACTAAACAAAACCCAGTAAGTGCTCCAATGACAGTGGAATTAGGCCCCCTATCTAGAGAACATGCCTTTCAAATACTGATACCCCTCTGAACTTACTGGGTCGTGATTTATTATGTAAATTTGGCTGCACCATTAAATGCACCCCTGATGGGGTATATATTGATGTACCTGATGCTAATGTTAATACTGTGTTTTCTAGGCTACAACAGGTTTCCCGATCCGTGAGCTATGCTTGGCAGTTGCCCTCTCCTCAACTTTCTTTAAAACTTCAAACAATCTATAATCATATAACCAAACAACCCACTTCTCCTTTCCTTTCTTGGCTGATTTCTGAAATATCTGACTCTTTGCTCTGGTTTCCCTCACTCCATTGTCTAGCTCATCACGATGCAGTTCCAAATTCTGAGTATACTCAAAAAGCTGAGCAAGATGAAAGAGCAACCTCCCTCTTGCATGATAATGATATATATTTTGGTCATGAAGGGATTGCACTCAATGAAAAACTATCTCTCACTCAACAACCTATGTTTCAGAAGGATGACGGTGTTCCCCATATCGCAGTAGCTACCGCTAACAAATACGACACCTTGGAGCTGGGCAAGATGGTAAAGTTATTCCAATGTTGTAATGACAAAACATTTTGTGATACTGTAGCCAGTTACCCACTGTACAAGGTTGGCTCTTTGGGGTACATCCTGTGTGTCTCCTTTGACCCACAACCTGTTATCTTTTCAACTCTGTCACAGACAGAACCACACCTAGCCCCCCCAGCCTATTTCTCCATCTACGACCTCCTTCCATCTTCATCCCAGATCCCTCCTGCTTTGTGTTCCTCCCACCCTAATGATTTGGGACTGATTCTTTCTGCTTCTAGTGTAAAAAATAATGTCAACCCAGAAAAACCACTCCCAAAGAAACGCCAGTATCCCCTTAAACTTGACGCAGAACTTGGAATTGCACCTGTGATAGAGTCCTTGTTAGAACAAGGAATAATAATAGCTACCTCCAGCCTCTGTAACACTCCCATTTTGCCCATACAAAAAAACAAACAAACAAACAAATAAGACAAGTTATAAGATCTCAGTGCAGCTAATGATGTGTTAACCCTATTTTTCCTGTAGTTCCAGATCCAACCATTATCCTCTCCTCCTGTTCTGTTCATCCCAGATCACTGTATTTTTTTTATTTCAGTCACGCTGTAGAAACTACTTCCTCCATGCTACTGAGATCTCCACTAAACACTATTTGCCCCCACTCTGTCTCCCATGTTGTCTTCCGCTCTGAAACGCAACATTTTTCCTCCTCTAGACAGACTTGTTATGAGTTCACCCTTCTTTCCAAACCTAACCTTACTATTGAATGCTGATCACCTCTTATCCCTGTTTCCCTCCTTCCTTCCCTAATTGATGGCAAGCCATATAGTTGTGAAAGTTGATCTTAGTTGATCATTATGCTCGCCCCATCCCGAACCACTAGACAAACCACTTGCAAGACCTGAGTTAATTTGTTTGTAGATGGTAGCTCATACCGCTCTCCCACTGGAGCACTTGACTAGACCCTATGAAATCCGTTTTAATTTTTAAGATTCCATTTATTTTTCTGGAATTTCGTGCTCTCCGTTTTATTTTTTAAATTCTGTTTTCCGTTTTCATTTATAGAAATTCAGTATTTTACAATTTTATAGCATTTTTTTCATCAAATAGTGTCTAATCGTGTAGGTGATAGATCAAAATAAAGAAATTTCTAGCAGTCCCCTGCCCCTGACTTTCGCTGTGTCTAAAATCAGCGTACCTGTCAATCCACTCGCTGCTATTTATGTTTCACTTTTCAGACATGCTGGATGAGGCGGTGTTCCCGTTGATTACACAACGTTTAACCCCCCCCCCCCCCCCCCTTTTCCCTTTTCTTTCAGCTTAGGTATGGTAACAAACTCTTATAATGTTCGAGAAAACATTGATTTTCAGATTTTGACAAATTCCACGAAATTCCACGTTTTACAGGTATTCTTGTCAGATTCTGCGTTTTAGTCTATGCGCATTGTGGGAATCAGAGAGCCCTACACTTGACTCAGGTTATGCAATTGGTCCCCTATTTGAGATCCTAGAATCTCACCCACCCCCTCCCACCCCCCATGCTCAGCCCCGCAAGCTGAGCTCTTTGCTTTAACGTGGCTACGTTACAAGCTGCCCCCGACACCTCTGAGCGTTCTGCCTGGTTGTGTTGTTTTATGAATTGTGGAGCTCCTGCGACGGCCGCGCATTAGCCACACATTTCCTGCTTCCTCAACTTGTTTGTGTGACACATGGTGTGACTCACAGGAGCAAATGGGGAATGGTTGCTGCAATAAGCAGATTTACGTTGCTCCTGTTACGTCCCTAAATTCAAACAATTTTGTCGACACAAACCAAGAAGCGCATTCCCCCCGTGGGGACTCTTTTGTAAATATGCTGATTGACTTTGTACAAAGTCATATGTTCACATGTTATTGTTATTGTTTTTTTTAATCATATGTTTTCAACATAGACTGAAGTTTTTGCAAACAGAAAAGCAGACACCACAACAGTGATTACTCTGCTCCTCAGAGACATTGTCTGCCTGTTTGGGATCCCACGCTGGATTAACAGCGATGACGGCACCCATTTCAACTCCTCTATCACACGAGAACTCTGCAAGGAACTGTGTTCTTCTGTCTAAGCTCTGCACTAACAGGTGATCGCAGCGCACACGCCTCCCACTGACGGGGACTATCACAACCTTCAGCCTGGTGATTTCAACCCTGAAGCAGTTCAAGCGAAGGAACGCTCTCCAGCCCAGGTGGACTGGTCCATCTCAAATACTGCTGACCAACAACACTGTAATGAAGTGTGTGACACCCCACACACAGATCCACTCTTCACACCAGTGAAGATCAACAACCCAGCAGGATGCCAACATGGACCAGTGAAGATCAACAGCCCAGCAGGAGAACAACCCGGAACGGTGCTGTTCTGACCAGATGCTGATGAACGACACCAACATGGCTGCTGCTTGTGACCGGATTATCACTTCTGTGGCTCCCTTGCAGTACCAGTATTAAGCAATGGGGACAGAAGGTTGCTTTGGAACATCCCCCTCTTACTACTGCAGCTATGGAGCCACCAGAAAGAAGCATATCAGGGATAGCTCATCCCTCCTCGAATGCAGTCTCCAGCCTTCGTCAGAAATGGGAAACTGGACCAAATACAATCTCCACACACGACCAAATGATTTCCACAAACACCTATATCAACCTGACTAGGATGGTAGCTTATCACAGCTCAAATTCTACCAATTGTTACGTATGTGGTTTCATCCCACATAGCACAAATGAGGGCCTCCCCCTGATGGCTCTGCCCATTTCTGACTGTGACACGTGCCATTTACTTCACCTAAATACACAGACATCTTACACCCATGAACTGTGCCCAGTTACACCTGAACTAAGACCTTTACCTTGCAAAACATCCACAAGCAAGTGTCAGACATGCACTGATGTCCCTGCTGCCATCCCTCTTAGGGTAGTTCCACGACCATTAAAGTGGTGTATTAAAGGTACCGGAGTTGGTCATGACATGGGACATTCGAACTGTGACTCGCTGTTTTATCCAATACCAAGAAGTTCTCCCAGAATATGGACTTCAGGCTTCAGCCCTTCACCTACAGCTTGTTCGACACTTGACATTAACTTTTCTAGGTTAGCCACAGCGGCTTCTTTTTGTTCCGTCCCAGCTGGATGTACTGGATATGTGGACAAAAAGCATATGAATATCTTCCTACGGGTTGGAGCGGAGTGTGTGGCCTGGGCTACGTAGTCCCAGCAATGCGAGTTGTGGATAAATTGCCTACAATTCCCTCAGGATTAAGGTCAACAAGATCTAAGCGAGATGTGTTAATCACCCACTCACAGACATATTGGAGCCGTCTATTCGGCATGCTCATTCCCAGTTATGGTGTATTGTCTTCCCTGAATCAGATAAGAGATCTTTCCAAACGTATAGAGGATTTAGCTAATACCACTTCCCTAGGTTTGTCTCTCTTATCAAAAGAGCTGGCTGCAACCCGTCTAGTTGCCTTACAGAATAGAGCAGCTTTAGACTATCTTTTAGCATCCCAGGGTGGTACTTGTGCAGTGATTGGTGTTGAATGTTGTACTTATGTGCCAGATTATAATGCTAGCCTTTCTGATGTCATTGCACATGTTAAACACATTGCTGATGAAGTGCACACCAGCGATATTAGTAGCCCGTTTGAATGGTTGGAAACACTCATTGGTCATTGGGGTACAAATATAGTTCAATATGTTTTTGTTGGTTTAATCTGTTTTATATTTTTTGTTGTTATTTTTTCTTGTATCAGAGCAATGTGTAAAATGATTACAGCTAAGGTGACTACTAAAATGATCATTCAACGAACTACTCACAACGTACCTAAAGAATTATTTCATGATGTTTTCGACAATTTGTGTAGAATTGATGTATTGTAATTTTCTTACTTCACTTGATTACATTTTCTTGTGTATTTAGTGTTGTCCTATAGGACAAAATGGGGAATTGTAGAAGAAATTGTGTTACCTTACAATTCTTATTTGGTTTTGGTATAATGTTCCTTTCTCTCTAAACATCAAATGTCCTGCTGAGCTGCATTCATTGTATGTAAGCCTTGTCATGTTGATGAAAAGACCCTCTGGTCTGTCCCCCTTCCTGGACCGTCCCCGAAACACCTTCACCTCACATACTTGATCAAGGCCTTCATGAATGGCCCCTGTTGTGACACTATGTAGAAAGAACCCAGCTGTTCCGAGGGAAGTCACACCTTTATATTGTCTCAGGATGTCTCTTCCAAGTTGGGAGAGACGCGTATTGAATCTATGTAAATCCACTGTTTAGACCTGCCCCTTTGGTTCTGTATAAGTTGTCTCTTGCCTCACATCATTGCAGAATGGACTGTGTGGCAGCGCGACATTGTCTTTTCTCCACTGTCAGTGATTAAACCTCATTTGAACCAGCCACTGAATTGGACCTGAAGAGTTTTCTTCCACAGGCGGGAGGGCGTGAAATGTGCGGGATGTGGTGAAGCAGTGGCTAGGTGAGCGTGCGTGTGTGTGTGTGTGCGCGTGTGTGTGTTCCAGGTCCGTAGTGAGGATGATGAGTAACAGATCCTGCCTTTCCAGATCCAGATGTCCCAGTCCGAGTCCCTCGTGCAGTGATTCCAGAAGAGCAGAGCAGTCATGATTGTGGTTTCCTGTTTGAGCTGCTTTTTCAACCTTTTGGAGGGAATTTACTTGAAGGATTGTTATAAAAATTAATTAAATAAATAATCAATTAAACACTCAATTGAATAATGAATTAAATTAACCTAATGCCATAATCACTACTCAGCAACCGTGCCGACCTGAAAACTGGAGCAACAGAGACGAGCTCTTCGCGGCAGCCGAGCTGACCACGGCCCAGATCCGACATGAACACCCAAGCAACAGAGATTACCTCTTCGCGGCAGCCAAGCTGACCACGGCTGGACGGTGTTTAACCGGAAGCTGAACAGGACGGAAAGTGCTGTATTAACTTAATAATAAATAAAATACACAATTGAATAATAAGCCAATTACTTAAATAACTCTCTTTTTGTTTTGTTGTCATTATTGTTGTTGTTGTCTTTCAGGTTGTTAAGGGTTAGTGTCTCTTCAGACCTGTTAAATAAATCCATTTTTGGTTTTGTTATTGGTTATTGTTGTCTTTAGGGTCGTTCAGTAGTTTTGTTCCTGTAAGCTTGTTGTCCTTTAGTTTTTTCAAATGTTGTCGGGATTGAGTTTTCCTGTTGAATAATTATATGATTTTGGACACATCATCAGTAGTGGATCCCAGGATCATTGGGTTAAGGTTAGGGTTAGGTATAGAGGTCAGGGTGAGGGATAGAGATCCAGATCCAGATGTCCCAATCCGAGTCCCTCGTGCAGTGATTCCAGAAGAGCAGAGCAGCCATGATTGTGGTTTCCTGTTTGAACTGACTTTTAAGTCTTTTTGAAGGATTTTTCTTGAAAGAGATTTTAATGAAATCTGTTATTATTATTATTATTATTATTATTATTATTATTATGCTTATTATTATTCTCGTTTTCTTTAAACTTGTTGTCCTTTAGTTTTTTCAAATGTTGGGATTGAGTTTTCCTGTTGAATAATTATATGATTTCGGACACATCATCAGTAGTGGTCCCCGGGATCATTGGGCGTTTCGGCCATTTATCACTAGACACCCTCACCCAGGGGTGGCCCTCCCCAGATTGATCAGTTCCGGAGAGTGTGTCTGTCTTATTGCCAATCAGGTGTTATTCTGCTTTTCCTTTTATCCAGAATTAATCATTAAATAATTATTTATTTATTTATTTTTTATAGTTATTTATTAATTGATTTGTTTATTATTATATTATTTTATGATTATATTTTTTATATATTTTATTATAATATTTTTATTTATTTATTATTATTTAGTAATTAATTATTTATTTATTTTTTATTATTTCATAAACGAATAATAGATAGTAGATAAATAAATAAGCCGGGTTGGCGTTAGGCTTTCTGAATCCCATCCCTCCCCACCTGCAGGCCTGTGCAGGAGGGGCGGTAATGTTATGAAGAGTGGCCAGGTGAGTGTGTTCCAGGTCCGTAGTGAGGATGATGAGTAGCAGATCCTGCCTTTCCAGATCCAGATGTCCCAGTCCGAGTCCCTCGTGCAGTGATTTCAGAAGCGCCGAGCAGCCATGATTGTGGTTTCCTGTTTGAACTGACGTTTTTCCTTCATATCCGGAATTAATCATTAATTAATTAATTAATTAATTAATTATTATTTATCATTTCATAAATGAGTAACAGGTAGAAGATAAATAAATAAATAAGTCGGGTTGGTTTTAGGCTTGCAGTCAGGTTATCATCAGTCTGGTGTTTAAACCTCATTTTTAACTGTATATTTAATCTAATTTAAATTGACTTTAATTTAGATTTATTCAGTCTAGTATAAATAGGGGAGAAAAGCTAAATGGAGGTGAATACTTACCTACTGTTTAAACCAGACCAGTTGTTAACACCGCTAGGTAGCCCCGGCCTGGCTGAACAGAGTTGAAGTCTGTTTATTCTCAATGATCCCCATGTGTCCCATACACCGCACGACCACCAGAGGATGCTGTTGATCCATGTCCACTCCAGTGCTTAGTTTCCTTAGGTCAAGTTCTGCAACGTTGATTACAGTCATGGTGCAAGCAGGAAAAATTAGTTTTCTGTTATTTTTTGCAGTTGGTATAAAAGTATTCTTACTTTGTTGAGAGTAGTTTATTTAGCAGTGTAATTGAGGTTTTTTAAATCAACAAATGGTGGTAAAATAAGGGGAAATTAGCGTTTTTGTTGTTTACCCAGCATGCTTTGCTGTTGAAATCTGCATTTTGGGAATAACTTGCTTTCTGAAGGTGCTAGAGGGTTAGAATCAACGCCCACTTGGTATTATGAGGTCCCGTGCATCCAATAGTGTCCGGCTCGTCCTCTTCAGGTTCACCAGAAGTACATTATTCATTGCAGTTGGTATAAAAGTATTCTTACTTTGTTGAGAGTAGTTTATTTAACAGTCTTAATGAGGTTTTTAATCATCAAATGGTGGTAAAATAAGGAGAAATGAGCGTTTTTGTTATTTACCCAGCATGCTTTGCTGTTAAAATGTGTGTTTTGGGAATAACTTGCCTTCTGAAGGTGCTAGAGGGTTCAGATCAAAGCCAACTTGATATTATGAGGTCCCGTGCATCCAGGAGTGTCCGGCTCGTCCTCTTCAGGTTCACCAGAAGTACATATAATGGTCATACAGGGAGTGTTTTACCTTAATAATCTGGGGTAGGTGGACCCTTAAGAGAACCAGGATGGAGTATGTGTCCCAGAAGAGGAGAGTAATGCCAGGTCTAAGTCATTTAGGATTGCAAGGAGACAAGTCAGTCCGAAGGCTCTGGCTGGTTAGGTATAGAGAAAGAACACATGGAGCTCCCCGCGTCGTCCAACGACTTCGCAGTTGAATGGAGCACCAAGGCATGGCACTGGCCGGCGCTTGTCGTTCAAGTCTCCCCAGCCAGCTGAACTTAGACCTGAGGAGTGAGTGAGGTGTTAAGGACAGGCATGGTGGTGGAATGCTGAGGGTCAGACCACGTTATTGGATGTTGGCATCATACAAGAGGAGTTAGGTTTAGGGTCAGGTGGTTAGGGTTAGGATTAGAGGTCAGGGTGATGGTTAGGATTAGAGGTCAGGGTCAGGGTTAGGAGTTAAGGCTCCTCTGTGGCCCTCCAGCCGAGGAGCGGAGGAGGGGTGGGAGGGAGATGTGACGAAGTTCCCGAGAGGAATGTGAGGTGTGGAGTGTGAGGACCTAAGAAGCTAAACCAGAGATGAGGAGGGGTGATGTGGTTACATCAAGAACCCTCCCCCACCCGTTGAGGCGCCTCTGGGGCCCTACGCGCACCCTCCAGCCGAGGAGCGGAGGAGGGGCGGTAGGGCGATGTGACGTGAATGTGAGATGTGACATGTGAAGACCTAAGAAGCTAGGGTTAGGGTTAGGGTTAGGGTTAGGGTTAGGGTTAGGTTAGAGGAAAGAAATAGAGAGACAGGTGCACTACCTGTCCCCCCAAAGGTGCACGGTCCATCTTGTACATGGGGGATGATCAGACGCCCCTCCCCATCACCTCTAATTGGGTTTGTTGTCGCGGTGTATATATATAATAACGTATTTGTTTTATCTAGTTGAGTTTTTTTATCATCAAATTAAATCTTATATCAAGTATAACTTATTTGTTTTAATACACCACTCTTTTTCTTGTTTTCATTGTGTTTACTATTTTTTTGTTGTTTTTAACTTTTTTGTTTGGCATCATGTTGTTTTTTTAATAATTCCCTCCCTTGTTTGAGTTGGTTAACCTTGTTTTTCTTCTGCATGTGGCGTCGACGTTTCGTCTTGATTCGGACTTCTTCAGGTTGCCATCATACAGGTAAGTATCGGTAAGTAATTGAGTTGGTAAGTATCGGTAAGTAATTGAGTTTCTCTGGGGAGATGTTGCTCCTCCGAAGTTCCCCGCCAAACTGATGCACTTCATGTTCTGCTCTCCCTTTTATACTCCGCCTCTGTACGAAACAATTTGTGTTCAGCCAATTTGTGTTTATGTATTGGATATGTTTTTATATTCCCTGTGTTTGCAATAAAGATGAATTTGTTTACCCTTTCAATTTGTATTTATTGTGTTTGTATTAAAAATGAGTTTATTTACCCTTATCAAATTATATTTAATTTATATACCCTACTATCCATATTCCTCCTCCTTCTTCCTTTCCTTTCCTTCTTCCCATCTCCCATCCTTTACTCATAACCGGTGTCCAAATTAGTGTACCTCGTATATTTATTTTGCCATTTCCACTTGGGTTTATGTTAAGGCCATATACGGTAAAATCAATTTAGGGCCTCTGGGGCCAACTTACGGGCTAGAGTCAGGGTTTGGTGTTAGGATTAGGGTTGGGAACCAAATTGGGATAAGTCCTGGGGTTGGGGTCTGAGCCACAAATGGGGCTAGTCTTTAGAAAAACCGAATTAAAATTGGGATTAAGGTTAGGGTTAGGGGCTGGAGTAGGGGTTAGGTTAGCATAATTTAGCTTGATACTGGGGGAAGGATGACTGACCAAACACACCCACGGAGGCACTGGCTGGGTAGGTTAGAGGAAAGAAATAGAGAGACAGGTGCACTACCTGTCCCCCCAAAGGTGCACGGTCCATCTTGTACATG